>NC_091618.1:81982500-82288333 GCF_027580195.1 Bos mutus
TAGTAGTTGGGGCTATAGTACAGGTGTTCAATAAATATCTGTTGAAAGAGTGAAAAAATGAAATACTGTATACATGGGGTCAACAATAGTATAAGTATTAAATAAAACTAGCTTGAGAAAATTTCTTGACACCCACCAGTCTCTAACCTCAGAGAGTGTTCTAGCAGGTTCCTAGATATGTGTGTTAAATTAGATGCCAACCCCTCAGGCCAGAGTTTAAATATAAGCAAATGAGCCTCCTTGACTAGGTCTAAGCACAATTGGCCGCCTTTGAGCCAGGCCCTGGGACAGATAAGTTTGAGCACCCAAGCCCATTAAGAGCTATTACTCAGGCTCCTACTCTTTTGTGCCTTGGGACTTCAGCCCTATTGGTTTTCACAGTTTTATGTTCTGGGGGCTTCTCTCTTAAATACACGTCTTAAAATTTGAAGTATCTGATGTGGGAGCAAAACCCTTTGCACCTCAGAGAGAAGATCCAGGCTTTGATTTCCTTCAGAAGGTAGATCACTACACAGGCAGGAGGGGGTGTTAAGGCCAGACTGTATCCTAGCCTCTTCTACTCACTTCAGTGTGGTTTTCTCTTTGTTTTTCCAATGTGTATTTGATGCTCAGCCAGCCTTTACATTTTTTTGTTCAGAGGACATTGCTGCATATGTGGCTCCAGACTCTGTCTGTGGGGGTGGGTGAGTTCAGTATATACCTGCAGCGCTATCTTGAACTGGAAGCCTGTACAATTCTTGCTCAATTTAAAAAAAAAAAAAATGAAATTTTGGGAAATATAATTATTTTTGAAAAAAGAAATAGAAATCTCCATTGCTATTTATCCATTTCAGAAATTTAAGTTTTCTTTCCAAAAATATAGGAAGTGTTAGATAATGATTAAATGAAGCAGGATGTGGTTTCAAGTAACACCAGAGGTCCCTGCTTTGTTCAAGGATGGACTATATGATTGTGAAAGAGGAGAAATGTTTCATTATCAGCAGTTCGTAGATCTCATTGGTCTTCATATGGGAAAAAAATCACTAACATTATTTAAAGTATTTAAATATTTTTCATTGATATTGTTTTTATTCACAGTAAATAATTTGCTAGGGTTCTATTGTGTATATGTCTCTATTTGTAAAACTATGATCCAAAAATTACTGGGGATGGGAGAGTTGAGGAGAGCTAGAGAAAAGGAAGATGAGCTCAGTGGAGCACTGCTCTTCTACACTTTTCACAAAAGCCTCTTTATTCTCACCTCCTAGTAAGTAAGACATCTAAAGAAAAGATGCCAACATTATATATGTTTGAAAATCATTAATTGGGACCATTTCTTGGAAAATAACAAAGAAACGAGCTAACATCTATTGAAAGCTGACCTTGTCTTGAGCATCATTACCTAATTCAGCTTTTTCAAATCCCTAAGTTACTATTATTTTCCTTACATAAGAAAAATTCAGGCATGGGTTTGAATTCCAATTGTTAATTATATCATTTGTGAGGTTGGGAAGACTAGAAACTTTGTTAAAATAAAAGGTGTTTTACCTAAAAGGCTAATTTTCTACTGAAGAAAAATGACAGTGGCTTGATTATTTTTAGTTTTTTTTTCAAATGTATTTTTAGAGGAGAACTTGTAATGGAGCCTTCACCTCTTGAGTTACCAACTGATACATTGCAGCGCATCGCATCTGAACTTAGATGTCACCCAACAGATGAGAGAGTTGCTCTCCGCCTCGATGAAGAAGACAAGCTGAGGCACTTCAGGGAGTGTTTTTATATTCCCAAAATGCAGGATCTGCCTCCAAGTAAGAACACTGAAAAGGGTTTTACTTTCCTTAATCAATTTGTTATTATATTTTCTACTGAATGTGTTTATCACAAATCTTTGAAAATCATTGTTCTGTTACATAATAGAGCCATTGCAATCATGTCTGCAAACAGCAGGTTCCTGGCGGCATTAAATCAACCTGTCAGCCTAATTTAGTCACAGATCCTATATGTTTCCTCTCCTCTGCTGAAAAGAAAAATACTTTCAGTGTTCTTATATTGTCATCTAGTTCTCTGAACAATAGAATGCCTGATTGAAAATTATAGCGGATGCATTTACTTGTTCTCTTACTCACTTAGAGCTCAAAACAATTCCTTTTCAATACAGTATTAGTATATCTTTTATTTTCTGGTACCTAGTTCATGACAGCACATTAGTCTAAGAGGGGATATTATTCTGGAACTTGGATATATTAGGAGGGATATTACATGGATATCTAACTCTGTGTGCTGTGGCATGTATAAGACTTACTTAATAAATAAAATGCCTAAGAAATGCATATTGCTTTTTAAAAACTTAATACTGAATCTGTTCTTGTTTTGGAAGATGTTCTGTTTAAAAAAAGAAACTGACTCTTATTTTGGAGGATTTTCTGTTTAAAAAAAATAGGTAACAGGTTAAAAAAATGAAGCAATAGTTTGTATTTGGCTTTGCTTCATTTTATGTCAATGAAAAAGGCTACCAGTTTGAATGGAATTGATCTACCAAAATGGATTTCACATACTTTCTAATTCAGTCTAATTTCCTTTTTTCTTCAAATTAATTGTGGCAGGTACAATTCTGGATACTTGTAATCCAAGAGCATTACCGAATATGATTTTAAAATGAGATCAGGTCACATAACTTTCCTATTTGGCTTATATTTCATTATGCAACATGGGATGGCACCTTGTAGAATTATGGAAGGATACAATAAGAGGAGGGCTTCCCTGGCTCAGTGGTAAAGAATCTGCCTGCCCTGCAGGAGACACCAGAGATGAGGCTCAATCCCTGGGTTGGGAAAATCCTCTGGAGAAAGAAATGGCAACCCACTCCAGTACTCTTGCCTGAGAAACCCCATGGACAGAGGAGTCCTGGAGGGCTATAGTCCATGGGGTTGCAAGAGTTGGACAAGACTGAGTGCACACACACACACACACAATAAGAGGAGGATTTATATCCATTTTAAAGTTGCTTACAATTAACTGAGGAAGACATTGATGAGACCAGATAAAATGGGGTTGTAAGTGAAGTGATCTGAGATCATAAGAAAAAAAAATCTTCTATGTCTTTCTGGAATCTAGAATGTAAGTGCATTTTGCTTTGAAACTTAAGGATAAAAAGGAATATTAATGTGTGAAAATGATGAAATTAAGTCTAGGAATATTCTATCATGATGGGAAGTTAAGGACATGGTAGCATACAGAACATAGTGTGGAAGTCCTTGAAAAGTCCAAGGACCCACTTAAGACACATTATGACCCTGTTGTCCCAATGCACTCTCCAGCCTCTGGGCTACCTGGGGCTTTAATGAGCCCCTAGACAAGGGATGTTTCCCTGGTAGCTCAGAGGGTAAAGCGTCTGCCTGCAATGCAGGAGACCTGGGTTCGATCCCTGAGTCGGGAAGATCCCTTGGAGAAGGAAATGGCAATCCACTCCAGTATTCTTGCCTGGAGAATCCCATGAACGGAGGAACCTGGTAGGTTACAGTCCCACGGGGTCCCAAAGAGTCGGACATGACTGAGAGACTTCACTTTCACTTTCTTTCACTTAGATGAGGGATGACAGCAGAACCCTGGAGTGCCAGAGTTTATGATTGCCCTCCACACACAACAGAACTATAAATTGAGAATCAAGGCTCTAGAACTTTATGTTACTTATTGCAAGTTCTAATTTTCTCGTGATTAAAAAAATATTTTGTTCCTTTTCATGAATGATAAGAAAAACAGACACAACAAAGTAAGCAAGCAGCAAAGCCTTTCCAGTGAGGGTAGATAATGGTATCAGAGACAAGGAAGAATAAGAAAAGAAAATGGCTAGTGGTACATGGTAGCTGCAGCCGGGGCCGAGATTTCTTGGAAAATAATGCTAAATAATGGCTACATCTAGACACAATGGCTATTTCCTCAACATTGAAGATGATACAATAGGAGTTTTGACTTCTTTGTCATCATTCTTTTCTTAAGATGTCTTTCTTCAAAGTAAAACCATTAGGGATTTGGGTTTTTAAGGACAAAAGTCTATTGAAATGAATGCATAGACAGAAAGTGAATTCAAATGCTATTTTGAATTCATCATTTTTTTCTGTTACTGAACTTAAGCCTTATTAACTAACATAACTCTCATCCTCATGTTGAATCACTTACTTTCAACACACATTTATTAGTTACCTTTACACAATCCCCCTCATGCCTTGAAACATGCTCACAGTGTTTATCCTGAGAGGCTCTGTGGTCTGATTTTAATACAGATCAACATAGGGCTCTTTTACTAAGCTTTGAGATAATTTAATCAGAACCCAGATAAATATAGCAATGCACATGTAACCACTTCATTACACTTAAAAGCTGACTCAAGTATCCTGATTATGGGTATCACATTTTTATAAATAGAAAATAACTTAAAAACTACAAACGGTTAAATTTTTGTTGATTTTTAATAATTTTAATTTTTAATTTTCTATATATATACAGAAAGGGAAAGAAGATGAATTGATTCAGTAAAAATTCAATCAATCTAAACAATTGATTTCTTAAAAAGTATAGTTTTGAATGATACAAAGTTTTACTTCATTAACTCCAAGAGTTTTTTTAAATTAGTTATTGTCAAAGTGTGATTTTCTGACCAGCATGTGAAGATCACCAGGGAACTAACCAGAACTTGCCAGTTCTTGGTTACCACCCCCAGAATTACTAAATTAGACTCAGGGGAATCCAGTCATCTGTAACTAGCTCACTTTGGGTTGTGTCACAGAGAGTTAGACTAATTAACTTCTGCTCTAGTTATTCTCACTCTAGGAGTTCCTTACTGTCTGAAGTTTCATCCTTTCAACAAATATTTATTAAGTACTAAATCTGTTTGAGACACTATTCTCAAAACAGTTTATCAGTGGACTAAAGAGCAACATTATCACATTCCTGAATGTTTTATTCTAGTATGAGGAGATCTAATAAACAAAATTACAAACAATGTTAGGTGTACTCTGTCAGATAGTGCTCTAAGAGTTTAAGGGCTGGGAGGGTGGGAAGAGTTTCGTTTTACTCAGGGGACTCAGGGAAGGAAACACTGCTGAGATGATATTTGAACAGTGGTTAAGAATTAAGTGAGGAAGTGAAACTCAAGAATATGGAGATGAAGATAAGCCTGATGGCTCCTTCAATTTGGCACTGCCAACCATCTTCAGTAAGTTAAATTTAAGCTATCTAAATAAGATCTACTCTTATTCTGACTTTGTCATATTTAGCACTGGTTACATAAAACTGACATAGAAAACTGTCATGCTTGAGTTTGTATCCAGGGCTTTCACATAACATAATGCAGGCTCTTCAGTTCAGCTATTGGTAGTCTCAGAACAGTGATGAGTAGGAGGTAACAGTAAACAAAATGAGGGAAAGTATGCTTTTCAACATAAACTGGAATGCTTTATTTAAGGACAGTTAACACTGTGTTCAACAAAGGCTTTATCCAGTTAGGACTATGTGATTTTAATAAAGACTTCCCTGTAGCTCAAACAGTAAAGAATTTGCCTGTAATGCAGGAGACCAGGGTTCGATCCCTGGGTTGGGAAGATCCTCTGGAGAAGGGAATGGCAATCCACTCCAGTATTCTTGCCTGGAGAATTCCATGACAAAGAAGCCTGGTGGATTACAGTTCGTGGGGTTGCAAAGAGTCGGACATGACTGAGCAACTAACACACACACACATGTGATTTTAATAATGACTTAAATATCTAATATCCATAAGAAAAACAATGGAGTATCTCTTAATTAAAAGCTAAATTTTGTAGACATGTTGAACTTCTAGAGGCAGTTGTATTCTGCATTTTAGGGAGGAACAGTTAAGACTTATTTGTATCCTTCTCTTTTCTTTTGTATTAGGCTATCTGCTCCCTAGAAATAGAGACTGATTTCTCTATGTTTGAGTGAGTGTCATCTGGGCAGACTCCAGTGGGAAGGCAGCCAACTAGATCTTATCCTTCAGAGGGAAGAACATTTTGCAAGCTATATTTCAAATAACAGGAGCAGATAGGGTCAAAGAAGAAAAGTGTGTGTGTGTGCTCTCCCTTGAAGAAACCTCCCAGAAGTAGGCTTATTACATACCTACCTACCTGCCATGACCCCATCAGTATGCAGGGAAGACTGAGTGTAAAATATGATTTTTATGTTTGTGTTACCAAATCAGGTTCATCTGCAACATGACAAACACTGAGATGCCGAGATTTGTAGCAATAAAAGGGTTATTCATGAGAGAGTGAAGCAAGGAGACAGGAGAACAAATCTCAAATCCTCTTCCCTGAAGGCGAAGGGTTGTAGATACTATGAGATAAAGAAGCAGGGTAGTCTGAGGCTTGGGGGAGGGGTGAAGAAATGTAATTGTAGATAAGAAAAAGTGAGGTAATGATCCTGCAGAGGCACAACTGAGCTACATTCTTCTTCATGGGACACATGTTCAGAAAATGGTGAGCTTAGCATGACCTGAGCTGAGAAGGCGATGGCACCCCACTCCAGTACTTTTGCCTGAAAAATCCCATGGATGGAGGAGCCTGGTAGGCTGCAGTTCATGGAGTCGCTAAGAGTCGGGCACGACTGAGCGACTTCACTTTCACTTTTCACTTTCACACATTGGAGAAGGAAATGGCAACCCACTCCAGTGTTCTTGCCTGGAGAATCCCAGGGATGGGGGAGCCTGGTGGGCTGCCGTCTATGGGGTCGCACAGAGTCGGACACGACTGAAGTGACTTAGCAGTAGCAGCATGACCTGAGAGTGGACATTTTGGCCCTCTAACATCAAAAGTTCACCTATTAGATGCTGTCACATGCCCAGTGATCCCAACCAGTTTTAACTGGTTTGAGCTCAAACTGGCCTGAGTTGACTCCAAGTTCCTGAATGAAAACTTGGGAAAACATTGTTTCAGCTACATGCTGCTTAGAAGATATGCAAGTGTGTCTAAAAAAACAATGAAAGCCAGCTTATTTGGTAAAGGCAGATTATAGCTTATTATTCATTAAGCAAGTTATCATTTAATGGATCTAACTGATGACTACTCTGTTTCACTTGGAAGCCACAAGTTATTATTTTGCTCTGTTTTTAATAAGAGGATTATGTCCAGGCCTTCTGAAATGTGACTATATGATAGACTGGCACATACATTATTAATAAATTGAAATACATAAAGCTCATCAGTACAGTTCAGTCACTCAGTCGTGTCCGACTCTTTGAGACCCCATGGACTGCAGCAGGCCATGCCTCTCTGTCCATCACCAACTCCCAGAGTTTACTAAAACTCATGTGCATTGTCAGAGATGCCATCCAACCATCTCATCCTGTGTTGTCCCCTTTTCTTCCCACCTTCAATCTTTCCCAGCATCGGGGTCTTTTCAAATGAGTCGGTTCTTTGCATCAGGTAGCCAAAGGATTGGAGTTTCAGCTTCAGCATCAGTCCTTCCCAATGAATATTCAGGACTGATTTCCTTTAGGATGGACTGGTTGGATCCCCTTGTAGTCCAGGGAGTCTCAAGAGTCTTCTCCAACACCACAGTTCAAAAGCATATATTCTTCAGTGCTCAGCTCTCTTTATATAAAGATCATACGCACGCACACACACATATATATGGAGAAGGCAATGGCACCCCACTCCAGTACTCTTGCCTGGAAAATCCCATAGACGGAGGAGCCTCGTAGGCTGCAGTCCATGGGGTCGCTAAGAGTCGGACACGACTGAGCGACTTCACTTTCACTTTTCACTTTCATGCATTGGAGAAGGAAATGGCAACCCACTCCAGTGTTCTTACCTGGAGAATCCCAGGGACAGGGGAGCCTGGTGGGCTGCCATCTATGGGGTCGCACAGAGTTGGACACGACTGAAGCGACTTAGCAGCAGCATACATATATATATATAATTCTTAAAAATTAATCTTTCATGAATAGATTATAATAACTGGTATAAAGAGTATTACACCCACATATTTATGATTTTAAAATGACTATCTCTTCCAAAGACATAATATCCAATACTGGTATCTGCCAACATATTTACAATTAGGATGCTGTTTGGCCAACTCTAGTAATATTAGTTGGCTGTTCTAAACACACTGAGTGTTCTTTTTGTGGACAGCATTCTAGTAGAAAATTTATATATGTTGAAGACATAAAATTCTATTCAAAGACTCTAAAATAGTTACAACTAAAAATTTAAAATAGCTTCATTAGAATGCCAATAATTAATATATTTAGGGGGCATATTTCCTTTCAGGTAGCTGAACCTAGTGAAATATAGTAGAATTAAATCACTTCAAAAGCACCTGACCTGGGAGGGCTACTTGTTGGCTTATTTTAACTACAGCAGTAACGGTCTTGAAATATACTGGAAAAGGTGGCAGGCAGTGATAGTGAATAGGATCAAAAGACATCAGCTGAAGTGTGCATTCACTACTTGAGGCAACTAAATATAGGAAGTCTCCAGTAAGAGGCACTGCTACAGAAAAAAAGTACAAAAAAAGTAACCCATAAAGGAAAGATCTACTAATACAAAGGCACTAAAGCTAGATTAAGTTTTTCTTGTCTTTATTTCCTCATTTCATTTATGAAATTAAAAGTAGCAGCAGTGAGGAACAAGAACAAACTACTGTCAACATATTCCTCTGTTTCAAACTATACTTTTCTGAATTAGATCAACCCTGAGCTGGTAATGCATAACGCTTTGAATTGGAAGTGATGTTGAAATTTTGATTTATATTTAAGAAGGAAAAATGAAATTGGTTCTTGGATTAGGTTTGAGACATATGAATGAACTTAAAGGATATGCAATTAAGGTCCGGAGTGATAAACATTTTTGATGCACTGAAATTACTAAGAAGCAAATGAATATCCAGAATCATGAACTCTATATCAATCATATAACAACCTTTGTCAACAGATGAGACTTCCAGACAAATGAGGTGAGGCCTTTTTGTAGAAAGCTGAAACTCTTGAGTTCTTAGACTATTTAAAGTCAAGTGAACCTTCAAGGAGGATGCTATGGGTTGAATTGTATCCCTAAAAGCTTATGTGTCCTAACCCCAAGTACCACAGAAAGTTACCTTATTGGGAGATAGAGTGTATAGATGTAACCAGGCTAAAATGAGCTCGATAAGATGTACACTAATACAATATGAAAGGGAATATCTGGAGGCCAATGGCAACATATGCAAGAGAACTGTTGAGAAATTACAAAAATGTATGTCTAAATTGATATCTCCTACTCAAAGAAAAGTAATATGAATGCATCATTTCCAAAATACATATTTTGGCAGAATACCAAATCCTCAGTATGCTAAGAAACTTTAAACACACAGAAAATATCCTGAAGAATAAAAATGACCAGTTTATGTCAAACTTGACTTTGGAAGAAAGAATAAATGCAATGAATATTTTCAGAAAAGGAACTCTTCCCAGACCATGAACATACCTGGATCTTATCCAGTCTCATGATTTTATTTCAGAAGACTCTAGACTTGGACTTAAGCTATTAGGAAGCAGCAGAAAATTATCAGCAATGATCGGCAAGACAATCAAGAATAATTGACATGACAATTGATAATTTAAAGATGGAAATCAATGAGTCATGACTGAATCTGAGGTCCAGAAAATAATGGACATTCTAACCAAGGGACTTCTCTTGGCACAAATGAAGAACAGCTCCAGACATTCAGTGAACAAACAATGGATTCTGTAGGTGAGGAAAATTCAGAAGCTAACAATTTGGAAATCCTATGTTCAACATATTTCCTTTTCCTTTCAAGTATCAGTTCAGTTCAGTTCAGTCATTCAGTAGTGCCCAACTCTTTGTGACCCCATGAACCGCAGCATGCCAGGCCTCCCTGTCCATTACCAACTCCTGGAATTTACCCAAACCCATGTCCATTGAGTCGATGATGCCATCCAACCATCTCATCCTCTGTCGTCCCCTTCCCCTCCTGCCCTCAATCTTTCCCAGCATCAGGGTCTTTTCAAATGAGTCAGCTCTTCTCATCAGGTGGCCAAAGTATTGGAGTTTCAGCTTCAACATCAGTCCTTCCAATGAACACCCAGGACTGATCTCCTTTAGGGTGGACTGGTTGGATCTCCTTGCAGTCCAAGGGACTCTCAAGAGTCTTCTCCAACACCACAGTTCAAAAGCATCAATTCTTCGGCACTCATCTTTCTTTATAGTCCAACTCTCACATCCATACTTGACCCTTCAAGTATGGTATATGGAAAAAGTTCCTGGGCTGTAACAAAGAGTTAGGAATTTAAGGGAGTGTTTTATTTGTGCAATTCTCTATTCTGGGATTTCTATTCTGTTCCATTGATACATGTCTGTGTTTGTTTAAAACCACATTGTTTTGATTTCTGTTGTTTTATAAAATAGTCTGAAGTCTGAGAGGGTGACACCTCCAGCTTTGTTTATTTTCTCAAGATTGCTGACAATTTTGGGCCTTTCAGAATTCCATATGAAATTTAGGGCTATTTATTCTAGTTCTGTGAAAAAATTCATGGGTATTTTGATAGGCATTGGATTGAATATGAAGATTGCTTTGGGTAACATGGTAATTTTAACAACATTAATTCTTTCAGCTTAACTTCATGAGATAACTTTCCATTTATTTGCATCACCTTCAATTTCATTCATTAATGTTTTCAGAGTATAGGTCTTTCCCTATTTTAGCTATTTATTTATTTTTTTGTTTTCTGGGTGTTTTATTCTTTCTGATGTAATGAGTCATTGAGTATGAGTTTGGCTTAAATGGCCTTTATTATGTTGAGATATTGTCCCTCTAGATCTGCTTTGATGAGAGTAGTTTTTTTTTTTTTAATCATGTGGGGATATTGAATTTTATAAAAAGTTTTTGCTGCATCTATTGAGATAATCATGAGATTTTTATCCTTCCTACTGTTAATGTGGTGCATCACATTGATTTGTGAATCCTGAGCCATGCTTGTGACTATGAAATAAATCCAACTCAATTATGGTGTATGATCATTTTTTATATTAGATTCCATTTGCTAATATTTCATTGAGTACTTTTGCATCTATAGTCATCAGAGATACCGATCTGCATTTTTGTTGTTGTTGCAGTTTTTGTTTTGTAGTTTTTGTAGTCTGTTTTGTTTTTATATCAGGGCAATTGTGGACTCATAGAACGAATTTGAGAGTTCTTTTGAACTTTGGGGGATAGTTTGAGGAGGATATGTATTAGTTATCCTTTATATTTTTGCTAGAATTCCCTTGTGAAGCTGTCCTGTCCTGGACTTTTGTTTGCTGGGAGGTATTGATTTGATTTTGTTTTTTCCTATTACAAACTCATTTTATCTAATAATGATTGGTCTGTTCAAGTTGTCTATTTCTTCTTAATTCAATTTTGGCAAGTTGTATGTTTCTAGAAATTAGTACAGAACCCCATGACAGCCAAGAGCACCAAATTTCAATACCAAATTTTCTTATCATTCTTCTGGCACAAGAGAAGCCGAGGCCCCCACAGCTTAAAGGTCTATAGGTCTTTGATGTTGTAAAGATCTGATGGGATTGAGCTGGAGAGTAGAATGTTATCTCATCATTCTTATTATAAAAGGTACTTTCTTGATACTCTATTGTACTTCTTTACCTAATGCCAATGGAATGCTCTTATGATGTCGTTAGATGTGCTTTAAGACTTAAAAAATATGCAACCAAGTAAAAGGAAAATAAAGAAAATGGGGAACCCACTTTTGGAAGACATGTGACAAAATACTTTACAATTCTGCATTTCTTTCATAAGAACACATTTTAAAAATGATTTTCTAAATAACAGTAACCCAATATTTCAGTTCAGTTCAGTTCAGTCACTCAGTGGTGTCTGTCTTTTTGTGACCCCATGGACTGCAATACGCCAGACCTCCCTGTCCATCAAGAACCCCCAGAGTTTACTTAAACTCATGTGCTTTGAGTCAGTGATGTCATCTAACCATCTCATCCTCTGTCATCCCCGTTTCCTCCTGCCTTCAGTCTTTTGAATCATGAGGGTCTTTTCCAATGAGTCAGTTCTTCACATCAGGTGGCCAAAAGACTGGAGTTTCAGCTTCAGCATCAGTTTTTCCAGTGATTATTCAGGACTGATTTCCTTTAGGATGGACTGGTTGGATCTCTTTGCAGTCCAAGGGACTCTCAAGAGTCTTTTCCAACACCACAATTCAAAAGCATCAATTCTTCAGTGCTTAGCTTTCTTTATAGTCCAACTCTCACATCCATACATGACTACTGCAAAAACCATAGCTTTGACTAAATGGACCTTTGTTGGCAAAGTAATGTCTCTGCTTTTTAATATGCTGTCTAGGTTGGTCACAACTTTTCTTCCAAGCAGCAAGTGTCTTTTAATTCCATGGCTGCAGTCACCATCTGCAGTGATTTAGGAGCCCTCTGTCACTGTTTCCATTGTTTCCCCATCTGTTCACCATGAAGTGATGAGACCAGATGCCATGATCTTAGTTTTCTGAACGTTGAATTTTAAGCCAAGTTTTTCACCATCTCTTTCACTTTTATCAAGAGGCTCTTTATTTCTTCTTTGCTTTCTGCAATAAGTGTGATGTCATCTGCAGATCCGAAGTTATTGATATTTCTCCCGGCAATCTTGATTCCAGCTTGTGCTTCATCCAGTCCAGCATTTCTCATGATGTACTCTGTATATAAGTTAAATAAGCAGGGTGACAATATACAGCCTTGACATGCTCCTTTCCCAGTTTGGAACCAGTCTGTTGCTCCATGTCCAGTTCTAACTGTTGCTTCTTAATTTGTATATAGATTTCTCAGGAGGCTGGTCAAACTACCACACATTGCATTCATCTCACAAAATTCTCCATGCCAGGATCCGATAGTAAGTGAACCGTGAACTTCCAGATGTTCAAGCTAGATTCAGAAAAGGCAGAGGAACCAGAGATCAAATTGCCAACATCCATTGGATCATCGAAAAAGCAAGAGTTCCAGAAAAACATCTACTTCTGCTTTATTGACTATGCCAAACCCAATACTTAGTTGTCTATAAAAGCACCACTAAGAAAAAACAAGACAAAAACAAAAACAAAACATGGGAGCAGATATCTGGGTGGTTCCCTCCTCTTTCTGGGTTGTTGATAAGGCTGACACACACAGAACATGTTTAGTCTTTAAACTACTTTTAGAATGCTCAGTTGAAATCTAAGCCATGGTGCACTGACTGAAACTTCTGAATTCTGAATAAAATCGTTCAAAATTTGTTCTCTAGATTGACAAAGAACTGTTAGATTAATCCAATTTAAATGTATGAACAATATTTACATCTGTTTATTGGGACAGACTTCAGTTCAGTTCAATCACTCAGTCGTGTCTGACTCTTTGCAACCCCATGGACTGCAGCATGCCAGGCTTCCCTGTCCATCAGCAACTCCTGGAGCTTGTTCAAACTCATGTCCGTTGAGTTGATAATGCCATCAAACCAGCTCATCCTCTGGCCCTCTTCTCTCCTGCCCTCAACTTTTCCAGCATCAAGGTCTTTTTTCAGAGAGTCAGCTCTTTGCCTCAGGTGGCCAAAGGATTGGAGATTCAGCTTCAGCATCAGTCCTTCCAATGAATACTCAGGACAGATTTCCTTTAGGATTAACTGGTTTGATCTCCTTGCAATCCAAGGGACACTCAAGAGTCTTCTCCAACACCACAGTTCAAAAGCATCAATTCTTCAGTGCCCAGCTGTCTTTATGGTTCAGCTCTCATATCCATACATTACTATAGGAAAAACTACAGCTTTGACTATGTGGAACTTTGTTGGCAAAGTAAAATCTCTGCTTTTTAATATTCTATCTAGGTTTGTCAGAGCTTTTCTTCCAGGTAGCAAGTGTCTTTTAATTTCATGGCAGCAGTCAACATGTGCAGTGATTTTGGAGCCCAAGAAAATAAAGTCTGTCACTGTTTTCATGGTTACCCCATCTTTTGCCATGAAGTGATGGGACCAGATGCTATGATCTTAGTTTTCTTAATGTCTAGTTTTAAGCCAGCTTTTTCACTCTCCTCTTTCACTTTCATCAAGAGGCTTTTTAGTTCCTGTTCACTTTCTGCCATAAAGATAGTGTCATCTGCATAGCTGAGGTTTTGATATTTCTCCCAGAAATCTGGATTCCAGGTTATGCTTCATTCAGTTGGACCTTTCACATGATATATTCTGCATATAAGCTAAATAAGCAGGATGACTATATGCAGCCTTGACATACTCTTCCCCAATTTGGACCAGTCTGTTGTTCCATGTCTGGTTCTAACTGTTGCTTCTTGACCAAAAAAAAGAAATGCAAAAATGTAGGCCTTACAAATAGCTGAGAAAAAAAGAGAAGCAAAAAGGAAAGGAGAAAAAGAAAGCTATATCCATCTGAATGCAGAGTTTCAAAGAATATCAAGGAGCAATAAGAAAGCCTTCCTAAGTGATCAATGCAAAGAAATAGAGGAAAACCATAGAATGGGAAAAGCTAAAGATCTCTTCAAGAAAATTAGAAATACCAAGGGAACATTTCATGCAAAGATGGGTACAATAAAAGACAGAAAACTTATGGACCTAACAGAAGCAGAAAAAACTAAGAAAAGGTGACAAGAATACACAGAAGAACTATACAAAAAAGATCTTAATGACCCAGATAACCATAACGGTGTGATCACTCACCTAGAATCAGACATCCTGGAGTAAGAAGTCAAGTGGGCCTTAGGCAGCATCACTATGAACAAAGCTGGTGGAGGTGATGGAATTCCAGTTGAGGTATTTCAATTCCTACAAGATGATACTGTGAAAGTGCTGCACTCAAGATGCCAGCAAATTTGGAAACTCAGCAGTGGCTACAGAACTGGAAAAGGTCAGTTTTCATTCTAATCCCAAAGAAAGGCAATGCCAAAGAATGCTCAAACTACAGCACAACTGCACTCATCTCACACACTAGCAAAGTAATGTTCAATTCTCCAAGCTAGGCTTCAATAGGATATGAACTGAGAACTTCCAGATGTTCAAACTGGATTCAAAAAAGGCAGAGGAATGAGAGATCAAATTGCCAACATCTGTTGGATCTTCCAAAAAGCAAGACAATTCCAGAAAAAAACATCTGCTTCCTTCACTATGCTAAAGCCTTTGACTGTGTGGATCACAACAAACTGGAATATTCTTCAACAGATGGGAATACCAAACCACCTTACCTGCCTCATGAGAAATCTGTATTCAGGTCAAGAAGCAACAGTTAGAACTGACATGGAACAATGGACTGGTTCCAATTTGAGAAAGAGTCAGACTTAAGAGATGCCAATGAAAAACAAAGATAGTATCTATAAAGGCTGTCAGGTTGAATTAAATGGTGGCCTTTTTCGATGCACGATACTGGATGCTTGGGGCTGGTGCACTGGGATGACCCAGAGGGAGGGTATGGGGAGGGAGGAGGGAGGAGGGTTCAGGATGGGGAACACAGGTATACCTGTGGTGGATTCATTTTGATATTTGGCAAAACTAATACAATATTGTAAAGTTAAAAAAAAAAAAAGTCAGCAAAAGTTTAAGTAATCTAAATAAAGACAAGAATACAACAAAATTATTCCAATAAAATTTTGGCAGAAGTTTAATTTTTTTTTCAATAGAATTAAGATAAAACTTACAAGAACACAATTATAAACTTGTGCATTTCTAGGAAATATTTTAACCATATGGATTGATTTACTGCTGAAATTACATTTATTGCAACCAAGGTAGAATTAAAAATTAGTGTAGCTTTCATTTATTTGAATAAGAAGTAAATAAAGAAAAGAGCCTTTGCCTAAACATGTATGCATAGAGAGAGAATAAAAATGTACACATTTATTATATCCACTTCAGATATATCGATAATCATTTAGATTGTGTCTATATGCTGCAACACCAGTTAATGCAGAGTATCATTACTTGTCAAATTCTGATAACCTTCTGCTATAACTAGATAGGCTGATATAATTTCTGTAGAAATTCTTATTTTAACTTTTTTCTATTGGCTATTTATTATTGGAAGTACTTGTTCATCTAGATTTCTTTGTGGAGCATAATACATATGACATATCTAAACAGAAGCATCTAAATATTTAAATTATATGTTAAAATATAAATGTAAAATATTATTTTTAAGAGAACCTGATGCTATACTTGGAAGGAATTGTAAGATATTTCTCATCCTTCTTGGAGTTAAGTACATTAATTGTTTGTAGTGGATAAACAATGCCAAATGGAATAATGTTAATTAATTGAATAGTATTTTTTTTTTCATTTTCTTCTATTTCAGTTGATTTATCTTTAGTGAATAAGGATGAAGAAGCTATCTATTTCTCGGGAAATTCTCTTGGCCTTCAACCAAAAATGGTTAAAACATACCTGGAAGAGGAACTAGATAAATGGGCCAAAATGTAAGTATTATTTCAAAAGCTAACAATCAACATCTCATACAAGAATTGTAAAAATCACTCTAGACTGTCTAATATTTGAAAAGATGTAAAGCAGAATCTTAGAATATTAGAGCAGAGAGGAACCAGAGGGATTGTGTTCAATGAATGATAAAATATTCTCATTTTATGGACAAAATAACTGAGGATCAGTAAATAAGGTCATATGGCAAATTAGTGGTAGAATCAATAGTAAAGCTTTTAAAATATTTTAAAAATTAAGCTCCTCTTCTGAATTGGCACATCTATGTCATAAGCAATTATTTTATTTTTTTAAATTACCAACAAAGGAGTTAATATTTAGGATTCAGTTTAGTGTTTTCATGGTTAGTTCTTGGCTAAACTCTAGTACACCAATTTTTATAAATAAGAAAATAAAAATTGTTGAGGCAGGACAAGAGGTTGAGTGAAACAGACGGTACTTCCCTCACCAAACTGAACTTGATTATTGAGCAGATGCATATCCTTGTTGGCTCAGATGGTAAAGATTCATGCCTATGCCTGCAATGCAGGAGACCCTAGTTCAACTCCTGGATTGGGAAGATTCCCTGGAGAAGGGCATGGCAACTTATTCCAGTATTCCTGCCTGGGGAATCCCATGGCCAGAGGAGCCTCACGGGTTACAGTCCATGGGGTTGCATAAGAGCTGGACACGATTAAGCAACTATAACTTTCATTGAGTAGATGCTCCACTGGGGCTTAGTTTAGCAGGTTCACTCTAATTGTGTAGGAATCTTACATCAGGATTCATGTTTTTCTCCATTTTTCTGTTCTGCTTTTACTCTTCTACTTATGAAACTCTCCATACTCTCTACTTACCTCAGTTCTCATCTCTTAAATATCAACCTTCTCAACAACTCATTACCCCTTGTGGAATATCTAGTGTAATAGTAATCACCGCTCTACAATAGGTAGTTTGGAGATATCTACTTACATTAGTTTCATATTTTTAGCTATATTATAAATCCCTTAAGGAAAATAACTTAATCTTATGTACTTCTTATCCTTCCCTAATAATTACTGACAGCTAAAACTGGATTTTTTTTAAATATCTTAACTATTTAAATACTTATATTATTTGAATATTAAAAATAATATAAGTATTTTATTTTTTTTTGCTCTTTTTTTTTTTTTAATTTTTTTAACTTTACAATATTGTATTGGTTTTACCATATATCAAAATGAATCCTCCACAGTTATACGTGTGTTCCCTATCCTGAATCCTCCTCCGTCCTCCCTCCCCATACCATCCCTCTGGGTCATCCCAGTGCACCAACCCCAAGCATCCAGTATTGTGCATTGAATCTGGACTGGTGACTTGTTTCATATATGATATTACACATGTTTCAATGCCATTCTCACAAATCATCCCACCCTCTCCCTCTCCCACAGAGTCCAAAAGACTGTTCTATACATCAGTGTCTCTTTTGCTGTCTCGTATACAGGGTTATTGTTACCATCTTTCTAAATTCCATATATATGCCTTAGTATACTGTATTGGTGTTTTTCTTTCTGACTTACTTCACTCTGTATAATAGGCTCCAGTTTCATCCACCTCATTAGAACTGATTCAAATGTATTCTTTTTAATGGTTGAGTAATACTCCATTGTGTATATGTACCATAGCTTTCTTTCTTTTTTTTTTTTTAATTTGATTTTATTTTTAAACTTTACAATATTGTATTAGTTTTGCCAAATATCGAAATGAATCCGCCACAGGTATACCCGTGTTCCCCATCCTGAACCCTCCTCCCTCCTCCCTCCCCTACCCTCCCTTCTGGGTCGTCCCAGTGCACCAGCCCCAAGCATCCAGTACCGTGCATCGAATCTGGACTGGCAACTCGTTTCATACATGATATTATACATGTTTCAATGCCATTCTCCCAAATCTTCCCACCCTCTCCCTCTCCCACAGAGTCCATAAGACTGTTCTATACATCACTGTCTCTTTTGCTGTCTCGTACACAGGGTTATTGTTACCATCTTTCTAAATTCCATATATATGCGTTAGTATACTGTATTGGTGTTTTTCTTTCTGGCTTACTTCACTCTGTATAATAGGTTCCAGTTTCACCCACCTCATTAGAACTGATTCAAATGTATTCTTTTTAATGGTTGAGTAATACTCCATTGTGTATATGTACCACTGCTTTCTTATCCATTCATCTGCTGATGGGCATCTAGGTTGCTTCCATGTCCTGGCTATTATAAACAGTGCTGCGATCAACATTGGGGTACACGTGTCTCTTTCCTTTCTGGTTTCCTCAGTGTGTATGCCCAGCAGTGGAATTGCTGGATCATAAGGCAGTTCTATTTCCAGTTTTTTAAGGAATCTCCACACTGTTCTCCATAGTGGCTGTACTAGATTGCATTCCCACCAACAGTGTAAGAGAGTTCCCTTTTCTCCACACCCTCTCCAGCATTTATTGCTTGTAGACTTTTGGATCGCAGCCATTCTGACTGGCGTGAAATGGTACCTCATAGTGGTTTTGATTTGCATTTCTCTGATAATGAGTGATGTTGAGCATCTTTTCATGTGTTTGTTAGCCATCTGTATGTCTTCTTTGGAGAAATGTCTATTTAGTTCTTTGGCCCATTTTTTGATTGGGTCATTTATTTTTCTGGAGTTGAGCTGTAGGAGTTGCTTGTATATTTTTGAGATTAGTTGTTTGTCAGTTGCTTCATTTGCTATTATTTTCTCCCATTCTGAAGGCTGCCTTTTCACCTTGCTAATTGTTTCCTTTGTTGTGCAGAAGCTTTTAAGTTTAATTAGGTCCCATTTGTTTATTTTTGCTTTTATTTCCAATATTCTGGGAGGTGGATCATAGAGGATCCTGTTGTGATGTATGTCGGAGAGTGTTTTGCCTATGTTCTCCTCTAGGAGTTTTATAGTTTCTGGTCTTACGTTGAGATCTTTAATCCATTTTGAGTTTATTTTTGTGTATGGTGTTAGAAAGTGTTCTAGTTTCATTCTTTTACAAGTGGTTGACCAGCTTTCCCAGCACCACTTGTTAAAGAGATTGTCTTTAATCCATTGTATATTCTTGCCTCCTTTGTCAAAGATAAGGTGTCCATATGTGCGTGGATTTACCTCTGGGCTTTCTATTTTGTTCCATTGATCAATATTTCTGTCTTTGTGCCAGTACCATACTGTCTTGATAACTGTGGCTTTGTAGTAGAGCCTAAAGTCAGGTAGGTTGATTCCTCCAGTTCCATTCTTCTTTCTCAAGATCGCTTTGGCTATTCGAGGTTTTTTGTATTTCCATACAAACTGTGAAATTATTTGTTCTAGCTCTGTGAAGAATACCGTTGGTAGCTTTTTAGGGATTGCATTGAATCTATAAATTGCTTTGGGTAGTATACTCATTTTCACTATATTGATTCTTCCAATCCATGAACATGGTATATTTCTCCATCTATTAGTGTCCTCTTTGATTTCTTTCACCAGTGTTTTATAGTTTTCTATATATAGGTCTTTAGTTTCTTTAGGTAGATATATTCCTAAGTATTTTATTCTTTCCGTTGCAATGGTGAATGGAATTGTTTCCTTAATTTCTCTTTCAGTTTTCTCATTATTAGTGTATAGGAATGCAAGGGATTTCTGTGTGTTGATTTTATATCCTGCAACTTTGCTATAATCATTGATTAGTTCTAGTAATTTTCTGGTGGAGTCTTTAGGGTTTTCTATGTAAAGGATCATGTCATCTGCAAACAGTGAGAGTTTTACTTCTTCTTTTCCAATTTGGATTCCTTTTATTTCTTTTTCTGCTCTGATTGCTGTGGCCAAAACTTCCAAAACTATGTTGAACAGTAATGGTGAAAGGGGGCACCCTTGTCTTGTTCCTGACTTTAGAGGAAATGCTTTCAATTTTTCACCATTGAGGATAATGTTTGCTGTGGGTTTGTCATATATAGCTTTTATTATGTTGAGGTATGTTCCTTCTATTCCTGCTTTCTGGAGAGTTTTTATCATAAATGGATGTTGAATTTTGTCAAAGGCTTTCTCTGCATCTATTGAGATAATCATATGGTTTTTGTTTTTCAATTTGTTAATGTGGTGTATAACATTGATTGATTTGCGGATATTGAAGAATCCTTGCATCCCTGGGATAAAGCCCACTTGGTCATGGTGTATGATCTTTTTAATGTGTTGTTGGATTCTGCTTGCTAGAATTTTGTTAAGGATTTTTGCATCTATGTTCATCAGTGATATTGGCCTATAGTTTTCTTTTTTGTGGCATCTTTGTCAGGTTTTGGTATTAGGGTGATGGTGGCCTCATAGAATGAGTTTGGAAGTTTACCTTCCTCTGCAATTTTCTGGAAGAGTTTGAGCAGGATAGGTGTTAGCTCTTCTCTAAATTTTTGGTAGAATTCAGCTGTGAAGCCGTCTGGACCTGGGCTTTTGTTTGCTGGAAGATTTTTGATTACAGTTTCAATTTCCGTGCTTGTGATGGGTCTGTTAAGATTTTCTATTTCTTCCTGGTCCAGTTTTGGAAAGTTGTACTTTTCTAAGAATTTGTCCATTTCTTCCACGTTGTCCATTTTATTGGCATATAATTATTGATAGTAGTCTCTTATGATCCTTTGTATTTCTGTGTTGTCTGTTGTGATCTCTCCATTTTCATTTCTGATTTTATTGATTTGATTTTTCTCCTTTGTTTCTTGATGAGTCTGGCTAATGGTTTGTCAATTTTATTTATCCTTTCAAAGAACCAGCTTTTGGCTTTGTTTATTTTTGCTATGGTCTCTTTTGTTTCTTTTGCATTTATTTCTGCCCTAATTTTTAAGATTTCTTTCCTTCTACTAACCCTGGGGTTCTTCATTTCTTCCTTTTCTAGTTGCTTTAGGTGTAGGGTTAGGTTATTTATTTGACTTTTTTCTTGTTTCTTGAGGCATGCCTGTATTGCTATGAACTTTCCCCTTAGGACTGCTTTTAAAGTGTCCCACAGGTTTTGAGTTGTTGTGTTTTCATTTTCATTAGTTTCTATGTAAATTTTGATTTCTTTTTTGATTTCTTCTGTGATTTGTTGGTTATTCAGCAGGGTGTTGTTCAGCCTCCATATGTTGGAATTTTTAATAGTTTGTCTCCTGTAATTGAGATCTAATCTTACTGCACTGTGGTCAGAAAAGATGCTTGGAATGATTTCTATTTTTTTGAATTTACCAAAGCTAGATTTATGGCCCAGGATGTGATCTATCCTGGAGAAGGTTCCATGTGCACTTGAGAAAAAGGTGAAATTCATTGTTTTGGGATGAAATGTCCTATAGATATCAATTAGGTCTAACTGGTCTATTGTATCGTTTAACGTTTGTGTTTCCTTGTTAATTTTCTGTTTAGTTGATCTATCCATAGGTGTGAGTGGGGTATTAAAGTCTCCCACTATTACTGTGTTATTGTTAATTTCTCCTTTCATACTTGTTAGCATTTGTCTTACATATTGCGGCGCTTCCGTGTTGGGTGCATATATATTTATAATTGTTATATCTTCTTCTTGGATTGATCCTTTGATCATTATGTAGTGACCATCTTTGTCTCTTTTCACAGACTTTGTTTTAAAGTCTATTTTATCTGATATAAGTATTGCTACACCTGCTTTCTTTTGGTCCCTATTTGCATGGAAAATCTTTTTCCAGCCCTTCACTTTCAGTCTGTATGTGTCCCCTGTTTTGAGATGCGTCTCTTGTAGACAACATATGTAGGGGTCTTGTTTTTGTATCCATTCAGCCAGTCTTTGTCTTTTGGTTGGGGCATTCAACCCATTTACATTTAAGGTAATTACTGATAAGTATGATCCCGTTGCCATTTACTTTATTGTTTTGAGTTCAAGTTTATACACTATTTTTGTGTTTCCTGTCTAGAGAATATCCTTTAGTATTTGTTGGAGAGCTGGTTTGGTGGTGCTGAATTCTCTCAGCTTTTGCTTGTCTGAGAAGCTTTTGATTTCTCCTTCATATTTGAATGAGATCCTTGCTGGGTACAATAATCTGGGCTGTAGGTTATTTTCTTTCATCACTTTAAGTATGTCTTGCCATTCCCTCCTGGCTTGAAGAGTTTCTATTGAAAGATCAGCTGTTATCCTAATGGGAATTCCCTTGTGTGTTATTTGTTGTTTTTCCCTTGCTGCTTTTAATATTTGTTCTTTGTGTTTGGTCTTTGTTAATTTGATTAATATGTGTCTTGGGGTGTTTCGCCTTGGGTTTATCCTGTTTGGGACTCTCTGGGTTTCTTGGACTTGGGTGATTATTTCCTTCCCCATTTTAGGGAAGTTTTCAACTATTATCTCCTCAAGTATTTTCTCATGGTCTTTCTTTCTGTCTTCTGCTTCTGGGACCCCTATGATTCGAATGTTGTAGTGTTTAATATTGTCCTGGAGGTCTCTGAGATTGTCCTCGTTTCTTTTAATTCATTTTTCTTTTATCCTCTCTGATTCATTTATTTCTACCATTCTATCTTCTAATTCACTAATCCTATCTTCTGCCTCTGTTATTCTACTATTTGTTGCCTCCAGAGTGTTTTTAATTTCATTTATTGCATTATTCATTTTATATTGACTCCTAAATATTTAGCTTAAAACTCCACTCTAGCCTTTTCAGCTAATGTTGTGTTGGAAGGAAAATTTTCCTCTATCAACTTACCTTCCAGTGGTTGGGGGCCTGAGGATTAATTGACAACAGATAGATTAGCTTTCTAGGTGGTACTAGTGGTAAAGAATCTGCCTGCCAGTTCAATCCCTGGGTCAGGATGATCCCTGAAGTAGAAAATGATAACCAACTCCAGTATTCTTGCCTGGAGAATCCCATGGAGAGAAGAGCCTGGCAGGCTACACAAAGAGTTGTACATCATGCAGAACATACACACACACACACACACACACACACACACAGATTAGCAGGAGTAAACTTTATTTTACATGGGTACCGAAACACACTACAGTGGTTCACTTATCAGCCAGAGTAAGGGATTAAAACCAATTTAACAAAAAGTGGGCAGTTTTAGGCTTCAGTAGGAAAGTATGGTCTGCTCTACTGGGCTTTTCCAACTTGATAATAACCAGCAAATCTTTCCTGCTTGGGAGCTCCCCAAGAGAAAGACTGAGGGAAAGTAAATGTGTAACTCCTAGTGCTAAGGGCCATTTTTCTCTGATGGTGGGTCAGTGGTGGTGGTTTTTTCAGGAGGCTTTCCTTAAGTCTGGACAATGTTTCTTTCTTAGGATTTCTTTCTTAGGTCAAACATGCTTTTAAAGTAATCTTCCTGCCACTCTGGTGGCCCGTTGTTTCCTTCACTTGCCTTTCTAACTATTGCCTTTGTTTTTTACTAAATTTCCCCTGCATATGTTTGGTTTGCCTCTGGACCCAGAGCCACTCGTTATTGTAATGAGTATTATCTGATTATCTGTTCTTCTTCATCTCCTCCAACCCTAATTCTGCCCTACTTCTCAGCAGATACCCAAACCAAGACAGTGCCCACCCCCATTCCTGACCAGTGAGAGATTTTGAGAACTGAGTCAAAGAGAGCTACACAGTCACTAAATAATGTACCTTAAAATTATTTGCTTAACAGAGGAAAATAATATTAAAAATTTATAATCTTAACAGTAACTGAGAAATTTGAGTGAAATATTGCCCTGGGATATTGATATCAAATCTCTGGGCATCCATGACCTATAACATAGGAAATGACATTTGGCTTATGTTTTTTATCTTCTAAGTCATCATCTTTCACGGACTATTGTAGACATATTACCTACTTATCTATAAAATAAACCATCACTGGTCATCATGCAGCTCAATCTTATAATTCACGTGACTGCCATATTTGATTACTTTACACTAAAGAAAAGTCAAGAATACAGGCACACTTAGAAATATTTTAGGACTCAATTGATTTCTTCTAAAACTTCAAGTGATTCAAGCAAGACTATGAAATTAAAATGCTTACCTCTGTATTTTTTAAATGCCTATTAGTATTTTCCAAATTCATTTTCAACTGTATATGATTTCTAAAGTAGGTTAATAACACTTTATTTGGAGAATAAATTATTTGATGAAATAATAATATTTAGATTATTTTAATTTTCTGAAATAGAAAACTTTTAGTGTAATTTCACTCTTTGATATATAATAATTAGTTATCAGCAAGAAGATATAACAACAATAAGAAGCAACAATATCATATGCTTGTTCATTGTGGGTCTGCTAAGATGGATAGGCAATAAACTTAATTTGGGGGAATATTTAAAATTAAATATTTACTAATGACCCAGATCAATTAAAGGAGAATGAGTAAGTAATCATAGTGGTAAAATTCAGCTATATCAGTCCTAAAGAGCACATTGTAAGTTGAAGGATGTATGTTGTGTCCCTAGGTAGTAATCACTATATTATTGGTCTTCTGGGTTATCCCATTTGCTAGATAAATAAATGTCTTTCTTTTTTTATAGGAGCAAAATGTTGCCACAGTTTTGTCTTTATAGGGATTCTTATAAACACTGATACATTTTAGGTAGAATTACTTAAAAAGAAAAATAGCACACTGAATTACACAGTAGGAACAAGCTGCCTGGTTTGCAGTGACTTAGCTTACATGGTAATATGTGTGCAGAAAGGGTGCTGGTGAAGTACAGGGATACACATGTTTCTGCAGACCTGCAGTCTCG
Organism: Bos mutus; assembly: GCF_027580195.1. Lineage (NCBI taxonomy): Eukaryota > Metazoa > Chordata > Mammalia > Artiodactyla > Bovidae > Bos > Bos mutus. Next base: position 82,007,621 of record NC_091618.1, read on the forward strand.
TTCAGTTTAAGGGTTCTTTCTTTAAAAAATATAAAGGTGTATTGTAGAGGAGGAAAGACTTGCCCCCTACTCCACAGGTCCATTACTGGGCCTAGGAAATAAAGTAACAGGCAGATTAACAGAAGAAAAGGCATAAAATTTTATTACTTTTTAATATTACATGCATGAGGACACCACAGGAAAAAAAGAAATGATTATCCAAAAAAAAGCAATGAGATTTGAAAGCTTATATGTTGTCTTAATAGGGGCTAAGGAGGAGCTATACAGGTCACTCTGAGAAAAGTAAATGAATGTTAGGAAGGATGAATAGGCTGTTAGAAGAATAGATGGGAAGTGTGGTAGTTTGTGACAAGGTCTATCTGGCTGTGGTGCTGACTTCATCTCCTCTCTTGTGACCTGAGTCAATCTTCCTTTGTTGATGAAACTTCCAAAGAGGGAATTAATGACAAGTGAGTTCTTTTGGAGGATCTGTCTTCACACAGATAAGGCGAGTTCAGAGATATCCTCCCCTTGCATTTGCTCTTTTTCAAGTACCTCCAGCACATAATAATCCTTATGCCCAAGCGGCAAGTTTTAGTGTGGCATATTCTGCCTCCAGTATGAATAAAAAAGTACATGGTATGACATGTTACAGAGCTTTTCCTGACATCTCTGTTGGCTAATCATCAACTGGGTCACAGAAAAAAGTTGTGATATCATTAAGGGAGACTCTTTGAAGCCTTATTTATTTGCTTACTGGGGGGAGCTTTTAAAAGCAGGGGCACTTTTCATTCTGTAGGATGGTTAAAGCGCAGCCCTATTTCAAAGAGGATCCACATTTCTATTAACTTCCTAATTAGATTTTATATCCTGAAATCTAATTTCATGAGCAAATACTGCTCTGCAGACATCTCAGCCGACTCACAGCAATGATTGATGCAATGGTAGTGAGTGAACTCTGTCCTATGCTCTCTTTTCCTCACAGCATTAGTAAAAGAAGATTGCACCTACACTGCAACTGCTTTAAGCAGTTTAGAATGAAAACAACATAAGCTTTCTCTTCAATTGAATATGTATGTTTATAACTGCACTGTGATCCACATCGGCTCTTTCTAATGACAGGCCACTTTAAGTTTATTTGGGTAACACTTCCTAAATACATTTCACTACCCTAGGCTAGTAGACTGGCAAAATGAAGAAGTTGATTCTGTGTGTGACATCTTAAAGGAAGGAAGATGCCAAAAGCATTGCAGGAAGAAACGGATCCTTAAAGATTATTACCATGGTGTCTACAAGGGTGAGAAGTAGGTGGCATAATATTCTGAGATATAAATTCTCTGAGGCAGAACATAGAATTTTACTGCCTAAATGCAATAAGATGTATTGTGCTATCAGCAAGGCCATGGAGCTCTATGTGATTAAAATAAAAAAGGATCCAAGTATCTGCCTTTAACTACTATTTAATGATAAAGACTTTTGTCTTTAGCATTTATATTGGAAGTCAAGAAAGAGGCAAGCTGCAGGCTATCTAACAATAATATGAATAATACTCACGAACAATTCTCTTTCTCTTCCTCCTTAGTTCTTATAGTCTGCTTATTCTCAAAGTCTTCTTCCTTCATCTCACTTTATATGGTAACTGAAGTATTAGTTTAAAAACTGTGTTTTACACCACATGCTGATGTGTAGTGCAGTGTTAGTCGCTCAGTCCTGTCTGACTCCTTGCAATCCCATGGACTGTAGCCCGGTGCCAGGCCCCTCTGTCCATGGAATTCTCCAGGCATACTGAAGTGTGTGCTATTTCGTCTCCAAGGGATCGATCTCCAACCCAGGGATTGAATTCGGGTCTCCTCGGTCTCCCACATTGCTGGCAGATACCTTCTGAGCTACCAGGGAAGCCCTCACATGCTGATCAAGTGAGTTTTAACATTAGATTTGCATTAGGAAAGACAACTCAAAAAAGGGGTACCATGTACCAAGATCTTTCACATGGTATCTTATTTATTTTTCATACAAAGCCTTTAAGGTACATATTATAACCCATTTACTGTTATAAAAGTGGGAAATTAAGTACTATAAGCCTCTAATAAATGTAGCCTCGTACGTAGTATTGACCTGGAACTGGCCCATCCCAGGTGATGGAGTCAAATGTTAAACATTCAGGATTTTCATTGATGGGCGGTATTCATACCACAGAAATCAGCAAGGGATCCTCCTTTCCAGTTTCCCCACTGCTCTGTAGAGGAGAAACAATCCTTTGGCCTTCTGAGGTTTTAACTGATAGCCCTGTAATAAAAGAGAGGTTAACAAGATAAAAAAAGAATTTTGCTTATTAACACAATTTATTAACATGAATACCTAAAGGATACATAGGGAATATTCAGGGAAAAATGAGTGACTCCTGAAGGTGGCTGAGAATTCAAGCTTAAATCTCATTTAATAGCTAAAGAGGAAGAAAGATGCAGGCCTCTTGGGGGATAGTTAAGGACTTCTGTGAAAGATGGATGGATCCTTGAAGAATAGATAGGAGGAATAGTTCTGAAGTTTATCTGGGGGTGGTGTTGCTTGTAATCTCTCCTTGCTAAGAGGCTTCCCAGGTAGCTCAGATGGTAATGTGTCTGTCTGCAGTGCAGGAGACCTGGGTTTGACCCCTGGGTTGGGAAAATTCCCTGGAGAAGGAAATGGCAACCCACCCAGGTATTCTTACCTGACAAATTCCAGGGACAGAGGAGCCTGGTAGGCTACAGTGGACACAGCTGAGCAATTGCCATGCACCCACCGTGCCAAGAGTCAATCTTCTTTAGTTGATGAAACTCTTGGGAAGATTTATGATAACTAAATTTCTTCTGAAGGATCTGTCTTTAGGCAGATAGCAAAGTTCAGAGAAAGCCTCTTCTTGGATTTTCTGTTTCTTCAAGTGCCTATAGCACAATATGATGAATGTACCACAATGATGTTTCAGGATGGCGTATTCTACTACTTTTCACCTCTAAGAGAAGGTTTTCCAGCTCACCACTACCAGCTTATTTAATTCCAGAATATATATTCATCACAGTTAACACTATACATAGAGCACATGCTTATTCCTTTCTTCCAAGTTTACATAGTCTTTGGATCCCAAAAGAATTAAGAACAGTCTATTCCAGAACTTTCTAATATACAAGTTTGTAACAGCACACAGTCACTCTCTTCTTGATTTCTTCTCCTATTTTTCAAATGTATTTGCCTTCCTTATTTGATAGAAAGGACTTGAGGATTGACATTATCTTATGTATTTAGCATTTTTTCCATTATGCCTACTGAGATACTTACTAGAATAACAAAATTGAGCTAGAATGTGATAGATGAAATTGCTAGAAAATATGGGATTCCCAGGTGGCTCAGTGTGGTAAAGAATTCACCTGTCAATTCAGGGAACACAGGAGTGATCCCAGGGTCGGGAAGGTTCCCTGTAGGAGGAAATTGCAATTCATTCCAGTATTCTTGCTGGGATAATCCCATGGATAGAGGAGCCTGGTTGGCTACTCTCTGTAGAGTCACAAAGAATAAGACAGGACTGAGCACACAAGCAGATGAAGATATAGTATTGTCTCTGATTATTGCCAAGTTTCACTATTAACTTAAAAAGTCATCATGAGTATAGTCACATTTTATATACTTATATTTAATTCATAGATTATAATTATATTTTAAAATGCAATTAATAATCATTTTAATATCTAGCCTCAGGTAGCTGTAAAATGTTGTAGTATAGATACAATTACATGGAATGGTATACAGGTAAGATATTCAAATAGCCTTAAAATTTTCAAAAGAGAAAAAATAATATCTTAGACTCCAAAATAAAGAAAGATAATGAAATATTATATGGTCAACTCCCCCTATACTCCCCAACAAAAGAAAACAAAGAAATATTTTAAAATTACAAGTTAAAAAGCAGAGTTCTCAAATATTACTTTTGGTTTTTAAAAAAGCATGCTTTTTATTAAAACATTACAAAGACTCACTTAGAAATGTTCAGTCACTAATGTTGATATTTGAAAACTCACACACACACTGACACAGACACACAGAGATACACACTATACACATAGATGCACACCAAAACTAAGATTGTTATATCCCTTTTCAATTTCAGGGGAGCCTATGGTCACAGTGTAGGGAAACGTCCTTGGATTATAGGAGATGAGACTATTTCAGGACTTATGGCTGACATTGTGGGTAAGTACAAAGTAAATTTTTTCCAAAAAACTCATAAAGACATAATCATTTGGTTATACACATAGGTTATTAGACAAACGTTTTATTGAAGAACATCCTGATTTTTTATTTTAATCTATAATACTAAAGAGTAAATGTGCTTTTAACTAAGACTCGATTGCTAAAGTTTTTTTTTTTCTTATATATTCTAAGGCTATTATTTACTCATCAATGAAAAACATCTGCACTTATAATTAAGGAAATTTCATAGAAATGAACTTCAATTAATTTTCTAAGAGTTTATTATACGGTAAAATAAACATTAACCTTCACATGCTAAAGGCCTAAAACACCAATATGTTTAGGGTCATTTCAACTTAATCTGTGATGATCTTTTAAAATTAGGCTGAGTGCTGTTGAAAATAATATTGATGCTGTATTTTCAGTCTATGATGTATTTCCTAAAGTGAGTTCTATATACTGTTGGTAAAGCTATTCAATATAGTTTTAAATGGTAAATGTGTTATCATATTGAAAAAAATTATTTGTTTAATAGGGTAGATTATTCAGCATTGCTTAAAGAAGTCTTATATGAAATTTAAGGTATTAAACTATATATATATATGTGTGTGTATACATATATACATATACACACACATATCTATCCCATAGTATCTCCTATATAAAGACACTTCTTTAAGATCAGGAAAATAAAAATCTTCCCTAAAATATACAAATAACCACAGAGAATTAAACAAAGTGAGGAGACAGAGGAATATTTTCCAAAGAACGGCAGGAAACTGCAAAGAACTAAGTGAAGTGTTAATAAATAATCTACTCAATAAAAAATGCAAAGTAATGATTATAAAGATGCTCAATTAATTCAGGAAAATGGGTGAAAATAATGAGGAGTTAAACAAAGAGTTAGAAAATATAAAGAAGAACCAAATGGAGCCAAAGGAAACAACTGAAATAAACTAGAAGGAATCAACAATAGAGTAGATGATACAGAGGAATGTATCAGTGAACTGGAAAACAGAGTAGTAAAAATTACTCCAGCTAAGCAGAAAAGCAGAATAAAGAATTGAAAAAGAGGGACAGTTTAAGAGATATCTGGGACAATATCAAGTATACTAACATTCACATTATAAGGGTCCCAGAAGGAGAAGAAAGGGGCAGAGAAGTTATTACAAGTGATGATTCCTGAAAACCTCCCTAACCTGAGAAAGGAAACAGACATCCAGGTCCAGGAATCACAGAGGGTCCCAAATAAGCTCAGCCCACAGAGGTCCACACCAAAACATATTTGTAATTAAAAAGTCAACAAAATAAAGAGAAAATCTTAAAAAAGCAGCGAGGGAAAAGCAATTTATTATACATAAGAGAACTCCAAAAAAAACAGTAGCTGACTTTCCAGCAGAGACTCTGCAGGCCAGAAGGGAGTGGCATGATATATTTAAAGTGGTGAAAATAAAAAAAGCCTACAACCAAGAATACCCTGCTTGGCATGACTATCATTCAAATTTGAAAGAGAGTGAAGGCATTTCACAAATAAGCAAATGCTAGAAGAATTCAGCACCACTAAATATGCTTTACAGGAAATGTTAATGAGACTTCTGTAGGTGGGAAGAAAAGGCCACAAGTAGAAATACAAAAATTATAAAAGGAAAAATGTCTCTTTTTTAAATGTCCTATACACAGTATTCATTTGTTCTGTAATGATTCACATTTTAAATAGTGCCTTCTGACAACATGCCAGTTGGCTCTTCTTTAGTAGGGTAATAAGAATAGCAGTTCACATTCAAGGTGGAGGTATCACCAGACCACAGGAGAAGGGTAAGCAGAGACCCTCTGGGCATGTTGCGGGCATGTTGTCTAGGGCAGAGGATTTCTAAAGGAAGGAAACAGGAGAGACTGGGAGAAAGAACACCCTTGTATTTGCAGAAGTCATTACTCTTTCTAAGTAGTGGTCATATTAGCTTTGCCGGTAACCCCATGTAGGGAGAAGAGGAAGAAAGCAGCATATCTTGCTTTAGATGCTTGGTTGGGGTGTTGCCTGCGAGAAGGAAGCTTATGGACACATTTGACAAGAGACTAGCACCCACATCTATCAGGTGAAGCTTCCTCAATCCTCAGCCACCATTCACACCCTCTGTACTGACAGCAAGACAGGGAAGAAAGCTTTAGCTTTCGTTCCGTGTTTAGCAAGGAGAGATTCAAAATTATCATAGTCAAAACAATTTATGTTAATATAGTTTGTAAACAGACCACAAATAATTTAGGAACGCTATGTTTCTAACTTCTTCTTATGTATTTCTGGGACTCATCCCAGCATAAGGACAGTCTTCTGTCCCAAATAGACCCCCAAAAATAGATCCACAGGAAATGACTTTGCATTTTCAGTTCAGTTCAGTTCAGTCATTCAAGCGTGTCCAACTCTTTGGGACCCAATGGACTGCAGCACGCCAGGCTTCCCTGTCCATCACCAACTCCCGGAGTTTACTCAAACTCGTGTCCATTGAGTCAGTGATGCCATCAAACCATCTCATCCTCTGTCGTCCCCTTTTCCTCCCACCTTCAATCTTTCCTAGCATCAAGGTCTTTTCAAATGAATCAGCTCTTCGTATCAGGTGGCCAAAGTATTGGAGTTTCAGATTCAGCATCAGTCCTTCCAATGAACACCCAGGACTGATTTCCTTTAGGATGGACTGGTTGGATGTCCCTGCAGTCCAAGGGATTCTCAAGAGTCTTCTCCAACACCACAGTTCAAAAGCATCAATTCTTCGGTGCTCAGCTTTCTTTAAAGCTGCCTAAAGTTTCTGGCTTCCCAAAAAGCCTCAACACGATCGAGAACCAGATGACTCTAGATGGCTCAGTCTGGGCTCAGAGCCACCCCCCAAGTTTAAATATTCAGTTGACTATGAATTAGAAGTGATAATACCTGAAAACCTGCCTAACTTGGAAAAAGAAACAGACATCCAGGTCTATATATCAACTGTGTTAAGCATGAATGAGCATAGAACACACTCATTCTTAACATAGCCCAAACTGCTAGACTTTTAAGGAAAATAAGTTCTTAGTTTAGGAACTATATGAATATGTAACCTGTTCTATTAAAAAAGTTAACATAAATAAATAAATAAGCACCTAGATAAAAAGGTTGCAAGCAAAAGCAAACTCTGTTTGCTGCTATTTATTTTTGAATAATCACTACAGTATACACATTTCTACCTCTTTTATGTAGTTATATTACAGGATCAGAATATCAGTTTCTAGTTTAAAATAAGAGGTTAAGTACAAACTGAAATGTTCCCTTCTGTTCTAAACACAGAAAAATAGAAAAAAAATTAGATTAACAAGCATATAGCAACACTTAAAAATTAAAAAGAAATCTTTATTGATCAGAAATATAGTATTTGCTGAAGAAAGAAGTACTTGGAAGCTGGAAGCACAGTATTTGAGGAGTAGTGCATGGAGCCAGCATGAGTATGTAGGGTCTGAGTGCAGGACTCGCACAAGAAGCCCCAGGGTGAATCTACAGAGCTCTGGATGCTTGGGACTCAAACCCAAAGTCAGGACATTTTAACCAGGGTGGCTAAAGGTGAAAGCTTAGCGTCTCCTTCCAAACCAGTCAGGATCTTGGGAGCACAGAGCACTTGATCAGACTGCCAGCATAACCCAGAGGATATGTATACGTATGTGTATAGTGTTATGGAGAGGATTCTCACCTGAACAATCCTGGATAGCATTTATAAGTGTTTTGCCTAGTTGTCTGATAATGCTTTTAATCTGTGTTCATTTCTTTGAAGCCAATTATATTCATTCAAATGCCTAACATGTAAATCTAAAAAAAAAAAAATACTCAAAAAATCCTGAACTAATTTCACCTGAGCATTTATATTTTCCTTAGATGTGGACTGTTTTTTCTTTGCTAGATTTGCATTCAGAACATAAATTGCATTCTAATTCTATTATTTTGTGATTAATATTTATCATGCTCTAAAGAGGAGTTAGGGTGTTAGGCCAGGGAAGTGGTAAGGCAATTATTTAGTGAGATTTATAAAACCCATAAAACTTGCAAAAAGATTTCCTTTCACCATTTAAAACTTTATAGCTCCACTGCAACTTATTAAATGAGCATGCATTTTGTTGCCCAGCAAATATGTATATGTCACAAAGATCAATGAAATTTCAAACCAGCCCACCTCTCATTATTGTTAATAAGATTATTAAAAAAAGAATAAGTATTTAGATTACTTAGATAAGTAACAAAATTGAACTTATTAAAAATGTTTTAAACAATAATTATCAGTTCTAGTTTTAGGGATTTTTGTGTGTCTTTGAAATACCACACAAAGGCATGTGACATATATGGGATAAACTTAATTTTATATGGAACTCAGTAAACAGTGTATGTACTATTTATTATATATATATATATATATTTCTCAAAGTTTTAAGCCTTAATATGACAATTAAATTATCATATTTAACTGGAAATATTATCAGTGCATCATTAAATCTAAAGTAGCTTCTTTATTTTAATGACTATTTTATTAAATGTCTATTTTGTTCTCTACAATGTATGTTTTATCGGGAGAAATAATTCTACCTTTTTTGTTGTTGTTGTTGACAGTAGCTGCAAAAGAGGACTATGAGCATGATTTTAAAAGCTCGTTTTTAAAATTTTTTTTCAGTAGCTAATACCTATCCCCCAATTTATTTACTTTTAAAATTGTATATATTACAATTTTATATTACCATCAAATAAATGGTTCTTAATTTAAGTTTAAAAATGAATGAGTTTACTTTGTTTGCCTTAGTAGGAACTGATTCTTTTATAAGGTATTTGTGTATGTGTTCATGTTTGTCTTTTTTGCTGAAAATCCCAGGTTTCCTTTTTGCCTTGGTTACTAGTACGTTCTGAGAAAATATGATAGAATGAAGTACCAGAACCATTTAATAGCTTCTAATTTGTTTCCCATGAGCATATATTGTACTTTGTTGTAATTTTTAAAAATCATTCTTTCTCACCTTAAATGCAAGACACCTAATATCCTCTTTGGAGGTAGATATTATATAAATTTTAAAAAAATTAAATTATATGGTAACTACAGAAGACAAGAGCAAAAGTCAAATTGATTTTTGCTACTTGTGGGATGTCGAAATGAGTCAGGAGCAAACAGACAAGCTATAAGTTTTGGACTACGATTGAATCTTCCAGGTTCTTAAAACCACAGCCTTTATTTTGTCATAATACTTCTGAAAAAGAAGAAACAGGAGGATAATAAAAATTATTATGGGTACAAACTGATAGAGTGAATAGAGAGGAGAAAGAGGTAATGAGCAATCCTATTTACTCATAGAGAAAATAATTCCCATTTCATAAGGGATGAAAAACTTTTAATAAAACATTTATATATATGTTATCAAACATATACATATTTCACTTTTCATATATATAAAAACAAATGAAGCTTATCACATACATATTACATGCCTTTGTATGGTATTTCAAAGACACAAAAGTCTCTAAAGGTAGAACTGCAAAACATGGAATAACTTTCCCTTATAATTAATGTCACATTATCAGGATGCTAGAAATAGAATTGCTGAGGAATATTATTAATATTATTATTAAGCCTACTTCTCCCTGGGTACATAAACATTACAGAGGACTAGATACATTCATTTTGGCTTATAAAACTATTGTAATATGAACATAAATTTGCTTTATGAAACTTGAGGTTGACCCTCTGAGAGGTAATATCCCTGGGAGCTCTCTCCAAATAGCCATGAATCATCAAGCACACTCGAGACACCACTAAGGACCCCAGGAATTTGCTACTTGTAAAATGGAGTGGAAAGCTCTCATATTAGCTTAACTGCAAACCTTAGAACAAAACAACATTTGCATCTGCTTAATAAAATATACAGAACGTGGCATGGCAGTTATGAGAACCTTCTTATCAAACACTAAGCAGCTAGGGACCCTGTCATTCTTATTTTGCAAAACATTTGAAATTAAATGAGGATGAGAAAGATACAGAAGGATATTAGTAATGAACATGGGCTTCCTATATTTGACGTACAGAGAGCAGATAACATGGACAACACTTGGCAAATGTTATCTTGAACAAAGATTTTATTTATTTATTTTTCTGAGAGAGAAAGATTTTTGTCTCCTACTTCCTATCTGTGACAAGTTAGTTCATCTGCTTGCACATTAGTTTCCTCATTGATAAAAGTGGAAAATAAAGTAGATACCTTATTGGATTACTGTGAAGATAATATAAGTCACACTAGAAGTGTTGGCACATAATAAGGGCTCAATGGACATTAGTGTGCTAGGTATGGATAGAAGAAGGTAGTGCTTGCATATAAGTTTCACCTTCTGGTAGAGCAAAAAATTGTGTTCAATAAATAAACAAGCAGTTCTCACTCTTCAAATGAGAACCCTGTCTCACACATATCTTAGATGAAATAATTCAAATTTTTACACTTACTGCAGTGACTTGTACATGATCTTCTAAAGTAAAGTGAAAATGAAAGTTGCTCGGTTGTATCCAACTCTTTGTGACCCTGTGGACTATACATTCCATGGAATTCTCTAGGCCAGAATACTGAAGTGGATAGCTTTTCCCTTCTCCAGGGACTCTTCCCAATCCAGGTATAGAACCCAGGTCTCATGCATTGCAGGCAGATTCTTTACCAGCTAAGCCACAAGGGAAGTCAAGGAAAACTGGAGAGGGTAGCCTATCCCTTCTCTAGCAGATCTTCCAGACCCAGGGGTCTCCTGAAATGCAGGCAGATTATTTACCAACTCAGCTATCAGGGAAGCCCATCTTCTAAAGTAAAGACTCTTTCAAATCCTGATAAGATTTCAGGAAGTTTTTTAAGAAATCCTTGGCCTCCAATAATGTAGTACTTTCATTTGTAATTTTTATAAATTATAGTCAGATGAATAAAGAAAAGCAAAATATTAGTGTTAGTTGCTCAGCCATGTCCAACTCTTTGTGACCACGTGGACTATAACTGGCAAGGATCCTCTGTCTATGGAATTTTTCAGGCAAGAATACTGGAATGTCCATTCCCTTCTCTAGGGGATCTTCCTAACTCAGGGATCAAACCCTGGTCTCCTGTATTGCAGGTGGATATTTTACCATTTGAGCCACTAGGTAATGGAATATTATTCAGTCATAAAGAATAATGGAATAATGCCTTCTGCAGGGTGTGCATGGACCTAGGACATATTATACTTAATGAAATAAGTCATACAGATAAAGACAAATACTGAATATTATATGGTAACAAGCAAATTTGTCCTTGGAGTACAGAAAGAAGCAGGGCAAAGGCAATAGGGTTTTGTGAAGCAAACGCACTGGTCACAGCAAACACCCTCTTCCAACAACACAAGAGAAGACTCTACACATGGACATCACCAGATGGTCAACATCGAAATCAGATTGATTATATTCTTTGCAGCCAAAGATGGAGAAGCTCTTTACAGTCAGCAAAAACAAGACCGGGAGGCGACTGTGGCTCAGATCATGAACTCCTTATTGCCAAATTCAGACTGAAATTGAAGAAAGTAGGGAAAACCACTAGACCATTCAGGTATGACCTAAATCAAATCCCATATGATTATACACTGGAAGTGACAAATAGGTTCAAATGATTAGATCTGATAGAGTGCCTGAAGAACTATGGACAGAGGTTCATAACATTGTATAGCAGGCAGTGATCAAGACCATCCCCAAGATAAAGAAATGCAAAAAGACAAAATGGTTGTCTGAGGAGGCCTTACAAATAGCTGTGAAAAGAAGAGAACTGAAAGGCAAAGGAGAAAAGGAAAGATATACCCATTTGAATGCAGAGTTCCAAAGAATAGCAAGGAGAGATAAGAAAGCCTCCCTCATTGATCAATGCAAAGAAATAGAGGAAATCAATAAAATGGGAAAGACTAGAGATCTCTTCGGAGAAGGCAATGGCACCCCACTCCAGTACTCTTACCTGGAAAATCCCATGGACAGAGGAGCCTGGTAGGCTGCAGTCCATGGGGTCGCGAAGAGTCCATACGACTGATCAACTTCACTTTCACTTTTCACTTTCATCCATTGGAGAAGGAAATGGCAACCCACTCCAGCATTCTTGCCTGGAGAATCCGAGGGACGGGGGAGCCTGGTGGGCTGCCGTCCATTGGGTCGCACAGAGTCAGACACGACTGAAGCAACTTAGCAGCAGCAGCAGCAGAGATCTCTTCAAGAAAATTAGAGATACCAAGGGAACATTTCATGCAAAGATGGGCTCAATAAAGGACAGAAATGGTATGGACCTAACAGAAGCAGAAGATATTAGTTTTGCCAAATATCAAAATGAATCCACCACAGGTATACATGTGTTCCCCATCCTGAACCAAACTAATACAATTATGTAAAGTTTAAAAATAAAATAAAATTTTTTAAAAAATTAATTAATTAAAAAAAGAGAAGATATTAAGAAGAGGTGGCAAGAAAAAAACAGAATAACTACACAAAAATAGAGCTTCACAACCCAGATAATCACGTGGTGTGATCACTCACCTAGAGCCAGACATCCTGGAATGCAAAGTCAAGCGGGCCTTAGGGAGCATCACTGCAAACAAAACTAGTGGAGGTAATGGAATTCCCATTGAGCTATTTCAAATCCTGAAAGATGATGCTGTGAAAGTGCTTCACTCAATATGCCAGCAACTTTGGAAAACTCAGCAGTGGCCACAGGACTGGAAAAGGTCAGATTTCATTCCAATCCCAAAGAAAGGCAATGCCAAAGAATTATCAAACTACCACACAATTGCACTCATCTCACATGCTAGTAACTGCTACTGCTACTGCTAAGTCGCTTCAGTCGTGTCCGACTCTGTGCGACTGCAGAGACGGCAGCCCGCCAGACTTCCCCGTCCCTGAGATTCTCTAGGCAAGAACACTGGAGTGGGTTGCCATTTCCTTCTCCAATGCTAAAAGTGAAAAGTGAAAGTGAAGTCACTCAGTCGTGTCCGACTCTAGCGACCTCGTGGACTGCAGCCTACCAGGCTCCTCCGTCCATGGGATTTTCCAGGCAAAAGTACTGGAGTGGGGTGCCATTGCCTTCTCCACACGCTAGTAAAGAAATGCTCAAAATTCTCCAAGCCAGGCTTCAACAGTATGTGAACCATGAATTTCCAGATATTCAAGCTAGATTTAGAAAAGGCAGAGGAACCAGAGATCAAATTGCCAGCATCCACCGAGTCATCAAAAAAGCAAGAGTTCCAGAGAAACATCTATTTCTGCTTTATTGTCTATGCCAAAGGCTTTGACTGTGTGGATCACAACAAAATGTGGAAAATTCTTAAAGAGATGGGAATACCAGACCACCTGGCCTGCCTCTTGAGAAATCTGTATGCAGGTCAGGAAGTAACAGTTAGAACTGGACATGGAAAAACAGAGTGGTTCCAAATCGGGAAAGGAATACGTCAAGGTTGAATACTTTCACCCTGCTGATTTAACTTATATGCACAGTACATCATGAGAAATGCTGGGCTGGATGAAGCACAAGCTGGAATCAAGATTGCCAGGAGAAATATCAATTATCTCAGATATGCAGATGACACCACCCTTATGGCAGAAAGCGAAGAAGAGGAGCCTGGTGGGCTGCAGTCCATGGGGTTGCAAAGAGTCGGACACAACTGAGTGACAAAGCACAATCTAAAAAATAGTGCAAAAGATGGTATATGCAAAACAGAAACAGACTCAGGGATGTAGAAAAGAAATAGTGGCTTCCAAAGGGGAGAGGGAAGTGAGGGGAGGAAATTAGGGCAGTTACAAACCACTATGTATAAAATAGATAGCAATAAGGATATATTGTGTAGCACAGGAAATTATAGCCCATACTTACAGTTTTTGATGTGTCAACATTAGTTCAAAAAAAGCTCTTAGGAAAAACAAAAGGAACAAACAAAAGCAACTTGAGAGAATTTCAACTTGCTTTAAATGAAGATTTATTGTCATATAGAATGCTGATAATACTGAAATATCTTAAAGGTACAAACATGAATTTCAGAAATACAAACTGGACCAAAAGAAATAGGTCAATTAGGTAACTTTTCTTTTGAAAATATGCTAAAAATCTATCTGATTTGTAGCCCATGAATGTTAAGAACACTTGATTCTTTGGGTGCTTTAGGTCATATTTGGAATAAACATTTCTGTTAATGTTATACAGCCTTAAAACATGCACCATCCTTAGCTATACTGGGGTGTGCATACACACATGTTAAATACACTGAGCTTCCCCTTCACGAAGTTCATAAGCAGGTGAGGAGGGCATTTGTGAAGAACTTGATTGAATTTAAAGTGCTAAGGTGGGATAACTTTTGTGTATGTGGGCAGACAAATTCAAGTCAGTGAAGGATTACTTACAAAGAACTGATCCAAGTTTTAGCAGTCCGTTGAGAGTGAAGAGTGCAAAGCACAGGGCCAAGTGTATGTCTAGATTAATTCCGCCCAAGCACCTGTGGTTCATCACATTCCATGCATGAAAAAAATTAGGTGATCCAAAATGAACACTGTATTCTTTGAAGGACTAACATTTCTTAGGGAAGGACAATTATTTTAGACAAAAGATAATTATTAAGCAAAAATGGAATGCCTGGCCTTGTATAGAAATTCTACCTCTTTTTTTTCTGCATCTTCCATATCTTTGTTTTCATTTGGTGGTAAATGTATAAATTATTTTATCCTCTTTTGATTTCTTCTCATTACATTATTTCTGGCTTCCCCAGTGGCTCAGTGGGAAATAATCCCCCTGTGATGCAGGAGATGCAGATCTGATCCCTGGGTTGGGAAGATCCCCTGGAGCAGGAAATGGCACCCACTCAAGTATTCTTGCCTGGAAAATCCCATGGATAGAGCAGCCTGGAGGGTACAGATCATGGGGTCGCAAAAAGAGTCGCATACAATTTAGCAAGTAAACAACAGCACAGTCTTTCAAATGCTTTTCTTTCTATTAGTTCTGCTCTTTCTTGATACAGTCACCCCTCAGTTTCTTTGGGGATTGCTTCCAGGAGTCCACACAGGATATTCCCTCCAGGATATCAAAATAGGTGTATGCTCAAGTCCCTAACATAAAATGGGTAGTTCCATGAATACACTCCTTCCTCTATATCCATGGGTTTCACATCCATGGATAAGGATGGTGAAATGTATTATTTTTCCTTCCTTTCCTCCTTCCACATTCCCTGCCAGAATATTTTTTATTAAAATTAATAGTTTTCAGAAAAGATATGTGTAAAGAGCTAATGGGAAGTTAAGAATAATATCAGATTGATGTCTTAGATGATGTTTTGTTTTATAAGTAATAGTGAAAATTCATACCATAATGCAAATAAATCTGGCAGCATTTCTTTCATCATATTTCAAAAAGATGCTCATACCATAGAAGATGTATGCCCCCATATACAACATAAGCTATCTAGCGTGTGTGAGATACCTGTTTAGTGCAAGGAATACAGTATGAAGAACTTCTTTGTGGCTCACAAGGTAAAGAATCTGCCTGTAGTGTGGGAGACCTGGATCTGATCCCTGGGTTTGGAAGATCCCTCGGAGAAGGAAACGGCAATCCACTCCAGTATTCTTGCTTGGATAATTCCATGAACAGAGGAGCCTGGCAGGCTACAGTCTATGGGGTCTCTCAAGGAGTTGGACACAACTGAGCAACTTATATATATATATATATATGCAGTATGAGGTTGTTATTGTCCTTGGACTTGAGACACTATTCACCTTACAATGACCAGAGATACATATTTAACAGCCACCATTTGTTTACCAGTCTTGCATATCAGAGTTGGCGATGGACAGGGAGGCCTGGTGTGCTGCGATTCATGGGGTCTCGGAGAGTCGGATACAACTGAGCGACTGAACTGAACTGAACTTGCATATCAAGTGGGGAAATCCATCCATCAAATGCAACAAGTTTTTCTTAACTAGTTCAAAGCACAGGCCTTTCCTTAAATGACTATGTTGAAATATAAATTCCACTTATCTCCAGTGGCCTCCCCTCAAGTGAATTTAACCTAAAACTCTGTCTACTTATTAGAATAATTATCCTACTTACAGTCTATTTTTTGAGTAAAATGGGATTCTATCAGAAGTATCTCATTGGATACAAAGTGCAAGACTTTTATGAAGCATTTTCTCTTACACTTAGTACAGCCTTACAAACATTAAAGCTCATACCCTCTTTTTCTCAGCAATGGTAAAGAGATACTATTTTAATTGCCTTCAAGAGACATCATAAGAAGCAAAAGGGGGAAAGTATTATTACCTTTGTTTGTGCTCTGAGTTCTTAAGTATCCACTGTATGCTTTCTCTTTGGGTCTGTTTCTGGTGGTATAACCCTTGTTAATAGGAATTAGATCAGATTATGATTGTGTTGTGGTTATCTTAATTTTGCATGTTTTCTTCATCAAACAATACATATTTATATTAATTATCTCATATCAGTGTGAATAAAGAAAACCCAGAGCTATTTAGCATTTACTTAACTACTAGCTTTTTTTTGTCTTAGGAACTACTGTATATTTCACTGTAATAACAGTGAGTTATGTTTAGCAGCATTGCCTTCTTTTATTAAAGGTGCATTAATTTAATGTTAGAAACAACCAGCTTTAAAGATGTGATTGGCCTTCAATTCTTTTTAGATTCCTCTTCGAGATGCACTTACCACAAAAATGTGTTCTGTGGGAATTTGGCAACCTAGCTGATGATAGGATAGATCATTTTTAGTTTACAGGAGAAAGCAAATGCTTCACTATTATGTTGTTATTATTTATTATGTCAAAAAGAAAATGTATTTTTAGCTAGCTATGTGCATGTGAGTCCAAATATCGTTTGGTAAAACTAGTCAAGTGGGAAAGCTTCCACTTCTTTGTGATGACGCATCAAATATGCCCTTATCACTAAAGACATTAAGGTGAAATGGTGATACTTTGTTTTTCCAAGCACCCTTAAAACTAACAGGAAAATCTAAATTACTGTATATTTATTTTTCAGGAGCCAATGAGAAAGAAATAGCCCTAATGAATGGTTTGACTGTTAATTTACATCTTCTACTGGTAAGCTTCCTTTCCCACCAGTGTTTAGAATACACTCATTTACAGAATCTGATTTTTTCTATCTTTAATTCATGAGGATTTGGAGTTTTACTTACTTAAAAATAAATTGTGAGATTATTTTCAATTATTCCAGGAAATGCTGGGCCCTGCTAGAATGGCTTCTTCATAATCATGGGAGAGTTGTCTCTTTACAAACAGCTTTAGAATACTGAGCTCTTATCTTAGAACATAAGGAATAAGAGTCACAGTTGATAAAAAGCTAAATTGCGGCAAGCACACAAAATAACGATGTAAAAATGGTAGCAAGCAGTGATCTTTTCAGAAAGACAGTTTTCCAATATGCTGAGTTTTAGGGGGTTCACTATGGAATATTATATTTCTGTACATTGATTTTAGGGGGTAGATTAAAAAAGACCCTGTTACTGGGAGAGATTGAGGGCATGAGAAGAAGGGGGCAGTGGAGAATGAGATGGTTAGACAGCATCACCGACTCAATGGACATGAAATGGCTCGATCTCCAGGAGACAGTGAAGGACAGAGAGTCTTGGCCTGCTGCAGTCCAAGATATCACAAAGAGTCAGACATGACTTACTGACTGAACAACAATAACAAACATTGAGTCACTCTGCTTAGGTATTTCTTACATTTTAAGAATTTGGTAATATGTATACCTTAAAATATATATTCTTGGTTTGAAATATGGTGCCTAGAGTAACTAATGTCATGAAAATTTTGTATTTCATTTTTAAGTGAGATTTTGAAAACATGTCTATAGGACAAAGATGGACTATTAAGATACTGATATTTTATTTTTATAATATACAGACATGATTATTAAACATGGCTGAAGGAAAGTGCTTATGGAGTATGTTAAGTATGAAGGTAAACTGCATGACTTTCAGTTTAGACAACTCTGGTTTGGCTCCCAGCTAGATTACTTAAATACCTGTTTGATTTTGGACAAGGGTATTGGCATTTCTGGGTTTCCCAGGTGGGTCAGTGATAAAGAATCACCTGCAGTGCAAGGGATATAAGTTCGATCCCTGAGTCAAGAATATCCCCTGGACAAGGAAATGGCAACCCACTCCAATATACTTGCCTGGGAAATCCCATGGACAGAGGAAACTGGTGGGCTACAGTCCATGGGTTGCAGAAGAGTCAGACACAACTTAGCAACTAAACAACAATTGGCATTTCTAATTTTAATTTTTTCCTTTGTAAAAAATGAGGATGATAATATCTACCTCATACATATAAAACATGATAATATGTGAAAATTGTTTTAGCACCCCGGCCAATGGTCAACATCCAATTAACAATAGCAATCATCCTTATTGTTATTATTGTCTGTCAGTATTCTCCAAGAACTGCACGGAGAAATGACAAGGCTCCATTGAACACATGAGCTACTTATCCCTGGTGAATCTAGAAATCCCAAATGTTTCATTAGGGCAAAGGAATTTTCAGTTGGATCTAAAATTAGATTTCATACAATCATAAAACTTTAGAAAGATTATGTACTAGAAACCAAATCTACAGCTATGAATAAGACATACATATAGATAGGCTTCCCAGGTGGCAGTAGATAGACTATGATATTTCAGTATCAGAGCAATTGCCATTAAGTGCATTGAGATTTTCAATTTTCAATTAATTTTCAATTAGCATTTAAGTGAAGTTTGAGAATTCATTTTTATCTGATTCACATTTTTCTCTCAAATTTGCTTTCCTACTGATAAACATAGTGAGCAAATATCTTGTTTTTAGAATTCATTGGAAACAACGCTAATTGGAAAAATGTACCTTTGATAGGCATCTAACTGTGTAGTTAATTAATTCCTTTAAAATGCTGGAGATTATAAAATTAAAGTGTGGTATAAAAATGAACAAATGTCTATGTTGTACATTAATGCTTTTCTCAATAAATCCATTTCATTGCAGTTATCATTTTTCAAGCCTACACCCAAACGGTATAAAATTCTCCTAGAAGCCAAAGCCTTCCCTTCAGATCATGTAAGGATTCTTCAAATGATATTTATATTCTTTCTACTCTTCCTAAAGGAGCATGTCATTTGCCTGACTTGAATGTTTATTCACTAGTCTTTTCTAAGTAACCTTATAATAAAAAGATCTGTCAAATGCTTTTGATTTATGCATTTTTATAGATTGTAGCTTTATTTCTTTTGTTCAAGTAAAACATGTGTTAAGGGAAGAAAGAATTGAGTAGGAACATTGATTTATTAGTCTTTTTAAAGACACTGAACAAACCACTGGTCTAAATCAAGTGCAGTTATAAATGTTTTATTAATTCTTGTTGCTGTTTGGTTTTATGAAATTAAATCAATACACACCCCAGTACTTAACCCTTTAGTTACCTAAAGTAGGAATATAAACATTTATCTGTCCATTTGCTTTCATAACACACTAGCATAATTATTGGTAGTTTTTAATTTAAAAAATGCATTGAAGACTTTAAGAATTTTTTGTGGTTCAAGGAAAAAAACCATGCTACTTTTTTTGCAATGTCAGTTGATAAGAAATTTGACTGTTACAGACACCAACACAGATAAAAGCATATTTCAGTTTTAGTATTAGAGAAACTTAATTTCCATCTTTATATTATCACTATTTAAGTATTCTAGCCTATGTCTTATAATTTCAAGGCATTTAATCATTCAAATTAATAGCCATGATCTTACTAAAAAGGATCAAGAATATTTATCTTGAAAAAATTCAGGGTCCCTAAAATTTCTGGTTCCCATTTTCATCTGGGGCTCTCAATGAAGGGAACTTTTTTTATCCTTTTCTTACACTAGCTTACTCTTTATAGGGCAAGCCATTTCTGTATCCTGTATTGAAGCCTAGCAAGTCTTCACTGCTCACTTTGGTTATTTTCTAAACTCTGTTTTGACTCAAATTAGATTAATTAAATATCTTACTCAAAAAATGTCATATTTCTAAAGAATAAATGACCCTTCATTTCTATCCCTATAATATTTCTGTTCAGATTGCTGCATGTAAATAATGTTAAATTTTTCTCTGATACATTCTGTTTAGTCACTTTTAACCTTGACCTTGAATCTAAAATGATAATATGCTTTTATTGTTATTTTATTATCTTTTTTTGAGCTATTTTAATGTACTTCTGTGAACTGGACTTGATTTAATAAATCATCTTTCTTTTCCAGTATGCTGTTGAGTCACAGCTTCAACTTCATGGACTTAACATTGAGAAAAGTATGCGGATTATAAAGCCAAGAGAGGTATATAAGAAAGAGAAATAAATATTCATCATGCTTCTATTTAGTATTGATTTTTTCTTCATTTTCTTCAAAAGTTTATTATCTTCATTACTTTAATGGAACTTTCAAGAAAGTATAAAAGACCTATACTCTGTTACTATTAGGTCATTTTGCTTAAAATAGAAACTTAACTCAGAAGTGTATTTATTTTAATTTTTTCAAGGGCTTGTCATATTATAAGCAAACTATATTCCTATCAATACCACTAGAGTCTGCCATATTCTTCAGTGGAATGGAAGGAGATAGCAACTTGCATATATCATTTTCAAATTTAAATGCCATTGCCTGTGGGTGCCATTAAAATCACATTAAAAATCAGTTATATTTGTTGAAGTTGAATGATGCCTATCTTTTTGCCCCTCTTAATCTAAGTACCAAATGTTTGCCTCTGAGTTTAGTCTGGGGTATTGAAAGGGACTTAGTGTAGCAGAAGGAAATTAGGTTTACAATCTCGTTATTACTCCCCAGGGAAATCCCCGTGACTTTGTGTTACTTACTTTATCTCTGAGATTTCTTTATATTTAAACAGATTACAAAGGAAACAGTTGGGCTTGACCATATGTTTAAGATCTAAAATACTATGCCCTTTATATTAATAAAGCTGTAAGGCTAAGTTGTACAGGCTTTGATATCTAAACCCTGCCCCTTGTGTGACTTGGCACCAACAGATTCACACAGGATAAATTTTAGGTTTCATGTATGTATGACACTCCCAAGTCAATGTTTGCACAATTATTTCTTTCAACCCAAAACCAATTTGAGAAATTAAAGATCTACTCTATTCACTTCTTTTTGGCAACATGTTATTAATGAAACAGAAAGTTCTCACAGCTTTGGAATGATATGTTTCATATATTGTATATAAATTGCTTATTTCTAGTAAAAATGACTATAGCCATCACAAGTTTTTGTTTTTTTTTTTTTAAAGTAATAAGTGTTGTGGAGCTGTATGACTTAATCATATATTTGGGACTACTCTTTAGCATTACTAGATTGAAGCAGGTCAACATGAAACAGAACCATATCTTATCATTGAAAATAAATTTCTCATTTTCTTAGTACTGATTCTTTAAAGGAATAAAGCATTAGTATATAGAGCACTTTCCTTACTTTTTTAAACAATTATAATGGACAAAATGTATTAGCTTCCTCTACAGGAAAAAAAAAAAAAAGAGGTTGGGGTTGTCATGTTACTAATTTTACCTTAAATTTTTTTCTTAGAATTACTATTTTTTAATTTAAAATTTATTTTTAACTGGAGGATAATTGCCTACAATATTGTGTTGGTGTCTGCTATACAACAATTTGAATCAGTCATATATCCCCCTCCTTCTTGAACCTCCCTTTCACCTCTCCCCCATCCCACCTCTGTAGGTTATCACAGAGCACCAGGTTGAACTTCCTGTGCTATACACCAACCTTCTCCTAGCTATCTGTTTTACATATGGCAATGGATATGTTTCAGGGCTATTCACTCAACTCCTCTCCTTCCCCCACCGTGTCCACAAGTTTGTTCTCTATGTCTTTATCTCTATCCTGCCCTTCAAGTAGATTGACCAGTACAATTTACCACTCTTATTTTTATAGATTATCATTTTTTCAAACAAGTCTCAGACTACTAGCAGAAATTAGCATATTATTACATATGTGATACATATGATATATGCCTAATGTGGGACACAGTAATTGGCAAATAGTAAGAGTTACCAAAATTAAAAACAATTGAAGAAAAATCCATTAATACTGACCATGTCAGATTGAGCAGTGTAGAAAATCATGAAGACTTCATAAATAGATGAGAATTATTAGGCTACAAATTTATAATTTGTATCTGGCAGAGTCCTTTCACTCAAGTTGTTTATAAGACCAAATTAAATCATTCACAGTATTCACAAACTAACTGATCACTGAATTGTGGGAGAAAAGTAACCTTGATAATATTGAATTTCATTGATAGTTTCTTTGTGTTTGGATCTTTACCTTCAGATTGGTATGGAATAGATATTGCTCTTAAATTAATAGAAAATATTAGGTTAAGTTTCACTCAGATGATGTATATGTGTCTTTTATCTGGAAAAAATTAATGATTTTAGATTGATAAGTAAAATACTAATTTGCAAGAAATCAGTTTTGACATTTAATATTTTATGGATATCCTATTTTTCTGGTATTTTATTGGATGGGAATAAAAATGAAATAATTTATAAGTATCTAAATAGTAAAGATTAATTGAAAAACTGAAGAATAAAATCAGGCAATAGAGTTTTGCAAAAACTTATACTTTATAAAATACTTTTTACTATTGTATTATCATTTCTTAATAACAAAAAGCATGTTCAAATGTTCTTGCCAGATTTTTGAAGACTCTTAACTTGAAAAAAATACCTTTGCTTTTTCTTATGATAAGAAAGATCCCAAAGTGATTTTTGGATTGGGAAATATAAACGGAAAAGTTGTCATTGTGGATATTATGTAATTTATGCCTACCACGACTTTAGGGGGAAGACACATTGAGATTAGAGGATATCCTTGAAGTAATTGAGAATGAAGGTGACTCTATTGCAGTGATCCTTTTCAGTGGTCTGCATTTTTATACCGGACAGCTCTTTAATATACCTGCCATCACAAAAGCAGGACAAGCAAAGGTATGTGCACCATTTCTTCCTCCCCACTTTGTCCAGAACATCTATATACACACACACGCACACACACACACACACACACACACGTGTATATATGATATGTGAAAGTGTCAGTCACTCAGTTGTGTCTGACTCTTTGCAACCCCATGGATTGTAGCCTGCCAGGCTCCTCTGTCCATGGATTTCTCCAGGCAAGAATACTGGAGTGGCCATTCCCCTCTCCAGATCTTCCCTTCCCAGGGATCAAACCCAGGTCTCCCATGTTGCAGACAGACTCTTCACTGTCTGAGTCACCAGGGAAGCCCCATATGATACATATATATATATTTGCCTAAAGTAAAATATTTATGTTTTAAAATATATTTAATACATATGTATTTAATACATATATTTTAAAATTTAAAGTTTATTAAATACACTTTAAAATATGAATATTTAGCTTTAGGCATCTCTGTTTAAACCTCTTTTGTTACTTCTGTGGTCATACCTCCTTATTAGCATCTGCTCTCTCAATGTCTACCTCTAATCAGCAGGATGGGTGAGATTCCTTAAGTGTTGTCATTGGTACAGAACTGCTCAGTCAGCAGAAGTAGCCAATACTTAGGATAGTAACTATATATTAGGACTATTAGAAACTCAACTCTGGTGCTTAGTTGAGTTTCTATAACTCATTCTAAATATCAGATCAGATCAGATCAGTCACTCAGTCGTGTCCGACTCTTTGCGACCCCATAAATCACAACATGCCAAGCCTCCCTGTCCATCACCAACTCCCAGAGTTCACTGAGATTCACATCCATCAAGTCAGTGATGCCATCCAGCCATCTCATCCTCTGTTGTCCCCTTCTCCTCTTGCCCCCAATCCCTCCCAGCATCAGAGTCTTTTCCAATGAATCAACTCTTCGCATGAGGTGGCCATAGTACTGGAGTTTCTGCTTTAGCATCATTCCTTCTAAAGAAATCCCAGGGCTGATCTCCTTCAGAATGGACTGGTTGGATCTCCTTGCAGTCCAAGGGACTCTCAAGAGTCTTCTCCAACACCACAGTTCAAAAGCATCAATTCTTCAGCGCTCAGCCTTCTTCACAGTCCAACTCTCACATCCATACATGACCACAGGAAAAACCATAGCCTTGACTAGACGAAACTTTGTTGGCAAACTAATGTCTCTGCTTTTGGATATGCTATCTAGGTTGGTCCTAACTTTCCTTCCAAGGAGTAAGCGTCTTTTAATTTCATGGCTGCAGTCACCATCTGCAGTGATTTTGGAGCCCAGAAAAATAAAGTCTGATACTGTTTCCCCATCTATTTCCCATGAAGTGATGGGACCAGATGCCATGATCTTCGTTTTCTGAATGTTGAGCTTTAAGGTAAATCTTTCACTCTCCACTTTCACTTTCATCAAGAGGCTTTTTAGTTCCTCTTCACTTTCTGCCATAAGGGTGGTGACATCTGCATATCTGAGGTTATTGATATTTCTCCCGGCAATCTTGATTCCAGCTTGTGTTTCTTCCAGTCCAGTGTTTCTCGTGATGTACTCTGCATATAAGTTAAATAAACAGGGTGACAATATACAGCCTTGACGAACTCCTTTTCCTATTTGGAACCAGTCTGTTGTTCCATGTCAAGTTCTAACTGTTGCTTCCTGACCTGCATATAGGTTTCTCAAGAGGCAAGTCAGGTGGTCTGATATTCCCATCTCTTTCAGAATTTTCCATAGTTTATTGTGATCCACACAGTCAAAGGCTTTGGCATAGTCAATAAAGCAGAAATAGATGCTTTTCTGGAGCTCTCTTGCTTTTTCCATGATCCAGCGGATGTTGGCAATTTGATCTCTGGTTCCTCTGCCTTTTCTAAAACCAGCTTGAACATCTGGAAGTTCACAGTTCGCATATTGCTGAAGCCTGGCTTGGAGAATTTTGAACATTACTTTACTAGCGTGTGAGATGAGTGCAATTGTGCGGTAGTTTGAGCATTCTTTGGCATTGCCTTTCTTTGGGATTGGAATGAAACTGAGCTTTTCCAGTCCTGTGGCCACTGCTGAGTTTTCCAAATTTGCTGGCATATTGAGTGCAGCACTTTCACAGCATCATCTCTCAGGATTTGGAATAGCTCAACGGGAATTGAGCCATTCCAGTTATTCCATTCTAAATATAACTATATTCTAAATATAGTTATAACTCTAATTCATTCTAAATATAATCATATAACTCATTCTAAATATAATCTATGCTCATTAACCCTATGTACCTGAAGGGGAGATGAAGAATAAAAGTTTATCATAGATGTGATTTTACCCAGTTTACTTTAAGGAAGCCATTATACTGCCTATAATGAGTAATTTTCTTTAAATACTACTGAATAATATTTACACAGTATACTATTATGAAACAGTAACTCTTTATATGTGTCTTGTGAAAAAGTGTTTTAGTATGTTTGCTTGAAAAAAATAAGAGGGAAAACACTTAACAGTTACAATTTGTATTTAAAATCTTTAAGTGTTCTATTTGATTTAGCAATCAAGCCATATATTTAAAAAGCCATATATATTAACAATCAAATTATATTCTTAACATTAGTAAGTTATGGGATTAATACATAAGTGAGATCTAGTTAATATATTCAGCTATTGAAGCTAATGAATGGAACTAATGAAAAGAAATTTAGCACCATTACCAGTGGTCTCTAGGAATTTCCAACCACAACTTCCAAATGATTTGATAAATATGAAAGTGGTGCATTACAAAAGATATAATGATGATGTCTTCTTAATTTAGATATTAAAGCTTAAGCACCAAAATAAACATAGTTCAATAAAATACCATATTTTAAAATGTTATGTAAGTAATTAGAAGTCTCTGATCACCTTACTATACATGCATGTCTCATTAACTTTCATAGAAATGAGGCAGGAAGGTAGATAAGAAAGATGGTGGGTTTTGGAATCACTCAGTCTGAGGTTCTAATCTTGGCTAGGTCAGTTAATTTTATATGAACTTGGGCAAGTTACTTGACTCTTCTGAGTCTCTGTTTTCAAAAGCGTTAGTTGGAATAACAGAACCCACTTGATGAATGCAGTGCTGATTATGAAGATTATGAAATTATCTATTAGATTGTACATATTCTGCTATTAAATAGTGGTTACTTCCCACTTTCCCCTGTCCTCAACAAGCATGAAGTTAAGAAAGTGGCTTAAATATACATTTTCTTTCATTTCTCATTAAAAAGCAAAATAAACTTGTTTACTACATATTATATGTAACTCCCATTCAACTACTTTGATGCTGAAACCATTCTTTCAATATTTTGCAGGCTTTCTTTCACTTACCAAATGTGGTAACTGCCTACTAGGTAAGACTTTCATTGAGTTTTCAGTCATAGAAAGCAAGGTAGGAATGAGTAGTTCCATATAAATGCAACTGTACAGAAATGATGGATACTATGGGAGTGAAATGGTGATCTAGCTGACTTCAATTTATCCATTATCAAAATGATTCTAACAGATATTTATACTCTTGCTAGACAATTCCCTTCATTCTCAATGAAGATTTAGAAAAAGTATTTAAAATGTAGATTTACATAGCTCTCTTGGGTGGTCTATGAAGATAAAGCTGAAGAGAGAGAAAGAAAATTAAAGGTGTCAATCAAGAAAGAGTTGGGAAATCTGAGGTGGAAAAATGCCATTAAAGAGTCACTATTATGAATGTCTAAGTGAGATTAAGAAAAAAAAAGAAAAGTTTCCATAAATATGGTTGGAACAAAAACTGATTAATAAAAGCCAACATTAGTAGATTTTCAAGTAGAAACTTCAAATGAAAGAGAAGAGGGAGATAGAATTTTTGAAAAATATATTAAAGAAACACATATATACCAAAAAGATCACAAATTATAAGTGGGTAGATGAGTTATTCTGAACTCTTACAACCATCACCTAGATCAAGAAATTTCTAGAACATTTATAAAACTCAGAATCCTCCATGTATATAAATATATACATATTAGTTTTGTCCATCTTTGAACTTCATATGAATGGATTAACATACACTGTTTTAGGCCTTTTAATTGCTCACAAATGTATTTGTGAAGTTCATCCATTTTTGTTCAAACAGTTTTGAGTGTTTTCCTTTTCATTTCAGTATATTATTGTATTATATGAAATAGATCACCATTTAATTTTTTTTATTCTAATCATTTGAGGGCCATTACAATAAATTTTATTCTAACCTTATAAATCTATATCCTTATACATTTCTTTGGGTATGCATTCACACCCATTTCTGTTAATTCAGTTCAGTTCAGTTCAGTCGCTCATTCGTGTCCAACTCTTTGCAACCCCATGAACCGCAGCACACCAGGCCTCCTTGTCCATCATCAACTCCCGGAGTTCACCCAAACTCACGTCCATAGAGTCGGTGATGCCATCCAGCCATCTCATCCTCTGTCATCCCCTTCTCTTCCTGCCCCCAATCCCTCCCAACATCAGGATCTTTTCCAATGAGTCAATTCTTCGCATGAGGTGGCCAAAGTATTGGAGTTTCAGCTTTAGCATCATTCCTTCCAAAGAACACCCAGGACTGATCTCCTTCAGAATGGACTGGTTGGATCTCCTTGCAGTCCAAGGGACTCTCAAGAGTCTTCTCCAACACCACAGTTCAAAAGCATCAATTCTTCAGCGCTCAGCCTTCTTCACAGTCCAACTCTCACATCCATACATGACCACAGGAAAAACCATAACCTTGACTAGACGAAACTTTGTTGGCAAACTAATGTCTCTGCTTTTGGATATGCTATCTAGGTTGGTCCTAACTTTCCTTCCAAGGAGTAAGCGTCTTTTAATTTCATGGCTGCAGTCAACATCTGCAGTGATTTTGGAGCCCACAAAAATAAAGTCTGACACTGTTTCCACTGTTTCCCCATCTATTTCCCATGAAGTGATGGGACCAGATGCCATGATCTTCATTTTCTGAATGTTGAGCTTTAAGGCAAATCTTTCACTCTCCTCTTTCACTTTCATCAAGAGGCTTTTTAGTTCCTCTTCACTTTCTGCCATAAGGGTGGTGTCATCTGCATATCTGAGGTTATTGATATTTCTCCCGGCAACCTTGATTCCAGCTTGTGTTTCTTCCAGCCCAGCGTTTCTCATGATGTACTCTGCATATAAGTTAAATAAACAGGGTGACAATATGCAGCCTTGATGTACTCCTTTTCCTATTTGGAACCAGTCTGTTGTTCCATGTCCAGTTCTAACTGTTGCTTCCTGACCTGCATATAGGTTTCTCAAGGGGCAGGTCAGGTGGTCTGATATTCCCATCTCTTTCAGAATTTTCCATAGTTTATTGTGATCCACACAGTCAAAGGCTTTGGCATAGTCAATAAAGCAGAAATAGATGCTTTTCTGGAACTCTCTTGCTTTTTCCATGATCCAGCGGATGTTGGCAATTTGATCTCTGGTTCCTCTGCCTTTTCTAAAACCACCTTGAACATTTGGAAGTTCACAGTTCACATATTGCTGAAGCCTGGCTTGGAGAATTTTGAGCATTACTTTACTAGCATGTGAGATGAGTGCAATTGTCGGTAGTTTGAGCATTCTTTGGCATTGCCTTTCTTTGGGATTGGAATGAAAACTGACCTTTTCCAGTCCTGTGGCTCTGCTGAGTTACATGCTTAGATTTGGCATTTTTAGAATATAATGTAGGTGTATGTTAAATCCAGATCAACAATGACAACTTTCCAAAGGTTTATATCAATTGGTCATATACTCTCACCATGAATTTCTGTAACTCTACATTCTCACCAATAGCAAATCTGATTAGTTTGTAATGATAATGCATTGCAGTTTTAATATGAACTTCTCTAATTATTGGTGAAGTTGCAGATATTTCAAATGTGTACTTGCTAAGTTTATTTTTTTCTGTTATGAAGTGCTTGTTCAAGTGTCTTGTCCAATTTTTCAATTGGTTATCTCTTTGTTATAAATAGTATAGAAATTGATTCTGATGTAAGGAGAAGATAAATGATTTCTAGTGATCATCTAAAAGGAAAACTAATAAATTAATCAAACAACAACTGGTAGTGTAGTATGGCCTGTATTCACATAATGAATTTAGAGAATGCTGAGGCTTTACTTAACTGAGGAGAAGACCTGGGATCATGACAAATGTGTGAGGCCAATGAAAACTAAGCATAAGATCAGGTTAGAGAGCCATATTATAAGGGAAGGCCAGCATGTGAAAAGAGACATCATATTCATATTTTGTCTCTGAAGCTATCTACTTAATTTTGTATTATTGGCCAACCTACTATCTTGGAGCGCTGCCATATATATATATATATATATTCATATTCTATTACTTGTTTGTACTAATAATTTCTTCTCATCTACACTCACTGGGTGTTCCCTATTTTGCTCTGAATTACTGTCCCTAGAGATTTTGACTATTGGCACCAGTCAACTTTCACTACCAAGTAAAAGCTACAGGCTACTCCTACCCTTGAAAATTATTTATGACCACCTAACTATTACACTCAGAACTTCTATATGCACCTTGAGATCAGTATGCTCCAGAGTTGTCTCCCTCCAAAATACCACTACTGTTTCACACTACTATCCTTATAGTCCTTTATAGACTCAACCCTGACAGTTTCCTGTTCTTTACCTTTTCAACCAATCACTTCTTAATTCTTTCCTCTCAGGGTTAGTCTTTCCTTTAATATTCCTTAATCAATTATGAAGGTTTTCAGCTGCAAAAAAAAAAGTCCCAGAAGAAAAAATAGCTGAAAATTAGAAATTTATTTTTCTCACAACAGAAGACTTGAGGCAGGAGTTTGCTAGGATGCAATTATGAAGGTTTTCAGCTGCAAGAAAAAAAAGTCCCAGAGGAAAAAATAGCTGAAAATTAGAAATTTATTTTTCTCACAACAGAAGACTTGAGGCAGGAGTTTGCTAGGATGCACTAAGCAGTTCAGTAACGTTAGTGTGACATCTCCAGGGCTTTCTGATATGTCCTTCAGATTTCTTATGTCATAGTCGCTAGGAGAGTTGTCCCAAATCCAGATATCACAGTTCGCATAAAGAAAGAAGAGAGGAGAAAGAGCACTACAGTTTTATCCATCCTTTTCATCCAAAGTGCAAAGTCTTTCCCAGAAAAACCTAGCAGTTTCCAGTTTCCGATTCAATGCTTT
Organism: Bos mutus; assembly: GCF_027580195.1. NCBI lineage: Eukaryota > Metazoa > Chordata > Mammalia > Artiodactyla > Bovidae > Bos > Bos mutus. The sequence goes on from NC_091618.1 coordinate 82,038,056, forward strand.
TTGAAGCAGTAGCTTTGAGGAAGCATGAGTAAAGGACTTTTTAGCTTTTATGGACCTAAACCAAAGAGAGGCTAAAAACAGAGCTGGGAAGGTGTTTGGGCTAACAAACCCACAGTACTTCTTGCATCTTCCAATTATACCCCCATGAAACATCATTACTTCTATTCTTCTAGCCCTCTGTAATTTTTCCTTCTTTCCTTCTTTTTTTCATATTTGTTTTATGCCCCATTTCACAAAGCATTTGAAACCAATTCATGGGCAATTTAACAGACAACATAATGAAATGTAAAGAGAGAGAAATAAAAAGAAAATCTAGATCATCTGGTGGAATGAATAATAATTCTCACAAATAATAATTTCTCAACCTGGACTATGATAAGAAACAGGTAATTAGAAATTATTGTCAATGGAAACTCTTGGTAGAGAAGATAGACTAAGTCTTGGTAACAAGTAGATAGAGCCAAAAATGCCTTCACTGTGATAAATATTTATTAGTTGCTCATCCAGCAATCAAGGATCAAGTTACCAGGGGTTCAGGGTTGTATCCTATGGCTTTCATATCCTAGAACTTCTGTTAATATTCAGCCAAAGGAATGGGATTTATTTCCACTTGTATTCCATTGATTAATGCATGGTCATTGTTGGGAAATGAAGTATATCTGTGTGCTCAAGAAGAACAGCTATTAGCTTTGCCACCTGTAATTCAGGTATTTTTGCTTGCTGATGGAGTATTATACTATAATTCTGAAAGTAGTGAAGCATTTGCATTAATGAAATATTTATATAGTAGAGACAGAGCTGACTTGGCCTTGAACTCATGCCTTTCTATTAGTTTCTAGCATAGTTTAAGTGGCTTAATTCATTTACCAATCAATGTGAGTTCATTTCTCCGCTTAGTAAATGGGGAAGGTAACAGTGCCCATGTATTTGCTCTAAGCAGAAACAAGGTACTATTCCTGAAACAGTGCATTGCAAGTAATAAGTAAACATTATCACCATATATAAAAAAATCACAGTGTAATATCCAATCTACAAAAAAAACAACAAAGAAATAATGCATCCTTAGAAAGTGAAATATTCAGAACTTTACTCTACTTGGACACTTCTACACTAGATTATGAAAGAAAACAAGAAGCAACGTGGTTAGGATTCAACAGACTAGACCGAATTTTTTTTTTAATTATGTAATGAACTAACAACAATTTTAATAATCTTATCCCTAAAAAAACTCATTGCCAAATGCTTGTATTCCACTTTCCCTCTCCAATGCCATACAAAATGTCCTTCAGCACTCTGGAACTCAAGGTGCCTGGCAGATAGTGGTTCCAAATAAATATTTTTTGACTGAATGAATGATTAATTATCTTATTTATCATATATTTTACACTATTTTACTGTATATGGATGCTGGAATGTTAGTTTCTTTTAGCCTAAAGAAAATTGAAATGCAAATAACAGCCAAAAAGAAGACTAAATTTTGCAACCCTGTGTTTTGTTTTATTAGCTTCTCCTTTATTGCGTGGTACTCTCTAGTGGGTGTGAGTATGAACATCTCTCTTAGACCCAACTATAAGCTGCCTAAATAATTAATAAATAATAATTGCAATTATAACCACAAAATTTAAATACAGAATGAATTAATTCTGGATTCAGAATAATATATGACAAAAGCAGAAATATGAATAAAGACCTCATTATAATAAAGAAAGACATATTTTAGTTTTAACATCATTTAATAAAAACTGAGGTATCTAAATAACACTCATATATAAATGGTCACTTCATTGATGCATCCACTTATCTTCAGGGAAGGTTTAAATTATTGTTAAAAATTTTGAGACTTTTTAGGAGATAAATAATTGATCAAAGCTCAAAATTCAACAGGAAACTTGGCTGGGATGCTTCTAATACTGAAGACTAGGAGTTAACTCTCATGGACTATTATAGAAGAATAATATCAATAATACTTGCATGAGATCAAGATTTGAGCAGTGAATCAGTTAGGAAAAATCAGTACCAGATACTTTTATATACAACTATAACATAAACTGGCATGTTGTAGGAAATGTTTATATATAATGAATAAACCCTTTCCGAAAAGATTTAATATTCAGATGCTCAACATTAAGTAATCTTTACTAGAAATTGTAGTACACACAGCCATTATTTTATTAAAGTCACTGCCAGTTCACCAAACAGGATCTTGTCCTTAGTGCATAAAAAGAATCTTGTCTCTATATTCTCTGTAATAGAGCAATACACATTTGAATCTTTTATCCATTATTTCTATCAGCAAATATTTGAAGAGTAAATTATAATAATAGAATTCTAAATAAGAACTCCTAATTTAGCCTGGAGTGTTAGACTGACCTTCTTAGACAAGATGAGACCTCAGCAAATCCTAAAATTATGAGTAGGAATTAACTAGGTAAAAACCCCTCCAGGAGGCAGATAATATGGTGGAGCCATTCTACATATTAAAAAAAAAAAAAAAAAAATTGCAAGGAAGCAAATACTTCAGTATAATTTGATTGTAAAAAATGCTGTATGATTTGATAGAAAAGGTATGATAAAAAATGAGTCTATAAAGCAGACAGAGGCTGGGTAAATAAGGGCCCACTAAGCTATATTATATGTCTTGAACTTCTCTTAAAGACATAGGGAGCCACTGAAAGCTTTTAGACAATGAAACAAACTGGGTTTTGTTTTAATTTTAAAAAGATATGCCCTACTTACAGGAATGGGTAGGGAGAAGATGAATAAAGAGTCATCTTCAGTCTCTATGCAAAAAGTTTAAAACTCTCTGTCATGATACAGTTCAAAAGATAGGGGTACCAGAGGACAGATCCATTTCTTACCAAATGAAATATTTTCTGATCTCTTCATAGATCACTCTTATTTAAACATTTTATCTTAGTGATATTAAAGACAAAATTTGTATAAGCATCAGAAATGAAGGATCTGTACTAAACTCTGATTTCACCTAGATTTCAATCTATCCACAGAATACAAGGATTAAAAATAATAATAATAATAACACACACACACACATACATACAGTCAGAGACAGAGAGAGAGAGAGAGAGAGAAGGGAAAAATGACCTAAATTTTAGATGGACCATCTCATTAACTAAGCATACTTTACTTCGGAAATAGCAAAGGATTATTCTGTTTAGAAATACAAAATACACGCTCTGTAGTTTATCCAAGTAGGAGCCTGGAGTCAATGTTTGTGAGGATCAATGCCCAAGAATCTAAAAATTTTGAGCTGTCCCTAAGAAGTTTTCATCAGATGTTTTATCTAATTTAAGCTTTTCATTAAATGGACCATGTGAGGAAGATTGATTAATTCTCAATAGAAGAGAAATTTGCGCTCAAGATGTTTTAGGATTACAGATCTGAGAAAAGCAAGACTCCAAATTGTCAATCAGGATTGTTGGTTTGGCAACCACTCTCATCAAAGCCATGGTGGATAATTATTTCTTCTGATCTAGCCTCATCCAAACCCAGAATTCCCCAAATGAAAGTGTATACTTAGGGTTTCTTTTAGATGATATACATTTTACAAAATACTTAAGTTGCCTTAGACTAAGGCTGTGTTCAGTCGTGTCCAACTCTTGTGACCCCATAGACTGTAGCCTGCCAGGCTCCTCTGTCCATGGGATTCTCCAGGCAAAAATACTGGAGTGGTTTAAGATCTATGTTTTTTAGCCACTTGATAAACAAAGGAAGGGTGATTTAAGTCTTTGTTAAGCTGAAAAATGAAAGTGTTTCAACATGAAATGTACACATACATTTTAATTTAATCACTAACCACCATAAGAATGGAAAGAAAAATGTGTGTTTGATGGCAATCAATGTAGGTGGAATTTCAAAAGATCTTTAAGCAGGAAAAAAAAATCCCCAATAAAATGTGAGATTTCTCTTAATGTCCTTCTTCATGTTATCCTTATTTAACCAGGTAAATTCTGTATGCAAACAAAATCAAAAACTGAGCTGAGAAGGCAATGTTCATTTTCTTAGGAAATTATCTTAAGTAAGGTGGTGAGCAAAGCGGATAACCATAGCATTGTCTATAAAAACTAGATTTAAGGGAAGAAATTAAAGAATGATGTATTTAAGAATTATCCCATAAACTTCTTTGCAATATTATCAAGTTCAGTATGTAGTAAACTTAATAATATAAGCAAATTTGGTTGAGAAAATGAGCATTCAGGTTGACATAGTAATCACTAGAAAACCATATTAGGGAAGAGTGTACTTTCATTTCTAATCAAAATGGTGCTTTATTCGATGTAGAGCACCATTGCCACATGATGGATAAATTAAATAGCTGCTTTAAAACCAATGTATAACAGGATAGGTAGATAAAACAGATATGTAAAGGTTAAAGGTTTCCACGTACCTGAAAAGTAGCTGCCCATTATTGGGAGGCTGTGATTAGGCCCTGGTGTCTCCTATTTGATCCCTTCCTCATTCCCACATGGTGCCCATCACTCTTCTATCATTTGTGGGATAGTTCAGACCATTGTAGACGTTTTATGATTATGCATATACTTAATTTAATATTGTATTTCCTCTGCTGTCCTTCACAGACTTATATTTACGCCATACCAAATGTTTCACATGTTTTCTGTACAGATGTCGCACTGTTGCCATGCCTTTCTTAGTTTTCCTTCGTCTTTGGACTTCCACATATGAAGATTCTATGCCTCTATCCCAGCTCAACCACTATCTGCTTCACAGGTTGTGACTGGTCCTAGAGAACTGCTGACCCTCTTTGTATATGCAAATGTGGTACGTTAAAAATTTTTACTTACATGCCAATAATGACAGATCAAAAGATTTCATATAAAAACTCCTAGTTTTAAATACCTTCTGAAAAGTGACATGTTTGGCAACATTAGACCATCATTAACCTAGGATAACAAGTGGTAAGACTGAGTCATAGCTCTGCCCACTAGATGGAACTTTAGTTCTTCAACACAACTCCCATTTCTACCTACTGACCTCAGCACTGAAGCAGAGTGACAGCTGGCATATATATATTTCTACTTACATTACAGCATTCTTACAAAACTGAGTAAAGGGGAGTATTTCTTATAGGCTCAACTCACAATATTTCTTGACTAACTCCTGTGGAACCATGAGGGGGCGATCCTTGATCTTTGTCATAAAATTTTTCTCATTCCTCTGTGTCAGGCTAAATCTGTCTTCCTGTTGTATTTCCACAGCATGATAGAAAATGTATTATTGGTCCCATTTTGCACTATCTTGTAATTATTTATATGCATATCTATAAAATTTAGGAAGCTTTGGTAAGTAGAATGTTCAATGACTGATTGAGGGTAGGCCTTACAAACTTCACAGGCTCATACTTTTCATATATATAATTAATGCTTTCATATACATAACTCAGTGCTTTTCATATACATAATTATTTATCATTAAATGGATACCTGTTTGGTCAGTGAATGGATAAATGTGTATATCAGTAAGGATGGATTAGGCTGTTTTATGGATCACATATTGCATAAAAAGCATAACTATGCTCCCATTTAATTAGAATCAGAAAATTCTGAAGAATTACTTATAATGGTTAATTACTTTAAAAAATAAAAATACTTGTTGTAAAATTTGAGATCTTTTTCAAATTCCATTTCTACTCTTTGACATACTTAGGGCATGCAGACAACTCCATTAAATTATTAAACATTAAATGAACTAAATTAAGCTTGAAAAATTACCTTGAGCTATTTTTCCCATCTTGGGTATCCGAAATAAATCAAACAAACTATATTTTGTGTGAGAACCTTGCCAGCTGGAGAAAGACTCTAGAAGAGAACAGTATTACTCAATTTGTTTTATTTTTCTTCTTTGGTTTTGCACTTACTTCTGACAATAAATAGAGGAGACAATAGCTGTTTTTTCTGGTAAAAGAAATAGCTGAAATTTACTCTTGAAAGCACACTCTGTTAGGTAGTAAGACATTTTTACCTGCAAATTACACAACACTTTAGAGTCTGAAGGGTTTTTCTCTTTTCCTCCCTCTCTAATCCTTTACTTTTCCTGCCCAAGTAGCTGTTAGCTTTTAGCTCTGTCTCAGACCTTCTTAACTGACACCGCCCCTCCCCCCCAACTTAAATTTCATTAGCAAAATGCTCCCAATATTCCTACTTTCTATTTCTCATCTCTGGATTTGTCAGTCTCATCAATCTTTACTTTTAAAAAAGTCAGGCTAAAAGGATGAATCTAGTTTCTTCAAGAGTGCCTTGTACAAAGGTAATAATACTAGGTGCTGCTGATGGCTTTCTTTGCTTCCGGTACTTGTGATGTAGTATTTACAATATTCCCAGCTATGCTAACAGGGAGCTTTTCCCATGATTCATTGAGGGAAACTGAGTCTGAGAGAAGTTAAGCACTTGTTCAAGCTGACTTAGCCATCTGGGAAACTGGAGTCTGGCTCCATACCTCTCTTTCCACTATATTTTCTCCTTTTACAGCTGCAAACTTAATGTGTAATGACAAAGCAGTCTCAACATTTGGAAAGTCTAAGAAAATATTTATAGCCCTCTTTCTTGGTTATTTTTCCTTGGGAAACTGAGGCCCCTCTCTTCAGGGTTGCATGATCATCTCTTCAGTTTAGAGAATGTTAAACCGCAGTTTTTACTTTGCCCTAGATGTCAAGGATGCGGAGAAGGAGATGACACCCCACTCCAGTACTCTTGCCTGGGAAATCCCATGGACGGAGGAGCCTGGTAGGCTGCAGTCCATGGGGTCGTGAAGAGTCGGACACGACTGAACGACTTCACTTTCACTTTTCACTTTCATGCATTGGAGAAGGAAATGGCAACCCACTCCAGTGTTCTTGCCTGGAGAATCCCAGGGACGGGGGAGCCTGGTGGGCTGCTGTCTACAGGGTCGCACAGAGTCTGACACGACTGAAGCGACTTAGCAGCATCAGCAGCAGCAGATGTCAAGGATAAGAATCAGAATTATTGCTGAATAAGATTCTGTCAGTGCCAGCATTCAACAGTACCCCAACTCAGAACTTCAAACACACTCCTTCCAACTGCTCTCTTTAAGAGATGCCCCGAGACACTGATGGGTCTCCTTCTGATGGGTCTCAGGTAGTTTCACTGGTAATAGCTCTCACCAATGACAGTGTCATTGCCATTCCTGGTAGCAGCTCTTTGGGGCTTTTAGATGTGTTTGCACAAGCCCTCTCTCTAATTAAATGAGCTTACCAACTTACACATGATTGGGAAGCTAATCTACATGACACTGGGGAGAATTTCAATGAAAAGTCCACTGAACCCTTTAATGGTAGCTGAGTTACAGAGTACTCTCTAGAAATTTCATTCTGTCACAGGTATATTGACCCCTCACTAAATATCAGATTCCAGGATTTGAAAGAGACAGACAGACAGATGGATAGAGAGAATAGATTAAGAAAAACTCCACTGTCTCTGCCTTTAAAGAGTCATATGCGGCATAGAGGCACATAAAAAGGAAATTGTTCTAGACTGTGTTAGTACTTGTCAAAGGTAAAAACAAATCTGTGAAAATGTCTTAGAATATCAATCTAGTCTAATACCACAAAAAGTAGAGTTGTGCATGTTCCAGTTTATCTTAATGATTGGGTCAAAACCACACACTGCAAATTGACTCAAGAATAAGTCAGATAGCGTGGGAGATGTAGTCTCACTCAAGTTCAGAAACTATCATTTTCCTCCAGGCATCTATTCACAGAACTAGAGTGCATAGCTATTAAGACAGAGCTATTTTTCCAGACTCCAGTTGCCAGTGTTCCCCACAGGCTACCTGGTCAGCTATGTAAACTCTATAGCTAAAACAGTTCTGGAATTTAAACAGAGTACCTTGAGATACATATTAATTAAAAAAAAAAAATAGAGGCTGTCTTTCCTGTGACATAAATAGAGCCTGGAAAGGTGTCTAAAAATGCACCAGGTTGGCCATCTTCAGTGAGCGGAGTGGAGGTCTACTCATCTTCAGTGAGTGGAGTTCTACCACCCCATTCAGGACTCTGAGGTTTCCAAGCAAAGAGGAGCTCCTTACAACGTGCCCATGTCCATTCTCTTCTTCCCAATATTCCACATCCTGTCACTTCACTGTTACTTTTCCAACAGAACACATTCTTCATAAACATATTTTCTTTTAGTTAACTACAGCTGTAAGCTACTATACTTTCTGAAAATATGAAAGTATGGCTTGATGTAAGAAGGCAACAAAATCCTAATACCATTTTACTCTAATTTGTACAGATTGACACATACATATTTCAGAACGCATTCCATTTTTACTCCTTAGTTAATCCGTAAATCCAAACCAGAGTCTTTAAGTCATCAAGTGAAAGCGTTCATTCTGATTTTGATTTCAAGTTAAAGGTACTCATTTTAATTTAATGAACTCCTTGATATCTGTGCCAGCCTTTGTCATGACTCTTTTGATTCAAAAGTCCCCCTAGTTAAATATCTTATCTTTTTCAAAATCCAGTTCTCTGGAAACTCCCAAGTAGAGTCATGGCTCCCCAGATCCCTAGGAACAGCCCACATGAGAGGCACAGATGTTTGGTTTTTAGTGCTTATTGTCTCCTCTATACAGATTTTCGCATAAATACCATCAATCAATAGCTCTAGGAGAAAAAGGTAGTTTTCTTACTCAAATTATCATGTAGTGTAAGGGCTATTTGGGAAATCATCCTTCTCTGTACACTTACATTTTAAAATAATATTTTGGTAGAAGATACATTTCAAATGAGTACACCTTAACCTTAGAATAATTCATCATATGGTCTAAAGTAAAATCTTATCTACCCTCCCAGTTTTTCTTGTTTCTGTTCCTGTTTGCTGCTGAACTTCAATATGAGCATTTGTAATTATCAAGTCACAGCTTCCTGGATGGGATATTGTGTGTAGTTTTTCTCTTGCAGTACATATGCTGATTATTTACTTCTGGAATCATATATTATCTTTAAGAGCCTCAGAGCTAAAATAACTTTGAGTAGCATTCAGCTTCTGCCTTAAAATTTTAGACGTTGGTTCTAGTTGCCAAGCTACTTGATTTCTAGAATATTTACCGCAGCTCCACTTGGAAGATTGTGTTGTGTACTTTTAACTTACGAGTTTATTTGCATTTTGTACTGCTATATGTTTTAGTATTGAGGAACAGCTATTCCTATCAATCTCTTGCTGTAAATAAGAGAAGGCTTAACATACCAATTCAAAAAGCAACAACAACAAAATAGTAGATAGCTCTGTTAGATAATTAGGGGAAGGAAAATGTTATACAGATTACATTTTGACTTTAAGTGAAAAATAAACACCATGCAAGAATTAATTAATGCACAGTTCCTGCTTATAGGCTTCCCTGATGGCTCAGACAGTAAAGCGTCTGCCTGCAATGAGGGAGACATGGGTTCAATCCCTGGGTCAGGAAGATCCCCTGGAGAAAGAAATGGGAACCTATTCCAGTACCCTTGCCTGGAAAATTCCATGGACAGAGGAGTCTGGTAGGCTAAAGTTCACTGGGTCACATGACTGAGGGACTTCACTCCTGCTTATAACCAGAGTTGGATGAAAAGGAAAAAAAGTGAGAAGGATACTTGAAAATCATAATAAATTTATGCTGGGTGAAAGGAAAGACTTCCAGGATAAAAATTCACTCTGAAATGATATACTATATTTACAGAACTGGTAGAGGCCCCTCTTACAGAGTATTTCTTTTTTTTTTATTTAATATCTGTGCATTATTTTGAACCATAGCAATTGAATGAATTTTACAAATTTTAGTGCTTCAAGACAGTGGCAAGAAACCCTGCCACCTTTCACCTGCCTCTTCCTCAATCTCACCCCGCCCCAGTACAATTCAACATCTCTTTAATTATGAGCTTCTTTGGGAAGTCCCAGGATCAAAACTAACTAGCCAACCAGTTGTTTTTAATCCCCTCTTTGTCTATCCTATCTATGTAGAGATGAACACACACACACACACACACACACACACACACTCCTATCATTTTTTAAAAAAATTTTCATTCACTGTCTTCAAATTTTCCCACCAGTTTTTCTTTTTAAGGTAACATTATTCAAATGTATGGCAGTGTACTTCTGCAATTGTTTCCTGTGACTTTATATTGAACCAGGAGTAACATTTAGAATGCATAAAGATCTGCTTGGTGTGGTGTGGAAACTGTAGTTCCCATAAACAGTCCTGAGAGCAGTCATACTCCTACTACTAGTATCCAATTACTAACCTGGAAGGAATCTTGCAGGCACCTATAATTTACCCACCATGATGCTAATGCCACTTCCAAGGGCATCCTGAAGTTTGGACATGCACCCAGCTCGCACGTATGAATGGCCACAGTCTACATGACATGCATCCTTTGCAGGTACTGCCAAAGTAACCTAGGTGGTTACTCAAGTGGGCCAAAGGCTACTTACCTATCTTAAGTATTTTATTATTTTAACAATTATATGAACATACAAATGCATACGACCTGGCTTTCAGTTCTGTGTATAGGTACAAGTGTCTTATATAATTACCCTTTTCACACCAAATTTGTTACTTATTGATGGTCTTCATAATTTATAGGAGTTTTGGGGAGTGAATAAAGAAGAAAATAATGATATCAGCCCAAAGTCAATCTGTTACAGGATAAACCAACAAAATTATGAGGACTTGAATGCTACAAGGGATAAAATTAAGCCTTACTATTCCATATTTCATTTTAATAAATAAAAAATAATAAACTAAATTTAAGAGACAGTGAGATAGCTACCTAGAAATCTCAACACAGGCCCTATGTGTATTATTATACTGGTTAGAAAAATTCTTAGTATTGTGCTATTGAAGATGGTCAAAATAAAAACTCATCATATGCCTTGTTTTATTGAAAAGAATTTTAAATATATTTTAAGCTACTATTGATTTCCCAAGAAACTTCATTTTAAAAGATTCCAAGCCTGAATAAATGATTTATGCAATAAAATTGCAATAGAATAAAGGATATCAAATAATATTCTTTTACATTTAGCTTCAGTTTACATAATATTTATTGACAATTGTCTGGCTTTATTATATGTTCTTTTGTTTACTTATTCATTCAACAATTGAATACTTGAATTTATATTATGTAAAAATAGAAAAATAGTAAGATTGGAAAATTGCTAGAAGAGATTTATGTAACCGGAACTGTAAGAGAAGAGAGAGGTTTGGCGAAGTACCTTCCTATGGAAATTATCTTGTGATCAAAATCTGAGCTACTCAGGCAAATGGGAAGGGAAAGAATACTCTAGAGACAGAGAAATATTTATGCAAGAAGAGGAAAGTAGGTGTAGGGCACCTGAGATACAAAGCTGGAAAGAATCAGGCCATAACAGTCTTTAAAAACCATACCAAGGAAAATGAGTTACATCCTGAATTGAATGGGGGATCACTGAAGGGACACAGGAAGTCTCAAAATCAAATGTATGATTTAGAAAGTTCATTGGAAGAAAGCAGGATGGAAGGAGTCAGAATGGTTAGAAGATTACTTCCGTAGTTTGGGGATTGACTATAAACCCAGGTGACATGGTGGCTGAAAACTTCTGTGCTTGTAATGTTGTTTATCATTTACATTTGTCACTCTCTTTTATCAATGAGTGAGTGAAAGTCGCTCAGTCATGTCCAACTCTGCGATACCGTTGACTATACAGTCCATGGAATTCTCCAGGCCAGAACACTGGAGTGGGTAGCTGTTCCCTTCTCCAGGATTTACCAATGAGATTCTGAACAATTGCGGGTAATTAATCCAAATCTGTTGAAAATATTTAATTTCCATTTTAGCATTGCATAAAGTATGCACTCAAGTATGCAATGTATGTTTTCACATATTCATATTGTTTTACCTACTATTTTTCTTAAAGTAATAAAAATATTAACTGAATGGCTATACAAAGTTTCAGAAAACTCTTAGTGTTTTCTTTAAAATGCTGCCATCTAGTGAAACTTCTATAAAATCACTTGGTGATGATCACATTCAAGTTTGTATCTTAAAGTCATTTACTCAAAATAATTGCATTTAATAACTTATGTTCTCTGCCATCCATGGGGAAAGAATTGTACATGCATTAAAATATATTGTAGGAGCCACAAGTGATTTTTTAATATATTGTGCCACATATGTGACCACAGGGCCTTTAACAACATGGTATGTGGGTGAAGTTACATAGTTTCTTCATCAGGCTATTCTTTATAAATAACTGATAATATAACTGCTGCTTTTTTTATTCCTTGAGTTTCCTAAGAAAAATTGTGCTATAAAAACTTGTCTATGGGAGGCTGAGGAATAAAAATCACCTCATAAAAAATCACTTCAATTAGAAATGTTGGTGAGAAAAAAGAGAATTTTAAATTCAGAACTTCTTTCCCCTACATTTAATTTCATTGAAATTATGAAAATTGTGTCTTAAAATACAAACCAATTGCACATGTATGTGCACTTTTATCTGGAGAAGGAAATGGCAACCCACTCCAGTCTCTTGCCTAGAAAATTCCATGGATGGAGGAGTCTGGTGGGCAGTCCATGGGGTCTCAAAGAGTCGGAAACGACTGAGCGACTTCACTTCAAACCTAAACATCAGTCTGCAAACCTGGTTTTTGTGTGTGTGCTCAAATGCTCAGTCATGTCCTACTCTTTGTGACTCCATGGAATGCAGTCCACCAGGCTCCTCTGTCCATGGTATTTTCCAAGCAAGAATACTGGAGTGGGTTGCCAGTTTCTACTCCAGGGGAACTTCCTGACCCAGGGATTGAACACAAGTCTCTCACATCTCCTGCATTGGCAGGCAGATTCTTTACCCCTGTGCCACCTGAGAAGCCAAAACCTCTAAATCTTGAAGGAGATTAATTGTATTTCTTTCCTGTTGCTCCAAAAACTTATGTTAATGTGAAGTATCTGTCATGTTTTCATGAGAGATATGTAAGGTTTTTATGTTTTATGTCATGTTGCTCATTTTTTGTGTTTGGGAAATAAAATACCTGTAAGAACCTCTTTTCTTTTATGAGATTCTAGTTTTGGTCACATTATAATGAGTAAGTTTTCTAATTAACCGACTCTCCAGTATATTGAGCTTTCTTCATGGAAACCGATGTTATAGGGTTGGGGTCAGCAAATCTTTTTTGTAATGGCCAAAATAGCAAATATTTCAGACTTTCCTTTCATGTGATCTCTGTTGCAATAATTCATTTGTGCTTGCAAAAGCAACCATAGACAATATCTAAACAAATGAGATTACCTGTCCTCGAATATTACTTTATTCATTAAAAAGGTCATGGTTTGCATCCTTCTGTTCTGGGGAAAGTGAAGTGTAGTCGCTCAGTCATGTCTGACTCTTTGCGACTCTATGGACTGTAGCCTACCAGGCTCCTCCATCCATGGGATTTTCCAGGCAAGAGTTATGCTGGAGAGGGTTGCCATTTCCTTCATCAGGGGATCTTTCTGACCCTAGGATTGAACCCAGGTCTCCCACATTGTAGGCAGACACTTTACTGTCTGAGCCACTCACCAGCGAAGTCCCTATTCTGGGGAAAGTACCTGTAATAGCAGTTCGGAGTTATTTTTAAGAGGTGTTACAATCAAAAAGTGGGTCCTTCTGCAATTATTAACTTCAAAAAACATCAATCAATAGATGTATTTCTTCAAAGTTGCAGGAAGTCTAATGTTTTAAGAAGGTTATTATTATATGTGCTCTTAGTAAGCTAACAATAGAAGAACTCAGAGGTAAGACATGTTTGCAAAATGAATACCCTCATTTAATGACTTTTTTAAAAAAAATTCATCTTCATGTACAAAGTTGTCTTAATGTGGAATGAATCACTATATTATCTAGCTAAATGTTTTCACATTTTGATCTACAGAAGAAGGTGGTTTTGATGGTAAGCAATTAAATCAGGAAATTACTACTTGAGTACAGTTTGGATAATATAAATGTATTGCTCCATGCTTTCCTTCTGGTAATTTAGTGTAAAGAGTCTTACATTCTAATACACTGAGTTCTACCAGGCAGACATACAAAATACTTGAAACCATACAAGTAAATAATTGAGACAGAATAGAGTCAGTAAGAAATTGTCCAGGTCTCAAGTCAATGTACAGGAAGAACACAACATAGATTCAAAAATAGCATTGTTTTTATAGGCCTCCTGAGAAATCTGTATGCAGGTCAAGAAGCAACAGTTAAAACTGGACATGGAACAACATACTGGTTCTAAATTGGGAAAGGAGTACATCAAGGCTGTATACTGTCACCCTGATTATGTAACTTATATGCAGAATGCATTATGCAAAATGCAGGGCTGGATGACGCACAAGCTGAAATCAAGATTGCCAGGAGAAATAACAATAACCTCAGATTCGCAGATGACACCACCCTTATGGCAGAAAGTGAAGAACTGAAGAGCCTCTTGATGAAAGTGAAAGAGGAGAGTGAAAAAGTTGGCTTAAAACTCAACATTCATAAAACTAAGATCATGGCATCTGGTCCCATCACACCATGGCAAAAAGAAGAAGAAACAGTGGCAGACTTTATTTTGGGGGCTCCAAAAATCACTGCAGATGGTGACTGCAGCCATGAAATTAAAGGATATTTGCTCCTTGGAAGAAACACTCTGACCAACCTAGACAGCATATTAAAAAGCAGAGACATTACTTTGCCAACAAAGATACATCTAGTCAAAGCTATGTTTTTTCCAGTAGTCCTGTATGGATGTGAAAGTTGGACTAGAAAGAAAGCTGAGCACCAAAGAATCGATGCTTTTGAACTGTGGTGTTGGAGAAGACTCTAGAAAGTCCCCTGGACTGCAAGGAGATCCAACCAGTCAATCCTAAAGGAAACCAGTCCTGAATATTCATTGGAAGGACTGATGCTGAAGCTGAAACTCTAATACTTGGGGCCACCAGATGCAAACAACTGACTCATTGGAAAAGACCCTGATGATATGAAAGACTGAAGGCAGGAGGAGAAGGGGAAGACAGTGGATGAGATGGTTGGATGTCATCACCAACTCAATGGACGTGAGTGTGAGTAAGCTCCGGGAGTTGGTGATGGACAGGGAAACCTGGTGTGTTGCAGTCCATGGGGTCACAGGGTTGGACACAACTGAGTGATTGAACTGAACTGAAGTTGCTTCAGCCATGTCTGACTCTTTGAAACTCTAAGGACTGTGTGCAACCCAGGCTCCTCTGTCCATGGGATTCTCCAAGCAAGAACATTGGAGTGGGTTGTCATTTCCTATTCCAGGGGATCTTCCCGACCCAAGGATCGAACCTGAGCTCCTATATTTCCAGCATTGGCAGGTGGGTTCTTTACCACTAATGCCACTTGGTCAACTTTACGTTAACCAAACTAGGCAGGACTTGGTTGCAAGGATGCTTCTACTTTAAGCTGACATCACTAACATGCCTTAGCTATTGTAAATGGTGCTGCAATGAACATTGGGGTACATATATCTTTTTCAAATATGGGAAAAATACTTACATTCTTAAAAATTATTGAACTCCTCAAAGAGGTTTTAATATTGTTTATGTATACCTATATTTACTGTATTTGTAATAAAAACAACTTTAAAATATATTATATCAGATCAGATCAGATCAGTCGCTCAGTCATGTCCGACTCTTTGCGACCCCATGAATCACAGCACGCCAGGCCTCCCTGTCCATCACCAACTCCCAGAGTTCACTCAGACTCACGTCCATCGAGTCGGTGATGCCATCCAGCCATCTCATCCTCTGTCGTCCCCTTCTCCTCCTGCCCCCAATCCCTCCCAGCATCAGAGTCTTTTCCAATGAGTCAACTCTTCGCATGAGGTGGCCAAAGTACTGGAGTTTCAGCTTTAGCATCATTCCTTCCAAAGAAATCCCAGGGCTGATCTCCTTCAGAATGGACTGGTTGGATCTCCTTGCAGTCCAAGGGACTCTCAAGAGTCTTCTCCAACACCACAGTTCAAAAGCATCAATTCTTCGGTGCTCAGCCTTCTTCACAGTCCAACTCTCACATCCATACATGACCACAGGAAAAACCATAGCCCTGACTAGACGAACCTTTGTTGGCAAAGTAATGTCTCTGCTTTTGAATATGCTATCTAGGTTGGTCATAACTTTCCTTCCAAGGAATAAGCGTCTTTTAATTTCATGGCTGCAGTCACCATCTAGGACAAAAAAACAAACCCATTACATACTGAAATACATATTACATTGTTAGGGGGTAAAAATGTAATTCTAAAAGAAACAAAAAAAGAATGTTTTATATTTGGCATATATTTTATATAGAAATATATTTCTTTGCTATTTGACTTAATAGAAGGCAGCTGGTTTTATATATCTTCTGCATTTAATCTCTTGATTTTTTTTTCTTTGTGAAATATAAGAATAAAATTGGACCTTGTACAGATATATATTTAGAAAAAGTACAAGTAATATAATAGCTTTTTCAGTTAACTGTGAATATTCTTTGATCCTATACCAGAATTTGACAAGAACATCCTGGGATTTGTAGTATGAAATGTGAAACCAAATCAATGATATTTCTATGCTTTGTTACATTAAAATCTATGGGCTGATTTTTCATTTTGAACAGATCTTTTATCCATGCATAATATGTAACAATATGTCTTGATCATTTGGAAAATATCAATTCATTCAGTTCGGTTCAGTTCAGTTGCTCAGTCGTGTCTGACTCTGCGACCCCATGAATCACAGCACCAAGGCCTCCCTGTCCATCACCAACTCCCGGAGTCTACATCCATACATGACCACTGGAAAAACCATAGCCTTGACTAAACAGACCTTTGTTGGCAAGGTAATGTCTCTGCATTTTAATATGCTATCTAGGTTGGTCATAACTTTCCTTCCAAGAAGTAAGTGTCTTTTAATTTCATGGCCGCAGTCACCATCTGTAGTGATTTTGGAGCCCAAAAAGATAAAAGTCTGACACTGTTTCCACTGTTTCCCCATCTATTTCCCATGGTGTGATGGGACTGGATGCCATGATCTTAGTTTTCTGAATGTTAGCATTAAGCCAACTTTTCCACTCTCCTCTTTCACTTTCATCAAGAGGCTCTTTAGTTCCTCTTCACTTTCTGCCATAAGGGTGGTGTCATCTGCATATCTGAGGTTATTGATATTTCTCCCAGCAATCTTGATTGCAGCTTGTGCTTCCTCCAGCCCAGCGTTTCTCATGATGTACTCTGCATAGAAGTTAAATAAACAGGGTGACAATATACAGCCTTGACGTACTCCTTTTCCTATTTGGAACCAGTCTGTCATTCCATGTCCAGTTCTAACTGTTGCTTCCTGACCTGCATACAGGTTTCTCAAGAGGCAGGTCAGGTGGTCTGGTATTCCCATCTCTTTCAGAATTTCCCAGTTTATTGTGATCCACACAGTCAAAGACGTTGGCATAGTCAATAAAGCAGAAATAGATGTTTTTCTGGAACTCTCTTGCTTTTTCATTAACTTATGTATATTTTCTAAATATTTCATATTTCATTATATGTTCTTTTTAAAATTGTATGTTAGTTTTAAACTCACCATAAATATCTTTAAATACTGGGAAATGATCATATTTATGGAAATGGACACAATTTTTCCAAAATTCCAGTTTCTCTTGGTAACTACTTTTTTCCTTTGGCAACAAATTCTTCAAGTTATTTTCCTCAAATTGATAGACTCACTTCATTTTTCAAAATATGTCTCAAATACCTAAGTATGATTTACTATCATTTGTCTGTAAGTTGCTCTTTCATGCAAAAATGGCTTTCTATGAATTTAAAGTGGGTAACTTAGCTTCCAACTCAAATAATTGCATAAGTGCATTATGAGACAGACATCCTACTTCAGGATGTTGTTAAATGTTTTATGAATAATTCCCATATTAAACCTTAAAAGAATAAAATTAAGATATTGACATTTTATACAAATGTATTATTTTTATACTTGTACCAAGGAGATATATAATTCAAATTAACCTTTTCATGCTGTAACTGAATGCACACAATGCCAATACAAGTTTTGACTACCTTGATTTGTGCAAAGATGTCAGCAGTTTAACACATCATTGCTTCTGTGTTATCAGTGCAAAAGTCAACACAGTGAAGAAGGCAAAGAATGTCTTCTTCCTGGTATGAAAACTGTTTTGACCTGAAAGGGCCTTGAGAATGCCCAAGATTTTATGATTCACACTTTGTGAGTCATTGCACCAAAGGATAAACTGAATTTATGGTACAGCATTTTTTCAATAATTTTCTTAAATATACTTGTATTTGTTATTTTGAATCATTAAGCAATTTCAAAATGTTATCATGTTCTTCCCCAGGGTTGTTTTGTTGGCTTTGATCTAGCACATGCAGTTGGAAATGTTGAACTTCACTTACATGACTGGGGAGTTGATTTTGCCTGCTGGTGCTCCTACAAGGTATCAACAGACTAGTTAATATATTTATATCCTTTTAGTCCACACTAACATTAATCTAAATGTAAAAATGGATCAGTAAAAATGTATTGTAAAATTGTAAAAATGACCAATTTAAAAATTGTAAAAATGACCAATTTAAAAATTGTAAAAATGACCAATTTAAAAATGTATTGTAAAAATTGTAAAAATGACCAGTTTTAGGTATTTGAATTACTTTCCTCCATTTCCTTCATTACTGTATTTTGTGACTTTAGTTAATTGTAGACTCAGTTAATCAATAGTATAGGTTATTATGTTTTGGTATTTCCATCCTTTATAGAGTATTTATTCCTTCAATTCTCTGACTTCTGTGAAAAAATCAGGACGTTCTGGACAATACTTCTATACTTAGAACTTAATTCAAATTTAATCTAGTTTTTTGTTAATATGTTGAGAAATTTCTACATAAGTTAAAGATAATTCTTATGGAATCAACTTTGTATTGACATTTGAAAACAAGTTTATTGACAGGGAGCATAGAAATAGAAGTGATCTTAAGCGTTTTAAAAATATAATATTTTATTATTATTTAAATATTTTGTGGCAAAATAACTGAAATAAATGAGCTTTGAAATCAGATAATTGTCAGTAGAACTGAACTGTTACCTACCAGTTGGGGCAAAAACTGGCCAAAATAGTAATAGCTATTTATTCCTAATTAATAATGCTACATTTCATTGTTTTTCTTTGAACAAAGTAACCCCAAATTCTGTTTTATAATAAAAGTTAAAATAATCACGCATTTTGATCTTATCAAAGTTGATTTCATAACAAAAAAGTCAAATTATTATTTTTATCATGTATATTTAGGCAAACCTACACAGTTTAATTTACTCTCTATCCAGTATTTAAATACAGGAGCAGGAGGTCTTGCTGGTGCCTTTGTCCATGAAAAACATGCCTATACAATTAAACCTGCGTGAGTACTATTTTCAGATTTTCTTTGGTGATGGATAAATGAATTAAATGAATTTGAATTAATTAGTGTGCTAAATTTACATGTGTTCTTTCAGATGCTATCCAATAAGAATCTGGGTTGATTATAATTATTTTACTACTCTGTGAACAATGATATGCTTTATCAGAAATAAACGATTTCCAAAGAGTTCACTTGGTTGAACAAGAAATTTAATCACAAAAGGGAAGCTTCAATGCTAAAAACAAGTCCCTGTAATCATGTAGAGCAGATGGTTTAATGCAAAGAGACTACTTAACTTTTTTTCAAAAATTAGACTTTAGAAAAGTCCAGGTTTCTCACATTGATGAATAAATCAAAGGCAACACAGAGCTGTGCCTAATAGAGCTTAAAAGTAGTACATGATTATTAAAATTACATCTACCTTTAAAGCTGGAAACTTATAATATGGTCTTGTAAGGAATATCTTCTGTCCTAAAAGATTTTATAATCCATGAAAACTAAAGAAGCTGAACGCTGAACAACAGACTGACTACATAAAAGAAATACTCTTCAATTTTTATATAGCACTCTTCATTTTTTAGAGCAAGTATAAATGCAAATGTGATACACCAACAAATTTAACATTTTTATTTGACTGGGGAACTCTTAAGTGTTTCTATTATTTTTATCTGGTATGGAGAAAAAAAAATATTCTGTAAAAAAAAAATCCTTTCAAAATTGTATCAGAATGTGTGTGATGAGGAGACTGTCTAGACTCCTAATAGGTAATATAATAATGTTTGATTAATTTTCCGAATCTTTTCAGTCACTGGCTGAATGGTATAATCTTTATGAGAACTGAAAGTGAATTAGTTATAAAGCTTGGAGCCCCTCACATTTTTGAGATTCTCCATATAAATCATACAAATTTAAGATCATTTTCTACAGCTCATTTAATTATACCTAAATTTCTTCAAGATTTTAAAGTTTTAAAATTCAATAGAGCATTTTTTAGACAGATATTTGTTAGGTACTCATCTACCTTGAATATATTGTCAGGACATTAAATTTCTCCCCTGGTTCCAAATTCTGCAAAGAATATCTTAGCTATGGGCTTCCCTGTTGGCTCAGCAGTAAAGAGTCTGCCTGCCAAGGAGGAGATGCAGTTTCAGTCCCTGGGTCAGGAAGATCCCCTGGAGAAGGAAATGGCAACTCCTTCCAGTATTCTTGCCTGGGAAATCCCACGGACAGAGGAGCTTGGAGGGATACAGTCCATGGTAGTACAGTTGGACACGAACAACTAAACAATGACAACATTAGATTTCTCCCGTTGTCCCAAATTATCTGAAAAGAATCAGATCAGATCAGTCGCTCAGTCGTGTCCGACTATTTGTGACCCCATGAATCACAGCACGCCAGGCCTCCCTGTCCATCACCAACTTCCAGAGTTCACTCAGACTCACGTCCATCGAGTCAGTGATGCCATCCAGCCATCTCATCCTCTGGCGTCCCCTTCTCCTCCTGCCCCCAATCCCTCCCAGCATCAGAGTCTTTTCCAATGAGTCAACTCTTCACATGAGGTGGCCAAAGTACTGGAGTTTCAGCTTTAGCATCATTCCTTCCAAAGAAATCCCAGGGCTGATCTCCTTCAGAATGGACTGGAATATAAAATGTATATTATAGGACTACCATGCAAGTTTTAAAAGGTCTGGGTTTTTTTTCATTTATAAACAACCCCATTGATAACATTTTACCTAGCCTAAGTGTTTTCCACATAGATGGTATGTAAGATACTGCCTGCCTTTGTGTGAAAACTCGCCACCCTGAGCATTTCCAACTCTCCACTTATTTAAACTGCACTAGAGAAATCGGCAAAGGGAAGCAGGGATATGGTAAGTAATGTACACAAATTCTAGAGAATGCAAGCACTAGCAGTTAAACTCTGATTTCGCAGCATCTCTATTACACTTCAGAGTTCTTTCACCATTATTTGCCCTTCATGGATGAGGAACAAGAGAGAGCAGAAGGGTTGTAGTGTGCCTGCATGTGCCTCATCTTCTAGAATCTCAACATCCTCTAGACCCAGTGAGTGAAGTCACTCAGTCGTGTCCAACTCTTTGTGACTCTATGGACTGTAGCCTACCAGGTTCGTCTGTACATGGAATTTTCCAGGCAAGAATACTGGAGTTGATTGCCATTTCCTTCTCCAGTAGGTAAGTGTTAAGTCTGTGCTCCCAGGAGAAAGACCATACAGACAGAGCAGATTTACATTCTAACCTGACCACTCACCTGCTGGTCCTGAAGAATGTTCTTGATTTCTCAGTGTTCTAGTCTCTTGATAAAGAGAACATAAGTATATACCTCATAGAAAGTTATCATGAGGTTAAAATAGGATAATGCATGTAAAACAGCACAGCCACTGAAGCATGATAGGTGATCCATACATCTAGGGTAAGTATCTTTTTGCCTTGCTATGAAGTTGCATGTTAACTTGTAGAATTTTGCCTAGTAGAGATCATTTCTCCTCAAGCAGGAAACATACCCTTAAAGGTTATGGTTTGTGACCTTTGGGATATTAAAGAATTTTGTACCTATGGCCAAACTCAGACTGAGCCTGTAAGCCTCTATTCCTGGAATCCTGTCTGATACTGGCCTCACCATCTTACTGGCTTATCTGCTAATTATGAGTTGATTGAGATCTTTATATGTGTTCATGTTATATTTATACAAGAGCCATGTTTGTACAGTCTTCTATTTGTACAGTTTGAAAATCACATGCTATTAACTTCTGTTGCATTTTAAGTATCTAGTTTGGAGATCAACAAGACTCAAACCAGTCTGACTCAGGTAGTCCTTCTTACAGGAAACACTGGTTGTTGTTTCTTTGTTTATCAGTTGTTAAAGTTTCTTTTTATGTGACATTAGAGGGACTAGTTCCAATAATACCAACTTCTACCCTAAGTGCAATGTAACTACTGTTAACTTCATGAAGTAAACTTTGTGCTTAAAAAAAGGGTGACATCTAGTGGCTAAACATGTTATTTCAAATAAATAGTACACATAACTTTTCCTGGTCCATTCATTCTTTATCTATACTTAAAGTATAATTTTTTTTCTATCATTTGACCATATATTTTTAGTGCAATAATTGTGTAGCCACAGCCTTTGATAAAGAGGTAGGACAGGATGGAGGTGGAAGTTAACATTAGGTGCATTTTAGGTACAATGTTAAACAAAATGCATAAATGTTTATCAAGGTTGAGAAGAAGGGTACTATGTGAGTGGATCCTGGAACTTGTAACCCTGAATTCTGAAAGTTTAATATTAGGTGAATAATTTCAAAATATCTTTTATATGATGTTCCCATTAGCAACTGGCAGATTACATCTGTACCAAGAAATTTCACCATTTTTTGTTTGTTTATTTAAATAGGCATTTTGGCCATTGTTCAAAATTGGTGACCTAAGACTTTTTCCAAGAACACTTTGTCAATAAAAATAATGAGTAGACCAGTGTCAATCTAATGTATTAAGCTTTATAATTCAAATCATTAATCTCAGCTATAATTTGACCTCTTCCTAGTTTATCATCATGTTTTTCCCATTCTAGTATCATATTCTAAACCTTATATGTAGCTAAGAATTATACTAAATAAGGACTGGTTCTGAGTAAATGTCATCTTGTGTTTTTTGTACTTCATGTCTGACAATTTTAGTGTATACAGTTAATAATTATCGCTCTGCACTATGAAGGAATTACTTTTAGCTGTAAGAATTCAAACGTTAGAAACATATCACCTTTTAAAGAAATCCTTCAAGTGAAAGCATTAATCGCTCAGTCATATCCAACTCTTTGCGACCCCATGGACTGTAGCCTGCCAGACTCCTCTGTCCATGGGGTTTTCCAGGCAAGAAAATATTACTGGAGTGGGAGCCATTCCCTTCTCCAGGGGAATCTTCCTGACCCAAGGATAGAAACCAAGTCTCCTGCATTTCAGGTCCTTAAAAATCTTGCATTTTTATTTTAAATTTATAAGTGTTGACCTTTCTGAAAGACTTTAGATCAATACTTAATTTTTTATTTTAGAAGATTCAAACATATGTGAAGCCTGTAAAATGATTCTTTTGTAAAAGTCCACAGACTGCAATTCAAGACACCACCCATCGCTTCTTGGTGTTTTTAGAGAGACTCTAGCAAGAAACAGGAGTAAGTTATTAAGATTCTTTCTGTGGCTTACTTTTTTTTTTACTCTATCCAGTGAAATCATACATACTAGAAAATTGCTGTTCTTCACTTTCCATGCTGGCATAAAGAATCTTTCAAATGCTCTTATATATTAGCTCTCCTGAAATTCTTGCTTCCCCTAGTATTTTTTTTTAAGTTTTTTAAGTGGTCAAGAATGGAGGCTACTGATAATTTTTTGAAAATGTTAGAATTTCAAATCATGCCAATACATTTCCATAAACAGTTAGAGGTATTTGATTGAAGGCTTTAAGTAGAGATGACATTTTTAAGGCTTTATTAAGAGCTTGAGTCATCTCCTTTATTGTAATAAGTAATTTGCAGGTTAAAAAGAACCAGCAGAAGAGGCTGGCTGCATCAGTGCCTGGGAAAGGAAAATTTTAAACTCAGAAGTATAGATTATTACTACTATTATTATTATTTGGGAACTTAAAAAATAGACACATAAAACAACATACGGAGAAGGCAATGGCACCCCACTCTAGTACTCTTGCCTGGAAAATCCCATGGATGGAGGAGCCGGTAGGCTGCAGTCCATGGGGTCACTAAGAGTCGGACATGATTGAGACTTCACTTTCACTTTTCACTTTCATGCATTGGAGAAGGAAATGGCAACCCACTCCAGTGTTCTTGCCTAGAGAATCCCAAGGACAGGGGAGCCTGGTGGGCTTCCGTCTATGGGGTCGCACAGAGTTGGACACGACTGAAGCGACTTAGCAACAGCAGCAGCAGCAAAACAACATAAGAAAGTCTAAGAAAGGATAAAAATAAGCATCAAGAAAATTTATAAAAATGGCTTAAAAATTATAAGCATGTTTCACGCTTGACCCAACAGAACAATTAATGTTATAGAGAGAGATCATCTACTTGTTCTGGAGTGTGATGATGATATATCTGATTGTACTTCCTTCCCCAGGCAATGCTGGAGAATACCACAAACCCAAACTCATCTATAACTTAAACCCTGTTTTGGTTTCTGTGATTCTTTCTGACTTACTAATTATCACAGCTTTTTCTAGTATCTATATAAGGTTTTGGTATTAAAGACTGGCAGAATGAGGGAGTGTCGGTGGTGGTAGCAAGGTGGGTGAATTCACCAGACCCCAGATACTTGCAAATGGGATAGGCCAGTATCAATGTATTTCTCAGTGAAAGTTTTCACAGAATCCTTAGTTAAACTATGACTCAGACCTCCCAGGGCATTTATTCTATGCATTTAGCTTGTTTTTAACTGGAGTTAGATGTTCAGTATGAATTAACGTGGATGGCATCTTAGCCACAACTTCCTGCCCTGTCAGACAGCCATATTACATGTACTTGGCCACCCCTTTGTCCTTAATGTTGCCTCCCACAACCCTACGTTACCTCCCACAGCCCTAATCTTCCAGTGTATCAGTTCCCCTTGCTTCTGTTCCAATGTATGCGATTGCTTTTCTGTACCTGATAAGTTTACTCTTTCACTTTTTCATTGATTCCCTCAATGCCTCAACCCTTGGTCCTTTTAACTCAGGTGTATCTCATCCTCTGTAATGATGTCAAAAACAGACATTTGCAGAAGATATCAACTGTATTTCTAGCTTTATGACTTGCTTACTTTCTATCCCTTACTTTTATCTGATTGCAAATTGCAAGAGCTTCTGATTATCAAAGTATTATTCTAATCCCGAAAGATACATGACAATGTAGGAAAGTAAAAACTGTGAACTACTCACTTATAAAATTAACCTTTACCAAACACCCTTTCTCAATTAGTATTAACATTTATCTCTATGCATTATTATAAAAAATATTTTGGTCTCTTGCTGATTATAGAATGTTATAACATAGTAAAAATTTTTTGCAAATGAATTGTAAAGTAAAATTTTTCAAGAGATTCAGCATTTCATGATGCAAGTTATACTGAAGAACTGCTGAATCACAAAATCATGAACAATGAGAATATGTTAGAGTCAAAAGCATTAACAAATGAAGTAGAGGAAATTAGGCATGGTAATTCAAAATCAAATGACTTGAATATGAGGGATTAAGAGGAACTGATGAATGCTTCAAAACTTTTGTGGAAATGATCATCTTTATGTTCATGCTAAAAAGTTAAATATAACACAAAAAAGATTGCTACCATGACATTTGTCAAGCACACCAAAAAAAAAATCAACATTTGATTTACTATTCATTCTTTTTAATAATTTGCATATTATGATTTTAATGTAAGTTTTGTCAAATTAAAAATTAAATTTGTTATACAATTTAAAGTTTTATTTTTCAAAAGCATCCCAATCAAATCTTTTATTTTTTTCCTTCATTATTTACTACAAAAGTATGGTTACTGGTTTAAAATAGTTCTATTTTAAAAGACCTTTTCCCAGTTTTCCATGTGTGCTCAGTTGCTCAGTCATACCTAACTCTGAGACCCCATGGACTCTAGCCCATCAGGATCCTTAATCCGTGGAATTATCCCAGCAAGCATACTGGAGTGGGTTGCCATTTTCTCCTCTGTGGGATCTTCCCCCACCCAGGGATCAAACCCAAGGCTCCTGCAGTTCCTGCACTGGCAGGTGGATTCTTTAAAATGAAAGTCGCTTAGTCCTGTCCGACACTTCATGACCCCATGGACTATACAGTCCATGGAATTCTCCAGGCCAGAATACTGGAGTAGGTAGCCTTTCCCTTCTCCAGGAGATCTTCCCAAATCAGGGAGGTCTCCCATATTGCAGGCAGATTCTTTACCAGGTGAGTCACAAAGGAAGCCTAGCAAATAATGAGGACTTCTAATATATCCATGTATCTTTCCAATCTTATGAATTAAGCATGATGGAGCTTCCATTTTATCCTACTCCAACACAAATAGCCTTTCTAAGGTGCTCACTGCTTTATCAAGTAAAGAGAATGTTTCTCAGTCATTTGAGGAGGCATGAGCAAATATAACCAACCTTTATTTTTGTACAGGAAGCTTTCATAGATAGAAATAAATACAGGATGCTGCATTTTTTTTAAATCATACAACCCATTTGGAAAGATGTTGTTTCAATAGTTGAATAAACAATTTAAATGATAGGTAATATAGGGTTAGAATATGTGCCACAAGGCAATTCCTAAATAACTGCTGGGTGAATTCTCATGTGTCACCGTAGGAACAGTGAAGGGATAGGTAACTCAGAGCTCCTTTGGACAAGCTTGAAGAAGTTTGTGGTGAAATTTACAGATACTGTTCCTCTGCAAAATGGAATGCTATGTTAACTAAGTGCATAAATTTAATCTCTTACTTTGAAAGCTGAAATTGTTGCCTATGAGAGAGATTTCACTCGATTAGTTTCATAAATCTAAGGAAGTATAATGAATTACTTAAATGGCCTTTCTTTAAAGGATATGTCAAGTGATCTTTTTATACACTTGATAGAATTCTTATGGAATCTGAGTTATTGACTTAACATTTAAAAGTCTGCCTAGGATCATAATCTTGCTCTTTATCTCTTTTCTACAGTATTTTAGAAATTAAAAACAGTAGTAAAAGCAGGTTTGCTTCATAGTCTCACTTAGTTCCAGAGCCATGCTCATGAGTGGCTTATACCTATGAGAAATCCTAGTCTCCAAATCATCAGTGTAAAGGATCCAAAGGAAGACAATATGATTGGAGAAAACTCACCTATGGATTCATGACACATAAATCATTCCTATCTTCATTCAGAAACCATTTTAGATCAATAATTCTAAAAAGACTCCTCACCTTCAAAGCTTGAATTTTTTATTCTGCAAATCATCCAGATAATTTTTGAGTGTAGTGAATTTAAGCTGTGATCATAAAAATAATGTTTATGCACTGAGGAATGATCACAGTTAAGAATAATTTCAGTAAATAATCTGATTTTCTCAACTCAAGAGATAAGGGAATCCTGACTCTTAAAACAGGAAGAGTAATTATCAGTATAAAACTGCATTAAAGTCAATGTTGTTTGCAAATCACTATTCTCAGATAATGATGACATAATCACTAATATGAGAAAATTGAAGTCCTTTGAAGCCTCAAAATTTATTTTCTCTTCAAAAATTGCAGTCTAGTGTCCCTGAAGATTTATCAGGTCAGTGAATCCTTTAGACACAAAATATAAACTTGTCAAAGAGCTTCAGCTCTTGTTTTAATTACTTCAAGTTTTGTCCCTAAAATGACCTTCAGAATATGAAAAGTTTCTTTTTTAATATAAAATATGAAGAGCAATGGCAACCCACTACAGTACTATTGCTTGGAAAATCCCATGGACGGAGGACCCTGGCAGGCTGCAGTCCATGAGGTCGCTAAGAGTCGGACACGACTGAGCGACTGGACTTTCACTTTTCACTTTCATGCATTGGAGAAGGAAATGGCAACCCACACCAGTGTTCTTGCCTGGAGAATCCCAGGGATGGGGCGCCTGGTGGGCTGCCGTCTATAGGGTTGCACAGAGTCAAACACGACTGAAGCGACTTAGCAGCAGCATTACTAAACTTTATTTGTTCTTGTTGAGAAAACACATGTATCCATCTGACTCTATAAGAGGTGCAGTGATACATGTTGTGTGGGGCAGCGTGGGAAACTACTCATTGCACATGAGCCACTGGGTCCTGCTGCTTCCAAGACTGAGCTGGGCTAACATCACAGGCCACAAAAATGCTTGTAACGCATAACTCAAAACAAAGGTCTGAATTCCTATGAATCAGTTTCTCTTTGGTCACTTCTTTTTAACTCCACCCCAGAGGAGAGAATTTGATTGAGT
This sequence comes from Bos mutus, assembly GCF_027580195.1. Lineage (NCBI taxonomy): Eukaryota > Metazoa > Chordata > Mammalia > Artiodactyla > Bovidae > Bos > Bos mutus. The sequence goes on from NC_091618.1 coordinate 82,066,462, forward strand.
GGAAATTATCCTTTTATCTAGTGTTGAGGTTTGTCTTCATCATGATAAATTCATGTAAAGATAGATTGCCTTTACTCTCTTCTAAATCTCTGTTCCAATCAGATTTGGTCAAAGTCTCAGAAGATTTGGCATTAGTATGGAAACCTAGACAGAAAATGACCATTTGAATCTTTTTTTTTTTAAGGGTGCCTGTGATCTTTGTGAGAATCCATTTTAGTATGTCCATTGTGATGGTTTGAAAAATTGACCATAACATAATTCTAAATGTTAAAGTACAGGACATTGTCCTTCTGATCTTCCTTTATTATCATAATCCACAATGCCCGAGAACATATATATATATATATATATATATATATATATATATATTTTTATTTTGTTGTTGAATACATGGCTCTTTCTTTACTTTCAGCATAATAGACAAACCATCTTCTAGCATATGAAAGTATTTCTACTTTGCAAGTTACTCTGAAGTGAGTATGATTTTCAAAATACTGTCAAATTAAATATGCATTTCCATATGCTTCTACAAAGACTAAATATATCCATGAAACCAGCTATAGACAACTTTAAAAATCCTTCATGAGTATTTTAATCAACTTTAATCAACATTGCAAATAGTTCTTTCTAAAGTCCTAAGTTCAGAAATCTTGATGTGTTTTATGATTTTAGCACCAATATCACCATAGAGGATTATAAACCAATATTTTAAAATAATAGTAGATTTCAAGAAATGATAAGCAGAAAATTTTTATTAATGAAGCTTTCACACCAATAAAATATTGATTTAGCTCATGTAAGGACAACATACTATTCTGAATCTTCAGGAAACAATTTTCAATAACCAAAATTTATAATATCAGGAATTTTTGTAACTATGTTTATCATACTGTTAGCTCACTGGGCATATTTTAACAAGCCTTCTTTTGAGTAAGATTTGAAGATGTAATTGAATATGTATCAGAACCAAGTAAAGCACTCTCTCATAATGATATTTCCATATGATTGGGCAAATGAGTGGATGAAAAGGAATTGAATCCCCATAACTCCTCAAACTCCTTCCCAAAACAGCATTAAATCAGTTGACTTAGAACAGAGCAGAGCAATTGTGAATACTTTTTTCTTTTTTTTTTTTTTAACAAATTAAGAATTGATAAAGACCTTCTTTACTAAGAGTGAGTTGGTAATATTTTACCTATCTAATGTTATGGCCATACTGAGCCTTGAAATAGTCATGCTTGGAAACTCATTGCTGACAAGGAATGAATGCACGATTCACAAGCTGAAACATCCCATTTTGTCAAGATTTTCATCGTCATTAGCACCTTTGAATCTGTTCTATCACTTAGCCATAAGTTTACTTTTCCTTCAAATATGCTCTTTACTAACTGCTTAGATTTAGATTCTCACTGCTCCTTCTTTTATTTTTAGTTGAGCTTCTGTTTTTGTTTTTGTCGTTTGTTATAGTTTATATCTACTGCTTTCCCTGATCCTCATTCCTATACAGTAGCTCCACCTTTCCTATTCTAATATCAACTTGAACTTTAGCAATTTTGTTCCTCTTTCCCAAGCCTTTCTTCTCCTTCTGCATGGTAGCTTAACAATATTAATGCTTCACTGGGAGAGATGACCTAAAAATTTACTGGGATACTTATGTACTGTGCAACCATGCTCATGTCATACCCACTGATCTTACTTCCCTGAAGGCAAGTTGCTCAGACCACCCTTGTTTGCATTTGGCATACAACTGGATTGCTTGCTGAGAAAAGACTGTCAGTGGAGGCGGAAGAAACACCTTGGCCGATTATAGAGGGATAGAGCTTCAGTCAGTTCAGTTCAGTTTAGTTCAATCGCTCAGTCATGTCCGACTCTTTGCGACCCCATGAACCGCAGCACACCAGGCCTCCCTGTCTGTCACCAACTCCCGGAGTTCATTCAAACCCATGTCCATCGACTCGGTGATGCCATCCAACCATCTCATCCTCTGTCGTCCCCTTCTCCTCCTGCCCTCAATCTTTCCCAGCATCAGGGTCTTTTCAAATGAGTCAGCTCTTCGCATCAGGTGGCCAAAGTACTGGAGTTTCAGCTTCAACATCAGTCCTTCCAATGAACAACCAGGACTGATCTCCTTTAGGATGGACTGGTTGGATCTCCTTGCAGTCCAAGGACTCTCAAGAGTCTTCTCCAACACCACAGTTTAAAAGCATCAATTCTTCAGTGCTCAGCTTTCTTTATAGTCCAACTCTCACATCCATACATGACCACTGGAAAAACCATAGCCTTGACTAGATGGACCTTTGTTGGCAAAGTAAAGTCTTTGCTTTTTAATATGCTGTCTAGGTTGGTCATAACTTTCCTTCCAAGGAGTAAGCGTCTTTTAATTTCATTGCTGCAATCACCATCTGCAGTGATTTTGGAGCCCCAAAAAATAGTCTAATACTGTTTCCACTGTTTCCCCATCTATTTGCCATGAAGTGATAGGACCAGATGCCATGATCTTAGTTTTCTGAATGTTGGGTTTTAAGCCAACTTTTTCACTCTCCTCTTTCACTTTCATCAAGAGGCTCTTTAGTTCCTCTTCACTTTCTGCCATAAGGGTGGTGTCATCTGCATTTCTGAGGTTGTTGATATTTCTCCCGGCAATCTTGATTGCAGCTTGTGCTTCTTCCAGCCCAGCGTTTCTCATGATGTACTCTGCATATAAGTTAAATAAGCAGGGTGATAATATACAGCCTTGACATACTCCTTTTCCTATTTGGAACCAGTCTGTTGTTCTATGTCCAGTTCTAACGGTTGCTTCCTGACCTGCATACAGGTTTCTCAAGAGGTAGGTCAGGTGGTGTGGTATTCCCATCTCTTTCAGAATTTTCCACAGTTTATTGTGATCCACACAATCAAAGGCTTTGGCATAGTCAATAAAGCAGAAATAGATTTTTTCTGGAATCCTTTTCCTTTTTCAATGATCCAGTGAATGTTGGCAATTTGATCTCTGGTTCCTCTGCCTTTTCTAAAACCAGCTTGAACATCTGGAAGTTCATGGTTCATATATTGCTGAAGCCTGGCTTGGAGAATTTTAAGCATTACTTTACTGGCGTGTGAGATACAGTAACTTGGAATAACTAAAAAGAAAGACAGGAAAAAAGGTGTATAATTGTACATGAAAAGAAGTTAATATTGTCACTGAACATTATGGAAAAATTTGACTTATAATCCTTTCAGGTATGGCTGAATTATGTCCCTGTACCACATTTACATTCATTAAAGAAACAATTATTGAACATCTACTATAATCCAGGCATTTAAAAAAAATCTTTCGGATATATGGATAAATAAAGCACAGAATCCTTCCTCTTATAGAGTTTACATTCCATTAAGGACAGACGGAGTATGTACAGAGCAAACTGCATGATACATTTAAAATTGATAAGTCCTATGGATAATTGGAAAAACAGGACAGAAAAGGGGGTATAAGAATAATCTAGAAAACTTGGCCATGCACAGTATTCAAAAAGCATTCAAGAAGGCTCATCATTGGGAAATATGATATGGATGAAGAGGTGAAGGAGGTGTGCCAAACAATTATTTAGTGAAGAGGGTTCCAGGCAGTGGGAGTATTTTATCAAAAGCTCAAAGACATGAGTGTGTTGAGAAAGCCAGCATGGCTGGAGCAGATTGAGCAAATTGTATATTAGTGAGACAAAGTGGTCCAGGCTTGGGATCCATTCCTATTTTGCCTGAAAAGTGGCATGATATAGAAAATTTTAAATGATCATTCTGGTGGCTTTCTTGGGAACAGGTTGTAAGAGGGTAATGGTGGTCTTTGGAAAACCTGTGGGGGAGCCATTGAGGAAAGAAGACAAGAGGTGACAACAATTTAAAGCAGGGGAGCAGCAGAGGAAGTGCTGAGACGTTTGTAGGCTTCTCGGGCTTCCCTGATGTCTCAGACAGTAAAGAATCCACCTGCAATGCAGAAGACCTGGGTTCGATCCCTGAGTTGGGAAGATCCCCTGGAGAAGGACATAGAACCCCAGTCCAGTATTCTTGCCTGGAGAATCCCCATGGACAGAGAAGCCTGGCATGCTATACTGCAGGGGGTCACAAAGAGTTAGACATGACTGAGCAAATGAACTGGCAGGACGTAGAGAAAAGTTTGGCTAGAGGGACAGGAATGAGGGGAGAATTAAAGACTTACGTCTGTTCAAATGATGCTAAGTTACTCAAATGGCACACCATTGTTTCATTTATCAACTACAAACATATTTCTTGAGCATCTACTAGGCAAAGCAGTATGAAAACACTGGGAATTCAGAAATATCGTCTTGGAATTTATCATTCAGTGTGACAGGGAAAAGAGAGAGAGAAATTGGAGAAACCTATTCCTATTGACTGGAGAAATCCTAACTTTTAGTCAGACTGAAAGGGAACAGGCAGGATCATCGAGGTCCTTGTGTTTCAAGTTAGAGGTTTTGATTTTTATCTTAAAAACAAAGGGGCTCAAGTCTCAACACCTTTCCAGGTCTTGGTTTAATTATGGGAAAAATAAATAGTTACACCTGGACATCTCTAAGATTCGCTTCCAGTTTTTAAACTCTGATTCTCTAGGAATAAATATGAAGCTTTGAAAAAGGCAAACTGCTGATAAGGATAACTCAGAAACTAAAACCAGTTTAATGGAAATCTATGCATATTTATGAGTCTGATGACCCTCTTCCCTTCCTTTTTTTTTTTTTTTTTTTGTAATAGGTGGATACAGTAAAGCCCAGTAAGTTGAGATAAATTTGTAACAAACTTTACTGTAATCTTCTCATCTTTGTCTTTTCTCAAGTATGAAAGAGTGCCCTCTTCCCATTTCTTAAAGTTCAGCTGCCAAAAAATTTTATTATGAAAATTAAGACTATATAAAAGCGATGTGAATGAATAAATTTCTCATTATGTCCTGAATGAATAAATTTCTCATTATGTCCTGAATGAATAAATTTCTCATTATGTCCTGAATAAAACAACCTTTAAGAAACTTTTGATTCTGTGAAACTTGATTATTTGATGAGGATTTTAAGTACTACCCTTTGACTTGAGGTTAGTTTATAGAAGTGAAGAAAGAAATCACAACCCACTACAGTATTCTTGCCTGGAGAATTCCACAGACGGAGGAGCCTGGCGGGCTATAGTCCATGGGGTTACAAAGAGTCAGACAAGACTGAGTCACCAACACACACACACACACACACACTAGCTTTTAGAGGACATTAGGATATGACAGGCATTCAAACTTATCTGCAATTGCTATTACAGATTTTGTTTAAAAATAATTGTGCTATACCCCAAATGTTCTATTTTTTATAATGCTGTAACAGTTTTGTTGATTCAACACATTTTTTGAAGTCATGTAAGCAGTAAGACAATTGTATTTAGTTCTAACTTGTGACCTCAAGAGACAAAGAGAGAAAGAAAAATAAGAGAAGAGGGGTGGGAGGGTAGGAAAAAAGAAAATGAGGAAAAGGGAAGAGAAGATGTAAAGGAAAAGGGAAAAAAGAAGAAACTTGCTCCCAATCAAGTTTACATTTCTAAGCACAGACTTAAATTATTAAATGTATGGTAATAAACTGCCAAATAAAGGACATTATGAAAGCAGTTTTTATGCAAATATATTTTCTTAGAAAAGACTGTGATCTAATTTCTTTGTATGTTGGATTGTGTTCCAATGATTAATTGCATTTTTAACAGAAGTCAGGAAAACTGGTGTAAGCTGTTTTGTTTAGTTTTGGTGAGTTATGGAGTGAGGAGAGGTAAGGGGCTTGCAGAATAATTTGAACTAATTCAGTGCATGAAATATTTACGGATTCATACTGGAGATTCTGCCATTAAAGGCTTGCTAAGGAGATCAAGGAGCATTTGGATATTTCATTTTATAACTCTTAGCATCCAAAATTATATTCAGTGGATCCCTGGTGGTTTCCTCTTACTGAATCTGAATATCACGTCTCAAAGATGCCTTTATTATAAGTGCTGCTTTCCATTTGATAATACTTATTTGAAAATCCTTTTAGGAAATTTATGATGTTCAAAGAACAAAAAGCCTATTAAAATCTTTACTTTTTTATTATTTATTGGATCTCTTCCAACAACTTCTCTCAAAATTCTGCTAATATCTTCATTCCAAGTAAATTAACTCCCTGTTTGATTTTTAATTTTTGATGGCAAGAGATTAAAATTTCTATCCAAGTATGATGATATAGCATCTTAATTGTTATTATTCATATTCAGCTCATAGATATGTTTTATCAGCCTGTTGTGATAATAGCTACTTATAACCTAATTTAATGGTTTTTAATTTTACTTCATTAGCTTTAGAATATTTGCTTATTAGAATTCATGCTAAAGTTTCATTTATTTTTTTAATTTTCTTCATTATATATATATATTTTTTTTAATTTTATTTTATTTTTAAACTTTACAATATTGTATCGGTTTTGCCAAATATTGAAATGAATCTGCCACAGGTATACATGTGTTCCCCATCCTGAACCCTCCTCCCTCCTCCCTCCCCATACCCTCCCTCTGGGTCGTCCCAGTGCACCAGCCCCAAGTATCCAGTATCGTGCATCGAACCTGGACTGGCGACTCGTTTCATATATGATATTATATGTATTTCAATGCCATTCTCCCAAATCATCCCACCCTCTCCCTCTCCCACAGAGTCCAAAAGACTGTTCTACACATCAGTGTCTCTTTTGCTGTCTCGTACACAGGGTTATTGTTACCATCTTTCTAAATCCCATATATATGCATTAGGATACTGTATTGGTGTTTTTCTTTCTGGCTTACTTCACTCTGTATAATAAGCTCCAGTTTCATCCACCTCATTAGAACTGATTCAAACGTATTCTTTTTAATGGTTGAGTAATACCCCATTGTGTATGTGTACCACAGCTTTCTTATCCATTCATCTGCTGATGAGCATCTAGGTTGCTTCCATGTCCTGGCTGTTATAAACAGTGCTGCGATGAACATTGGGGTACATGTGTCTCTTTCCCTTCTGGTTTCCTCAGTGTGTATGCCCAGCAGTGGGATTGCTGGATCATAAGGCAGTTCTATTTCCAGTTTTTTAAGGAATCTCCACACTGTTCTCCATAGTGGCTGTACTAATTTGCATTCCCACCAACAGTGTAAGAGGGTTCCCTTTTCTCCACACCCTCTCCAGCATTTATTGCTTGTAGACTTTTGGATCGCAGCCATTCTGACTGGCGTGAAATGGGACCTCATAGTGGTTTTGATTTGCATTTCTCTGATAATGAGTGATGTTGAGCATCTTTTCATGTGTTTGTTAGCCATCTGTATGTCTTCTTTGGAGAAATGTGTGTTTAGTTCTTTGGCCCATTTTTTGATTGGGTCATTTATTTTTCTGGAATTGAGCTGTAGGAGTTGCTTGTATATTTTTGAGATTAGTTGTGTGTCAGTTGCTTCATTTGCTATTATTTTCTCCCATTCTGAAGGCTGCCTTTTCACCTTGCTTATAGTTTCCTTTGTTGTGCAGAAGCTTTTATTACATTTCTTTTGCATTTTGATTTACCTTTCCTGTATTCCAAGTGGTGAGGGTTTTAAAATGAATTTAACTTTCCCAGAAGTTTTTTGAAATGTATTTTGAGGTTGAATAAATATTCTTTGAAATAATCATTTCTTTAATGACTTTAAACAGTCCCCATTTCATCTGTTGAGGCTTCAAGGTGCAATATATGATTGATATGCTTATTCAGATTCACTGTATTAGATCCATAGGTTCACACATTGAACCTCTTCCTTGAAGAAGAGGAAATGACTACAGAGATTATCAAAGATCAGAAGGAATATTTTTTTGTTTTTGCAGGAGAAACATTGTATATAAACAGAATGTGGCTGTCACCCAGCCTGGTGTTTTGCTAGGTCAGAACCCCAAGTGTAGTATTTAAGGAATCTAAGGAATATTGCTTTTTTTTTTTTTTAAAGAATCCCTGATGAATTAAAAAAAAAAAAAAAACCTGTCTCAGGTGATTTTGCATATGTTTATGAATATACTTGGTCATGATGGGCCATATCTACATTTTAGGCTTCAAGGACCAATAATTGTATTATCTTCGACAATTTATACAGAGTTTTGGAACCTCAGTTTTCTCATTTGTATAATGAGGATGATAACACTATCTACATTATATGATTCTTTTGAAGATTAAGTGATTGTTCAGAACTGTGTCTGACTCATAATGAAATCTCAATTAGCATTTGTTTTTGTTGCTCTCAAAATTAACAAAAAAACTTATGAGAACCTAAATCAGGAAGAACCCACATATTCCTAAGTCAAACTCTTCTTGAGTATTTTTACAAGATCTTTGCTTAAGGTTTGAGGACAGTCAATCACTTGTTTTCACATTGTTCATTTTTATTATTTGGAAAATAATATGGGGAAAAGATTTATCTCTCAAACATATTATCTTAATAAAATATATTTTCCTTTTCTTATTTAAATTAACAGTGATTTTCAAAATTTTAATCTAGTTATGGTAAAAGTTATATGAGTATGGGGTCTTATATTAAAAATATATCATTGATGGTGTTTATCATGAAAATATTCAGAATATTCAGAAATTAAAGAAGAGATTCTAAGATTTTTTTACTTTACAAGGAATTAAGTGTAAAAAGAAATTTTAATAAGACAAAGTGTCATTCTCTTGTTGTAATATGCCATTTAAATTATTATTTTTATCATGTAAAAGTATAGAGTGATTAAATTTAGAAGGCTGCAATTATTTTCATCGAAATAACATTTAGAATTTCATTAAGATTATTTATACTACAAATGATTACAAGAATATGACAATTATTAATACTTTATACCAGAATAAATATTCAGTGAAGAAAAGCATCATGTGAAAAATCAGTAGCAGAGACCATTAACCACTACTGACTCAGGACTCTGAAGCACATACAACATGGAAGATCTCCTCCATCCTATTTTTTCATAATCGTAAAAGTGTTTGTATTATGGCTTGTTGAATTCTTCTGATGCATATTTTCTTCAAGTTATTGCTTTGGTAACAGAATTCAATGATGTTACTGTCACATCTAGATATTAGACTTTCCTGCCATACATTTGATCCTCCGGCTCTTAAGCACTCTGACCCAGAGTGATAATCATTAGAGAATTATGGTATAAAAAGCCTCTATAAAGAGTCATTGTTTTCTTTCTCCTGTTGTTCTTACTCTACTTCTCTTAATGAGTTCAATAACCAGGTTGATGAAACTGAAACTCCTCACCCTTTCTGAGTCTCTAATTTCATTTTTTTCAGTATTTAAATCCACTCAATATCTCACTCCTAACAAAATCTGTCTACAACTCTGCCTTCTTTAGCTCTTGTTTACTATCAAATGTCTAGGTTTTGGTCCATTTTCCCTCTCTCAGTTCTTTCCGCTTTATTTCACCTGAATCCATTATTATTGATGAAAAGTCACAGGTCCCACCCACAGTTCTTAATACTGAGCCTCATAATGTCATGAACACCAGGAAACAAAGATGGGGGACTATGCACCCACCCTTTGTTGAATTAATATTTGTTTAATTAGCTTCTCACCCATACCCAAAGACTTTAAGCTTTTTGTGGGAAGGAACCATTTCTATTTTAGTTCACTCTACTATTTCTATCTTTTGCTTCTAGCAAGGTGTGTCATTAACTACCTTTGAAGAATTAATGATTGAAATATAGGAAAACTCTAATAAGCCTGATTTTTAATGTAATTTAACTAGTACTATAAATTACAGAAATGAGACACTTATAAACAGCATCAACTCTAGCTTCATGTAACTTCCATTAAACTATTTTACTCTACTCTAGTTAAGTCTACTCTATTTAATTTTAGCTTCTGCTCTTCTGCTCAGCTTCTAGGCCCCGATGATCTCGGGTTCTTCTAGTTTATTGGTTCGTTAAGATACTTGTTTTGAACTTCCTCCTTCAACTTATTTCTGAGGATGTGTATATCAAACACAGTTTCTAACTGTGGGTCAGTGTTCCTGCTCACTTACTGGGCAGGATATGGGCTTAACTAGCTATGTTCCTTTATATGATCACTCAAACTCTGCAAGCCTTACTTTCTTCAAACATAAAATGAGAGAAACAATACCTACCTCAGTATGTTGTTGCAGATTAAGTAAAGTGACTGAGACAATCTTGCCCAGTTTTCCAGCAAACATGTCTTCATTTCTTCCCTTTTTTTCTTAGTAGTTCACTATGCAAAAGCTTTGCCCAGCCATGTCTTTTGAATAGGATTTCCTGTAAGCATGAGAACAGATAATCTGATTAGCTAGACTACTCTGAAATGTTATATAGGATGATATAATTTTCATCCAAAAGTGACATAGATGTAGGGGCCAAGGGTGATGGATGATAAAGAATTAGAATCTCCAACGACACTAGTCCCAGAATCTTTTGTAATAAGCCACTGGATTATTGTTGCTTAGTTGCTAAGTTGTGTCTGACTCTTTTGCAACCCATGGACTGTAGCCAGCCAGGCTCCTCTGTCCATGGGATTTCCCAGGCAAGACTGCTGGAGTATGTTGCCATTTCCTTCTCCAGGGGATCTGCTCAACCCAGGGATCGAACCAATGTTTCTTTCACTGCAGGTGGATTCTTTACCACTGAGCCACCTGGGAAGACCAAGCCACTGGATAGTAAAACACAATTTCTTTAGTGAATAAATTCAAAAGAGGTATATCATCATCAAATAATGAGGCAAATTGGAAACAATTAAAATATTATATTTTTACTTTTTCAGATAAAAATTTAAAGTACTTTTATGGATTCAGTAAATAAAGCATAAAAATGATGCCTTGATTTCAGTTATAGAATCAGATCCAAGTATTTTTTTCTCTAAAGAAGAACACATTTTCCCTACTTATTCCTTTCAGATTTGGGTTATGAATATGTCATCAGTACTTTTGCTGCTGCTAAGTCACTTCAGTCGTGTCTGACTCTTTGCGACCCCATAGACAGCAACCCACCAGGCTACCCCATCCCTGGGATTCTCCAGGCAAGAACATTGGAATGGGTTGCCATTTACTTCTCCAATGCATGAAAGTGAAAAGTGAAAGTGAAGTCGCTCAGTCGTGTCTGACTCTTAGCGACCCCATGGACTGCAGCCTACCAGGCTCCTCTGTCCATGGGATTCTCCAAGCAAGAGTACTGGAGTGGGTTGTCATTGCCTTCTCCCATCAGTATTTTTAAACATTGGCTATTATTTCCTCCTGTGATACCATGTTCATACACTAGGTCTTTGATTGTTTCTTTCAGATATATTCAACAATCATAATTCATACTTGACTTTTTTAGTAGCACTACACAAACAAAAATGACAAATACCTAGTCTTTCTAATGAATACAGAAAAATTAAAGATAAGTTGCTAAATAATAAAAAAAAAAGTATTGAAGTACTCTCCCAATGTTTATTTTGAAGCCATTGAAAAAAATGGGAAAATATGCAATTTTTTATGACCCTATTTCACAGCCACTGTATTTGCCTCAGATTTTTAAAAAGCATAATGCCAAGAGGAAATTTTGAATTCATTTCCAAAAGAAAGCTTTATGTGCAAAACTGCTTATACATTGATTCTTAATTTGTAACTACAGAAATTTTCATGAACAAACTGCAGTATTTTTCTTTTCTTTCAAAAGATAAAAGTAATAAAACAATAATCAATGCCCCTATACTAAATGACAGTCAATAAATCTACTTCATTCAAGCTAAAATTCCTTTCTTAATTCCTTCACAATAAACTGTGGACAATTCTGAAAGAGATAGGAATACCAGACCACCTGACCTGCCTCTTGAGAAACCTGTATGCAGGTCAGGAAGCAACAGTTAGAACTGGACATGGAACAACAGACTGGTTCCAAATAGGAAAAGGAGTACCTCAAGGCTGCATATTGTCACCCTGCTTATTTAACTTCTATGCAGAGTACATCATGAGAAACGCTGGGCTGGAAGAAGCACAAGCTGGAATCAAGATTGCCAGGAGAAATATCAATAACCTCAGATATGCAGATACCCGTATGGCAGAAAGTGAAGAGGAACTCAAAAGCCTCTTGATGAAAGTGAAAGAGGAGAGTGAAAAAGTTGGCTTAAAGTTCAACATTCAGAAAATGAATATCATGGCATCTGGTTCCATCACTTCATGGGAAATAGATGGGGAAACAGTGGAAACAGTATCAGACTTTATCTTTTTGGGCTCCAAAATCACTGCAGATGGTGACTGCAGCCATGAAATTAAAAGATGCTTACTCCTTGGAAGAAAAGTTATGACCAACCTAGACAGCATATTGAAAAGCAGAGACATTACTTTGCCAACAAAGGTCCGTTTAGTCAAGGCTATGGTTTTTCCAGTGGTCATGTATGGATGCGAGAGTTGGACTGTGAAGAAAGCCAAGCACCGAAGAATTGATACTTTTGAACTGTGGTGCTGAAGAAGACTCTTGAGAGTCCCTTGGACTGCAAGGAGATCCAATCAGTCCGTCTTAAAGGAGATCAGCCCTGGGTGTACTCCAGTACTTTGGCCACCTCATGAGAAGAGTTGACTCATTGGAAAAGACCCTGATGCTGGGAGGGGTTGGGGGCAGGAGGAGAAGGGGACGACAGAGGATGAGATGGCTGGATGGCACCACTGATTCGATCGACATGAGTTTGAGTGAACTCCGGAAGATGGTGATGGACAGGGAGGCCTGGCATGCTGTGATTCATGGGGTCACAAAGAGTTGGAACACGACTGAGCGACTGAATTGAACTGAATCTTAATCTCAGTAGAAAGGATGATATTGAGTTCCCCTCAGTACACAGCATAGTTCCCTACTTGCTGAAAGAATAAATTTTCAATAAATTTACATCATGATAAACATAAGTACCTCAAACAAATTGCACAGTGATTTTGCTTTCCATTCACTTTATCTCATTGGTATAGCTCAGTTACATGTTCAAATTAACTTAAGATATGTTCTGATTTTGAATATTTAATACAAAGCATGTGAAAGCTTTGACAAATATATTTTTCATTTTATTATTGATTCCAGTTATCATCAGAAATTTGATAATTGTTTTAAAAGTTGTAAAGGTCATCAGGTTACAAACTCAGGTACACAAGTAATTTTCTTTATTTTCGTCTATCAACTCATTTGATGCAGGAAATTCAATCTTGTAACTTGGAGGTATACTTAATGACTTTTGTTATTTTTCTCAGTAATTTCAGAGTTTAAGCTCTGTCTGTTCAGAGTTTTTGTTTGGTTGTTTGTTTTGTTTTTTGTCCTTTTCTCCTTAGGATACCATTTAAGATTGAAAAGGTGACTGATGTACACAGACATGGATAAAAGAGAGATATCCAGTCCACAGGCAACTCCAGGATCCATTAAACTGTGCCTGGCACTCCCTTGGTCATCTGCTTCCATTACTACTGCACCCTCCAAGATGTCTATGGAACTATCATGACAATATGCCCTTTATCTCAAATTCCACTGGGGATACTGAATATCTTAGTCCCTTCAATTCCCTTCTTTGGTGGCACTGGAATTTCAGGATACTACCTTGGGTCTATTGAGTTAATATGATCCTAAGTTATAAGTAAAAGTGCTATCACAGGTCCATTCTGCTAACATTTTTATTTGAAGACTACAGCACCAAACTGGCCTGGAAGAATTCTTACAAATGGTTTTATTGCCTAGTAGGTCTGAGGGAATATGTTACAAGAGTTTTCTATCTGTAGATCCCCCTGAATGTATCTGGAGTTCCCACTGATTTCTCAACCATCCCAACTCCTATCCCCTAGAACTTAACTTTGGGCAGGGAGTGTAGCCAGTTCTGTATTAGGAGTATGAATCCAGTCTTTCTCTTTCCATTCTGAAGCTTCTCATTCCTCAGCATTCAGAACATTATTTTAATCATGGGAAACAGGAAATGGAAGAAATACTTATTGTTTCTTCCACTCTCTTTTCTTTTTGCTGTTCACAGCATAAACTTTATGCTGGGCTACTATATGAGATATGATAATCAGAATTCAAAAATGTCTATATATTGCAAGTCAGAAGCCTTGGCTTTTAAATACTACTGACTCTGTATAAGTTTCAAAATCTTGTCTTGGAACTCAAAAGGAATTTGGGTACTATATATATCCTTTGGAGCTTTCCACCTAACAAATGAACCTAACACAGTAAAATTTGATTCACTATGGATAAGAAAGTTTAGGAAAATATTTGTAAATGATGAGAAAAATTTTAGTTAAAGCCTTCAAAGTTTTTCTCTTTTACCACCCCAAATATTTTTTCCAAACAATATATGTCAGTACATTATCCCTGAAGACAGATTTTTCAAAGAAGGGAAACTGGTAATCATGGCATCCGACCCATTACTGCATGGCAAATAGATGGGGAAACAATAGACACAGTGAGAGACTCATTTTCTTGGGCTCCAAAATCACTGCAGATTGTGACTGCAGTCGTGAAATTAAAAGACGCCTGCTCCTTGGAACAAAAGTTATGACCAGCCTAGACAGCATGTCAAAAAGCAGAGATGTTACTTTGTCGACAAGGATTTGTCTAGTCAAAGCTGTGAGTTTTCCAGTAATCATGTATGGATGTGAGAGTTGGACCAGAATTGATGCTTTTGAACTGTGGTGTTGGAGAAGACTCTTGAGAGTCCCTTGGACTGCAAGGAGATCAAACCAGTCAATACTAAAGGAAATCAGTCCTGAATATTCACTGGAAGGACTGATGCTGAAGCTCCAATCCTTGGGCCACCTGTTGTGAAGAACTGACTCATTGGAAAAGACCCCAATGCTGGAAAAGATTGAAGGCAAGAAGAGAAAGGGATGACAAAGGATGAGATGATTGGATGGCATCACCAACTCGACTGACATGAGTTTGAGCAATCTCCAAGAGTTGGTGATGGACAGGGAAGCCTGGCGTGCTGCAGTGCATGGGGTCTCAAAGAGTCGGACATGACTGAGCAACAGAACTGGACTGAGAAATATCATACAAAGAAGGAGTAGAACCTAAAATGGACTATAAATTTTCTAGTAAGCTTTAGTATTTTATTCTGGAAAAATCATTTGACAACAACTCCAAAGTTGAATATTAAATGCACATCTAGAAATTTAGTAAACCAGATTTAAAAATCAGAAGATTCATTTAAAATCCACCTATATAGAAAGAAAAAAAATAAAAGTGGAGAAAGAAGGTGGTGGGAAATTTGCCCTCCTTGTCTATATATGTGTTCGGTCTTTGAACATGTTGTTTTGATTATCTGGAACACTCTTTCCTTTCTCTGTGCTGAAATATACACATTCTTTTGCTCATCAGAGCTTCCCCTGACCATCACCACCCTGGTTCAGCTGTCCTAACTCATGCTTCCCCTATCAACCATTTACCATACCTCACATCATTCGCTTTAAAAACACTCCTCTACAAACGTTAAGAGCTGGTCCCTGATCTCATGAACTTACATTCTAGTTGAGGAAGATAAATCAAAAAGTTAATTATTTAGTTCATAAAAATACTATATGTCCTATCCTAATATATTTTTTGGTTTCTGGTTTCTTGTAATCATTCCCTTTTAAGACACAGAATCCTTTTTTATTCACTTCTGATGTAATTCTTATATGATATTTTACAATATAAATTTACCATAATTTATAAAACTAATCTTCTATTGAAGAGAGGTTAGGCTATTTTCAATCTTAGATTATTACTGAAAGTTATACAATGACCATACTTATGCATAATTCACTTCATACTTGGACAAGTTCTTCTGAAGAGCTAAACTCCCAGATGTAAATTTTCCAGGTCAAAGAGTATATGTATTTGCAAATTCCACAACTGTTATTCATTTATTCTCTAGAGGGGCACATCTATAATACATATTCCAACAAGAATATATGACAGTAATTTATACAATGTGTTAATATCAATAGAGTTCTTAATAAAACTTTGGAATTTTTCCACTTTAAGAGGTGGGCAATGGTAATTTGTTGTTGTTCAGTCACCAAGTTTATGTCTGACTTTCTGTGACCCTGTGGACTGCAGCATGCCAGGCCTCCTTGTCCCCTATCATCTGCCAGAGTTTGCCCATGTTCAAGTCCATTGCATTTCAGTTTAACTTTAATTTGTATTTTTCTTAACAATAAATGGATGGCCCTTTTAAAAAATAATTGAGAGCCATTTCCTTTTTCTGTCTATGTTGGTCATTTTTCTTGGGCTGTTACTTTTGCATTATGATCTCTAGGTATTTTTATACTAGAAAGTTTAGCTTGTTATGACATAAGTTGCAAATGATTTTTAAAAAATAGATTGTCATATGATACAACTTTCTCTTATGATTTATTGGTCTATGGAGATGATCCTATAACTTTCTCTTTAGTTTTATTAATATGATGAATAGTATATTAATAGATTTGACCACTGTTTTCATTTTGACATTTTATAATGTTATAATGTTTTGTAGAAATATTCAACTTCATTGCTCTTATTTTTTAGGGATGTTTTACTATTATTTATTTTCCATATGGCATTAGAATTAGCTTGCAAGTCCTAAATGAAAACAAATAAAATCTATTTGTATATTTTACTGGGATTATTTAAATGTATACACCAATTCAAGGAGAACTGACATTTTTCTTGATGTTGAAAATTATTCAACTTGATGTTCTTGTTCAGATTCAGGAATATTTTAAAAAATTTATATAAATCTGAAATATTTTTTGTTAATATATCAGTTTGCTTTCAATTTTTTAATTTCACTTTTAAATTTAGTCCTCATATTAATTTATTAACAGATATTTAGTTCTCATATTAATTTTGTACCAGACTACCATGCTAAGTTATCTTTTTGTGCATACCAGGTACACAACTGTAAAATTTTAAAGTGGTAATAATTGACTATCTATTTTTCAATTTTAAGCTGCAAAATATTAACATTAAAGAAAGCACTTTTGGTGTTTCTCCATTAAGTCCAGGTGTGAGTTGGATGTGAATAAAGCAGAAGTTAAAATTTTTAACATTTTGGCCATAATTACATATAAATGCGTGCAATATATATTTATCCTAAGATCAAACTCTAAATATTGTTATCTCTATTTTATAATTTTGAATATATATTCTTTCAAATATGATTTTTAAATGGCTATAATATTTCATAACATAAGCATCGTATAATTTATTTTTTCTCTCTTACAAGATGCTGGGGTTGCTATGACACTGTAAATAGTACTGTGCTCATTGTCCTAGCACACACATTTTAGTGTACTCCAAATAGTCTTTTGCATGAATCTGAAAAAGTAAAAGTACTTAGACAGAAAACTGTACATAGCTTTAATTTATATTTTTTAAACTGTACTTCATAAAGGTTTTATTACTTATTATACTCATTATTGAACAGAGTTTATTTTTTACTGAATCCCTGATGAAAAAAAGACATCTAAATTTTAAATAACTTTGCCAATTTAATATCTTTCATCTTTATGTGGTTTCATATTTTTCAATTTTTACTAACATTGAGCTTTTTTCTTCCTGGAATTCATGGAGCATTTTCACTTCTCTTTGTATAAATGTCCTGTGCATGCTTTGTGACTGGGCAGCTTTGGGGACACTGCCCTTTCTCTGATGAAAAAACTCTTGGTGCAAACTCTTTTAAATGTGGCAAACAGCGTCCTTCTCCCCATCATTGGGTCCTTTTAATTTTGTCTATCTTTTTAATACAGAATTTAAATGTGTATGAATATATGATATTATCCTTTATATTTTATTTGGTTTTCATAGATTCTACTTTTAAAAATCAAATATATGAATATATTTTCCTCACATTTGCATTTTTTCAAATGTTACATTTATCACATTATATAATTGTATGATCTGAGGACCATTTATATTTTCTGTCACATTCCATTTGTCTCCCTGATGCTTCTCGTGACAGTACTATCCTCATTTATTTAATGAATTTTGTAATATGGGCTTCCCTGATATCTTGGTAAAGAATCCGCCTGCAATGCAGGAGACCCCAGTTCAGATTCTTGGGTCGGGAAGATCCCCTGGAAAACAGATAGGCTGCCCACTCCAGTGCTCCTGGGCTTCCCTTGCGGCTGAGCTGGTAAAGAATCCACCTGCATTGCGGGATACCTGGGTTTGATCCCTGGGTTGGGAAGATCCCCTGGAGAGGAGAAAGGCTACCTACTCCAGTATTCTGGCCTGGAGAATTCCATGGACAGTCCATGGAATCGCAAAGAGTTGGACATGACTAAGCGACTTTCACTTTCACATGTAATGTAGAGCATATCCACCTTTATACTCTGCTTCAAAATTTATTATTTTTACTCATGTATTCTATATAAACATAAAAAAAACTGCCAACTTCAAAAAAACAGTACATTGGAATTTTTAATTTTGGCAGTGTTAAAACTAGCACTTTATTTAGGAAGAGTTGATTATACAAGAATACTGTGTTTGTCTCTTTCTCAAATTTTATATTTTCTTCATACCATTTGTAATTTTTATCTAATAAGTACACACACATACATATGATTTTTCCTGTATATTTTATACTTTATGTCTGGCCAATTAACATTCTTATGAAACTCTGAAAGTAACCAATTTCTTTAGAAAATTATTAAAATTTCAACAATTTAGAGGTTATTTTTATGTCATTTCCCTTTAGGATTCCTATTGCAAAAAGAATACATTACTGTATTAATCACTTTTCTTTGTTTTCACCTTTTTTAAAATCTAAAGAAACAACATTTTTGTTCATTTTATATTAAACAACAAGGTCATTAAATATAGCTCTTCAGATTATTTAACTTTGCAAGTATATAACCAGTAATATGAAAACATTGATTTTTATTCTCTCTCTGAGGTTATAAATATTAACTGTATTATGATATCACATGGCATTTATATGCTTAAGTGTTTGATGACTCATATCACAAATGATTTTAATATGAAGGCCCAAGAGTCCTATATTAATTCCGACTATATTTATAGACCAAAATCTCTAATGTTACTATATATGTTTTAGGTTAGTGGGATGGTTCGGCCATGAACTAAGCACCAGATTTCAGATGGATAACAGTAAGTATATTCAACTTTACTTCACAAGTCATTTTATTTTAAGTTTATTTCAGTTTTCATCTTTGTATGATATGTAATATGCATGCCTCATGGAGAGAGAACTTTGAAAATGCCACTAAGAATTCTTAAAATAAGGAATGACATTTCCTCAATGTAAGACTAAGTATTCATAGATTTTAGTATGATTTTGAGTCTATCCTTTTACAGGGAAATAAGAAGAAGCAAAATCTAAAATACAGAATTCAGGTCTCACCAATATGGAATACCTAAACCATCAGACAGCAGGGACAGAGAGGAATCATGGTCCTTATAGTCAGGCCCAGAGAGACTTAGGTATCAAGTTTATTGGTTTTGTGATGCTGTACAAATTTGATCATTTTGGGCTTTTAATTTTCTCCTCATGTATCTAATGTGAATAATAATATCTATTTCATGAGGGTAAAACATGTTCAAAGCTGTAAACCAAGCAGCATACTAATTAATAAGTGTTCGGTTTTATCCCTCTCTTTTCCCAAATTGTCCTCCTTTGGTGGCTTTTGCCACCAGCATGCGTACGTGTGTGCTAAATCACTTCAGTTGTGTCCAACTCTGTGCGACCCTATGGATGGTAGCCTGCCAGTCTCCTCTGTCAGTGGGATTCTCCAGACAAGAATACTGGAGTGGGTTGCCATGCCTTCTTCCAGGGGATCCTACCCCCTCCTAATGGATCAAACTTGCATCTCTTATGTCTCCTGCATTGGCAAGCTGGTGCTTTACCACTAGTACCACCTGATAAGCCCACTTTCACCACATACCAAACAGTAACCCCAGTGGGTAGAAATTAAAGTACATAATTAGTGCAGGGAGTTCTTAAACTGCCCTACTTCTCTTTCCTGAGTGACTTTATTCTTCCATCACATGGGATACAGAAAACTTCCTAAATGTTCTGAGAAATCAACTTAAACTTGATCCTTCAGACTGCTTCCAATCCTGAGATTTGATGTTACATATATACACATTTGCACCAACCAAGATGCAAAGGATAAAGATGGGCCCTTTGACTCAAATCAAGAAAGCTATATTTTATCTTAGCTGCTGAATCATAGCTCTTTTATACAGTTATTTAAATTGTTTGTAATAGGTTTTCTTATCTGTAAATAGGGAAGTTGGATTAGATCAGGAGTGGGCAAAGTGTTTTTTTTTGTGAAGGTTCAGACTGTAGACATGTCAAGCTTTGGAGGCTAACTGTGGCAAGTGCACAGCTCTGCTATTGTGGTGCTAAAGCAGCCATAGAAATATATAAATAGGTGAACAGGGCTATGTTCCAATAAACTTTTATTTACAAAATAAGGAGTGGGCCAGATATGACCCATAGGACATAGTCTGACTAGCCCTCATTAGATGAATATCTAAAGACCCAGAAAATTCTCTCACTCTAAGTCAGTATTAGTTTTCAATTTGCTCTAACTAGTAATTTTAACTATTGGATTTAGCTTGCAGCTACTCAATATAATTAATTATATGACAATATTGTCTGTTATTAACTTACCTTTTCAGTATATTCTTAGGCAGATCATTTTTGTAAACCACATTTTTTCCTCTTTCCTAAGAGAAGTCACTTGATGTAGTAATTCTAGCATTAAAAGTCACCTTCATACATCATTTCACTCACATTTCTGCCTTTGGAGGATATTACAATTACAAGCCATTCAAGTCTTGATATTTTGCTGTCATTGACATGGTTTCTGGTTTGGAAGCCTCTGTGGACTGTGACCCATGGAGACTGCCACCGCCATTAGGTCTCAGGTGGGGATGAGGGAGAGGTTTGCTGCTGCATCAAGGCCTGGGCCCGACTGGTGGACGGCTGTAGCGAGAGCGCTGGAGCTCTGTGGAATGCAGCCCTGGGGCCCCCAGTTCATCTGCCAGTTCTAAGGCCTAAGGCACCGATCCGTCTCTCACTGTGCTCTCCTCTATGAGCACCACTGCCAGGCTGACTGTTAACACAGCGGGACCTCTAACCGCCTGCTAAGAATCTTGCACTAGAAGCTGTGTGCCCACACTGCCCCTATTACAGGGGCAGACAAGATGGAAGTTGCAGGTGAAGGAAAAATATACTAGTATTTTAGGTCCATGAATTTTCTTTTAATTATCTCAAAACTCTTGGGAATAAAAGCTTTTAAGTCTTACATTTTTTTCCTTCTACTTTGCTGTCATTAAAATATCCATAAAGGACACTTTTTAGATACATCGTATAAAAGTGATATTAATTTTTCAGAACTGCAGTTAATCCCTGGAGTCAATGGATTCCGAATCTCAAATCCTCCCATTCTGTTGGTCTGCTCCTTACATGCTAGTTTAGAGGTAAGTGATCTATGCGTCAAACTTCCCACGTTGTCACCTTTTCTTTATCTGAGTGTGACATGCTGTCATATTTCATCTGTTAATCAGCTAGGTTAATATGCACTGTGCATAAGCATTGAACAAAGGGCAGGGTTCTCCTATAGGACAGTGACTGTGGCTCGTGTCACCCTTTATTTATATCTCCCTCCCCCAGCACAAGGCTTGGCACAGTGTGGGTACTTAATGTTCCATAGAACTCAGTTGGGGAGACGTATATTTAGTTCCACTTAGAATTTGTGTGAACTTGAATGAGTCACGGGATCTTCTATTAGTCTTTCTATATGGAAAATAAACCTGAAATATTTAAGTCTTGATTAATTCACTCATTCAAACATTTATTTAAAAATTATCATGTGTCAGACAATGTTGTGATTACTGGGGACTCATTTCTTCTAGTTCTATGAGTCAGTGAGCTGACAAAGTGCCATATGACAAAATTATAGGAGGACTTACTTTAAGGGGCGAGGGAGAGTATGAATAGTCAGAGTAAAGCAGAGACTAAGTAAGCTTGTCCCATGAGGTAGGGTGTATTTTCCCCCTTATTGGGGTTTCTATGTCATTGTATCCATGTGTAATCTTTACTGTTACTGGCTTAGTGTTTTTCTTTAAGTTCATTCATATTTTTACTTGAAAGTAGTCTCACTCAAAATTATAATACTCAAAGGGTCAGTTTGGTTTTCTAGACATGCATATGTCTATTATTTCTATATATCTAGGTACTTAACCTATAACTATTCATTTATACACACATATTCCAATCCCAAAGAAAGGCAATGCCAAAGAATGCTCAAACTATCGCACAACTGCACTCATCTCACATGCTAGTAAAGTAATCCTCAAAATTCTCCACGCCAGGCTTTAGCAATACGTGAACCATGAATTTCCTGATGTTCAAGCTCGTTTTAGAAAAGGCAGAGGAACCAGAGATCAAATTGCCAACATCCGCTGGATCATGGAAAAAGCAAGAGAGTTCCAGAAAAGCATGTATTTCTGCTTTATTGACTATGCCAAAGCCTTTGTGTGGATCACAATAAACTGTGGAAAATTCTGAAAGAGATGGGAATACCAGACTACCTGACCTGCCTCTTGAGAAACCTGTACGCAGGTCAGGAAGCAATAGTTTGAACTGGACATGGAACAACAGATTGGTTCCAAATAGGAAAAGGAGTACGTCAAGGCTGTATATTGTCACCCTCCTTATTTAACTTCTATGCAGAGTACATCGTGAGAAATGCTGGACTGAAAGAAGCACAAGCTGGAGTCAAGATTGCCGGGAGAAATATC
Source organism: Bos mutus (assembly GCF_027580195.1). Taxonomy (NCBI): domain Eukaryota; kingdom Metazoa; phylum Chordata; class Mammalia; order Artiodactyla; family Bovidae; genus Bos; species Bos mutus. The sequence continues at coordinate 82,089,246 of NC_091618.1, forward strand.
AATAACCTCAGATATGCAGATGACACCACCCTTATGGCAGAAAGTGAAGAACTACAAAGCCTCTTGATGAAAGTGAAAGTGGAGAGTGAAAAAGTTGGCTTAAAGTTCAGTCTTCAGAAAACGAAGATCATGGCATCCGGTCCCATAACTTCACAGGAAATAGATGGGGAAACAGTGGAAACAGTGTCAGACTTTATTTTTTTGGGCTCCAAAATCACTGCAGATGGTGACTGCAGCCATGAAATTAAAAGACACTTACTCCTTGGAAGGAAAGTTATGACCAGCCTAGATAGCATGTTCAAAAGCAGAGACATTACTTTGCCAACAAAGGTTCGTCTAGTCAAGGCTACGGTTTTTCCTGTGGTCATGTATGGATGTGAGAGTTGGACTGTGAAGAAGGCTGAGCACCAAAGAATTGATGCTTTTGAACTGTGGTGTTGGAGAAGACTCTTGAGAGTCCCTTGGACTGCAAGGAGATCCAACCAGTCCATTCTGAAGGAGATCAGCCCTGGGATTTCTTTGGAAGGACTGATGCTAAAGCTGAAACTCCAGTACTTTGGCCTCCTCATGCGAAGAGTTGACTCACTGGAAAAGACTCTGCTGCTGGGAGGGATTGGGGGCAGGAGGAGAAGGGAACGACAGAGGATGAGATGGCTGATGGCATCACTGACTCGATGGACGTGAGTCTGAGTGAACTCCGGGAGTTGGTGATGGACAGGGAGGCCTGGAGTGCTGCGATTCATGGGGTCACAAAGAGTCGGTCAGGACTGAGCGACTGAACTGAACTGAACTGAATTGAATAATGCATATACATACACATGTCTTCCAATTATTTGGATATGAGATATTCATTAGTTTCATTAATTTATAAATTAATTAGTTTCATTCATTTCATATTCATTAGATTGAGACAAAAATTTATCTAAGTAAATATATATTGTTAATAATTATATACTGTATGATAATGAGCTTCCCCAATGGCCCAGTAGTAAAGTGTGCCTGCAATACGGGAGACACGGGAAGAGCCTTGGGTTCAATCCCTGGGTTGGGAAAATTCCCTGGAGAAGGAAATGGAAATCCATTCCAGTATTCTTGCCTAGGAAATCCTATGGACAGAGGAGCCTGATGGGCTATATAGTCCACGGGGTTGCAAAAGAGTTGTCAGATACAACTTAGTGACTAAAACAACAACAAATATGATAATGGTATTAATACACATATTAAAGAAATGCATATTTTATATACATAAAGTATATGTTAAGTAAATATACATATATATTTCTAATAGAGATCTTAAATATATAGACATTAAAATAAAATTTGATTTTTTAAAGTATTGAAAGCCTCCTCGTATTCCAGCATGAGTGACCAGATAAAGACTTTCAAAATCTCTTCCAAACCTAAAATTCTAGAAGTCTGTGAAAATTCTCAGCAACTTCTCATTCTGGCCACTGGACGGCAGTGTCAAGTTCCTCTGTTTTTATACAGCTTCACCACTAGATAGAAGTAATCAGCTCGTTTCATTTCATCCCAATTTAAAAAAAAAAAAAAAAACACCTACTCAGTGTGACCACTAGATGGAGCTTGTGCTATTTTCAGGTTTTGGCAGATTTTTCTGTTTTGCATTGAAATAGACCCAGTAACAAGATTTCTCAGTGATACAAATTATATTTGGGGAGGGGTGGGGAAGTGATTAAATCTGCTTGGCAAACCAAATAATGATATTTGACTTGTTTTTAAAATATTCAACCTGAGGCACAGTTCCATTAAACATTTTTGTTTTTTAAGAAAATAACGCTTTGCAAACTTTGCAAACTTATATCAGGGAGAAGATAAATTATTAATACAATAAGGAGAAAAGAAATAAGGCACAAAGGCATACCTTAGAAAGAAGTAGCACTTAAAGTTATTTCCTCTGATTTTACTCATCTTTGCAAATTATTTCCTAGCCATATCTAGAAAATGTCTTTTAGACACTATCACCGACATTCTTTGCAGTGGACTGACTTCAGTATTCACCTCTTCTGCCACAGAAAAAAACAGATTCCTATTTTCCCTACCAATAGTTTAGCTCCACACTGTATAACATTCACCTAGATATGCTTTTTATTCTCAGCTGGAATCTGAAAACTGATGTATCTTCTACTTCAATATCTAAACTTAAACCTAGGAAAATGACCCTAAAGCCCCAGAAAAGGGATGTACACTTCTCTTGAGTTTCTCATCACTTAAGTATTTCTCTGCAGCCTCATGGAAATACCTTATTTAAATAATTCACTGTTGAGGCTATGTTTTTACCAAAATTATCTTTAAATAATCAAACCTTGAGTTAAAGAAAGTATTTTCGAAATTCTTACTCCCCATTATAAATTGCAAAATTCTGAAATTACAAAATAATATATTTCCCATTCTCTGCTGCTGCTGCTGCTAAGTCGCTTCAGTCGTGTCCGATTCTGTGCGACCCCATAGACGGCAGCCCACCAGGCTCCGCGGTCCCTGGGATTCTCTAGGCAAGATCACTGGAGTGGGTAACTGTTAAAGTGTTGTTCTTTCAAATGCTTCTGAATTTGCTATATGACTATCAATGAATTAACAGATTCAGCACTTAGCTTATTTATTTAAAAATTTTGAATATAGGAGATTAGTTGAAGTTTGAGTAAGTGAAAGAAATAAACACACAAATCAAATATTTGTTATCTCTACTTCCCTTTCGAAAAGTATTCTTACACAGTAAAATGCCAACTGAAGGAGAGATTTTATACTTAAGAATCGATATATATTGGGACTTCTCTAGTGATCCGATGGCTAAGACTCCACGCTCCCAATGCAGGGGGCCTGGGTTTACTCTCTGTCAGGGAACTAGATCCTAGAGGCCACAACTAAGAGTTTGCATGCTACACTGAAGATGCTGCATGCCGCACCAAGGACTGACATTCCCGTGTGCGAAAACAAAGATCTGGTACAGCCAAATAAATAAATATTAAATAAAAATTGCAAAAAAATGAATTGATGCACATGGATATGATTACAGATTTGTAATACAAAGAATTTTTTTAAATTAGTTATGGCATTGTTCACAATGTGTATTTGACTGAGGCATATGATGAAAAATAACACCTTATAATCAGTTTCAAACTGAAATCAGGTTTCTTTATACTGTTGCCTATTTAATAATTTACACAATAATTTTAAAAATACTGTAGATAAAGAGGAAGAATAAGGTAGGAAGCAGGAGGCAAATACTCCATCCCTTACTGTGACACTAGGTATGACCTTAAACAAATGACAACTATTCTTGAATTCATTTGCCTCAACCTTTTAATAAAGATGTTTGAACCAGATTACTTCAGAGGTCACCTCAATCTTCCAATTAGTAAACATGACATTAAACAACACTTATATTTTATTTCGAAGGGTCCTATTTATACATAACAACAGGTAGGCAATATAATTATTTAAATAGCTTCAAAATATAAAATTAGAGCATTCAATTAAAATATAGGGCAAGTCAGAAGAAATGTACTCTGCATTTCCTCAGAAAGTTATTAGGCACCTAATTTTAAGAACTTAAGAGTTGAGAACATCATGTTATACTTATTTTTCCTATTTAAAATGATCTAACTTTTCTAACTTTGAATTTATTTTAGCTAGTAAGAAAAATAATCTAAGTAGTGGAAATTCTGCCAAGAATTCTGTTATAAGCTGAATATTTTCAAATTACACTTTTCATTTTTCCTAATTAAAAAAAAAGAAAAAAAGATTTCCACAGTGTTGAAAGCACGAAAATAATGAGAAGTTAAAAAAAAAAAAAAGGCTGTGGGGGACATTTACTCTACTTCACTGTTAACTCCTATTATCCCCTCTTAATATGTTTAACTGAAGCCTCTGAAGAGACTTTAACACCCTGTGAGAAGAATTTAAAGCCACTTCAGAATGCAGCTTCTCTTGTTATAGTTGTAACGTGGAAAATAGTTTTACATTTAAACATTATTTGATTATTAACAAAGAGTACTGATACGTTAAAATCAAGATATTTGTCATGAAAAACTTTTGCTTTCTTGTTATCAAATCTGCAAGAGCAAAACTTCATTTAAAGAACCCTATAATCTTAATATCCCCCAACGTCTTACTGACTTATGAATACAAGTGAAATGTCATTAAAAGTACTAACTTACACAGTGCCCCCATCTGCATCTTATGGGACCCAAAGCAGATCCAGAAAGTTTACCAGAATTACTTAAATAATTAAAATGTCTTCAAAGACTATGAATCGCCAAAGAGAAGCTTGGAAAGATTCCTGTTTTTGTTTTTGTTTTAATTCCAAGCCTGACAGACCACTGGGTGGACCATATTTTACCTGTTCCTTGCTCCTGCCTTCTGTGAGAATGTTGATTCTTGAATCAGGCTCTCTGATGGCCATTTTGTTTTACATAGGAAATGAAGAGATGTCTCCTACCAAACTCCATGTAACGAGGGTTACCTGAATACTAAAGCAGCATTTTTTTTGCACTGAATATGTCAGATGTTAGCTTCTACTTTCAGCTGAAGTCTTTCCAGGTTGCAGACACAGTCCATGAGGTCTGGTTGGGGAAACAGACAGATACCTTTCTACTGTCTGATACTCCTCTCTTCTTTCAATATATTAACTTAAATATAACTCCCATCTTCTCCTTCAGCCAAATACATACGCTCTGCAATAGGTCAAGAAAATCTATGCCTGGACAGTTTGAGTCCTATTAGAATGCCTACCCACACATGCCATGTGTATATACAGAAAGAACTATTTCCATAGACTTCATAAAGTATAGATATCACCAAATGACCCTATTTTTGCTCTGTGCCTACCACGATAGAGAAAAGGGACATTAAGTGGCCTGCCAGTGCATCATTCTCTGTTTGCAGTTCATTCAGTTCTTATATGTAGGATAGATCTTTAAACTCTACTTGACCTTAAGAGATAAGCTAAAAAAGCATGTCTGTTCTGACCCCTAATGTTCCAACACCAGTGACTGTGTGCCCTTGTCACTCATCTTAATATAAGAAACCTCAAGAAGCAAGTGCCAGTGTTTTCACACCAGTGTTAAGAGTTTAGCAGCAGAAAAAAAAAATGATGAAAGAAGAAAAAAAGAAAGACTTCAATGCTTTCAATACCAATGCTTCAGTAACATATAAGCACATCTAACATTATTTGCTTTCCTGCCTGACAAAACTTAGCATCATTTTTAACTCCTTGTTTTCTTACTGTTAAACTGAAAGAGATTTAGAAATTGTTAAAATGATTATGAATAATATTGGTAACATTGCCTTCCACATAAGCATTGAACTCTTACTGTACTTTTTTGTGGACTAAACAAACTTTATACAGGAATAGACAAAAATGTTCTTGACTATAATTGTATAAAATGTTTGGAGGAAGAAGTCTGACATTTATAAAATTTAAATCCATTTATTAAGGTATGTTTTACTTGTACTAATTATATGAAGCTAATTTAAAATAGCTCTGAAGGAACATTATGTTAACTTATTTTTTTCTGCTTTGGCAAGTATTGTTTAAACAACATTTGTACAGCTAATCTATCATGGAAACTTTGTGTTCAATTTTTAATGGCACAGTACTTGAAAAACATTTTTTTTAACGAAAAGATTATCTAAAATGGGATGTTTTATTGGAAAGGTCAGAAGCAGGCCTTTCCTTTTTATATGTGATTTACAGTTAATTTTTACTTTATAAATCAACAAGAAAGTGTGAACCTAATTGTTTCTCATTCTGCAGATCTTTAAACAAGCAACTATGAAAGCACTGAGGAGAAAATCTATTTTGCTAACTGGTTATCTGGAATACATGATCAAGCAGTACTTCAGCCAGGACAAAGCAGAAAGCAAGAAAACAGTCGTGAACATAATTACTCCATCCTGTATAGCGGAACGTGGCTGCCAGCTAACCCTAACATTTTCTATTCCAATAAAACACATTATCCAAGAACTAGAAAAAAGAGGAGTGGTTGTAAGTGTATCTCTTGTTTTCCTACTAGGTTTTCTCTATGGGTTGCAAATGTTGAGGATAAAATTTGAATTTTTCAGTTTATGCATTTTTCTATGATACTTAATTTTGATCAGTGAGGATAAATTAAGTGCCAACTAAGTATTCAGCACTCTGTTAACTAAAGACACAGAGATCTGTTATTTCTGATAAAAGGGAAAACACCACTGATTTTGTTGTAGGAAGCAGTATTATGTAACTTATCCATTCTTTTCATTATAGATTGGGCAGAAAAAAAAATAGTGAAAACCCCAATATAAATTTGTGGAGTAAGTGGAATTAAAGAACACATCAATATAGTAGAGGAAGAAAAAGTAAATTAGTCTTGTTTAGTTTGATTGAAATAAGTTATTTTTAACCTGTTCACTGCAGTCAAGAAAGACATGTAGACACATCTTAAGAGTGCTAACATTGTATGGAATATATTCTTTTGTTGCTGTTTTTTACCTTTGTGCCTAAAATAGTCCTCTTTGTCTCTTGAAGAGAACTAATAATTGTTTAATGAGCAATTACAGGATAAATAGTGATATCTATTTCCAGAGATAATATAATTTAGAAAATACTGCACTCAGTTTTCCAAACCTTTAGGAGAGATTTCCCCAGTTTTTGGAGACACATAGAATATCAGCAATCCAAATAACATTCTACCATTTGCAAGCCATGTGCTCCTGTGAAAGTTGGTAAACATCTATTGACTTGAGACTTCTCATCCATATTGGAATTGAATATACTTACCTCAAAAGTTGTTATCGAATTAAAAGTGCCAGCAAACACAAATCATTTATTATGTTGTCTAGCCTGTAGGGGTGTCTCTTAACAACAGAGTCACAGTGATCTTCAGACAGCTGAATTATCTAATTCATGAGATTAGGGATTATTGAATTCAATGGAAATATAATTGACTAAAACTCTCCAGATCTCAGTGAAGTTCTCATTCATTGAAATGTGTGCAAGGGTTCTAGTTTCTTCAGGGTCTCCCCGCAGATAAACTACATACCCAAACTATTGGATGCTTATAAAGGATGAGTGCACTTCAAGAAAGCACTTCAGACATTAATGTACCAACCTATTAATATTTTAATTATTATTAAGAGAATAGCTTCAAATAACACAAACATGACATTTTACTTAAAGTGAAAAAATTCTTACATATTAAATTTTAGAGTAATCAGTATGAATGTTTTATGTAAGTTTCTCTTGAATGCAGATTTCCATTATGTGAAAAATGCTAACACTATTGTGGCTTTACTTTTTGTTTCCCCTACAGTGTGACAAACGGGAGCCAGATGGCATTCGAGTGGCTCCAGTTCCTCTCTACAATTCTTTCCATGATGTTTATAAATTTATCAATCTGCTCGCTTCTGTACTTGGCTCTGTAGAAACATAAAATAGCAGTATTTTCCGCAGCAACTAAAGCAAATAAAATGGAAAGCCTGCAGTTACTTTATTACTATTATTCAAGTCTTAATTATTGGAAGTATTTAAAAACTGATTACAATTAACTGGAAATGAATTGCGTACTTTATAGAACACATGACAGTTTTGCTAAGGACCTGTGGTCTTGAGATCTCTATGGCTGTCGAACTTCTTGGTATTTGGTGAATCAAAGTATTTATTGGTGCAAGTATCACATACATAGTCTTGATTATCTGTCACATTTCACAGTTAATGAAATGCTTTCTGTTGGTTTAATTATAATTTGAATGACAACTTCATATGTATATAGAAATTTTTGTATCAATTTTAGAACTATTACTTTAATTTTAATTTACCAAGCAATTTCTTATAGGCACTGCCATTGAACAGTCTGAAGAATGTATGCTTTTTACAGTGTTCCACCTAATGCCAATCTAAGGAAGACAAAATACATTTTCTAGGGCAGTGGCTTTCAAATACTTTGTTCATGATCTATACTAAGAAATGCATTTAATACCAGGGGCTAATTTGTGTACATACCTTACTTCATCAATTCTAATACATAACTTTTAACCACATTTTAACATCCAATAAAGAAGAAATATCTTTCAACTTTCATTCAACAGCTTCTTAAAATTGCCACTGGCCATTCTTTCATGTTACCATCCCTGATGCTGCCATGATTCTCATCCTGAGTATGCTGCTGCTGCTGCTGCTGCTGCTAAGTCGCTTCAGTCGTGTCCGACTCTGTGCGACCCCATAGACGGCAGCCCACCAGGCTCCTCTGTCCCTGGGATTCTCCAGGCAAGAACACTGGAGTGGGTTGCCATTTCCTACTCCAATGCATGAAAGTGAAAAATGAAAGTGAAGTCGCTCAGTCGTGTCTGACTCTTAGCGACCGCATGGACTGCAGCCCACCAGGCTCCTCCGTCTATGGGATTTTCCAGGCAAGAATACTGGAGTGGGGTGCCATTGCCTTCTCCAATACTGAGTATGTATCATCCTAGATTTGGTTTTAAAGTTGTATACATAGTAGAAGCAAAAGTTGCATATATTATTTGCCCGTGCTTTAATATTCATTACTTTATGTCACCACAACAAATGTTGGTTGAAGTTCATTAAATTGATTTCTTTACTCACTCCTGCGTCCTAATCCATTTTTCATGAATGTCCTTTTATTTAATGTTATCATAATCTCTTGTTTTTGTTTAACAGGAATCACTCTGGATAAAAGACTTTATTTGGATGCGTCTGTTCTGTAAAAGAGTGAAATAAATCACAGAAGGATTCTTGCAGTTGAGGACCAGAGTTAGGAAAAAAGTGCTCATCTCTGAAGCCCTGTACCAAATCTATGGACTTTTCTTATTCACTGTGAAAAAAAAAACTGCAGTTACATTCAGCCCTGTAAGATTCCCTTAGTTTTTAGCTGTTGATGCCATAAACACTATTCATGAATTGGCAAAATATTCCACACTTCTGTACATAAGCAACAAGAAAAAGTAAGTACGATGTAATTATTGCCCATGATGAAACAAATTAACTTAGCCAACCACTTTGAATGGCAGAGTTAAATAAAAAGTTGCAGAGCTCCGACATCAACACCAGCAACTACTGATATTTATGGAGTACTTCCTACATACCATGTTTTCTGCTATTCTATTTATATGTTATCTCATTTAGCTGAGTAGTTGCATAATTACTTTAGAAGTGCTTTCCACCTCCACTTTTGGCAAAACTCATCCTCATAGATGGAAAAATTCTCAAGACCTTAAAAATCTGACCATAAATGACTTCATCTAGAAGAAACAGTTTTTCAACCTCATAGTGGTACACTAAAAAGACATAGCTTCAGCTCGCAGAGGACAGGTGGCTTAGTGGGGAAATAGATTGTAAACCTATAAACATCCAAGTAAATATACACTCACAAACTATAACTTCTTCTATGAAGATAAATGGTGATATTATGAGAGAAAAATCTTAAGGGTATTCACTAAATGGTTGAGTAAAAGAAGGTGTATGAAGGCACTTATCAGTTTAAGTTCTGAAGTATTTCATGTTAATTACATCAGAATTACATCAAATTGTGTTTAAAAACCATTCGAAGCATAATCAGCACTCTGTTCTTATCAGGTAGGTGAGAAACAGTATTAGAAACTAACTTTCTCCCACTTGCATCCCCCTCTCTCCCTAAAGAGATAATCATTGAATTAAATGTTGTGTTAATCATTTCCTTTCTCTAATTTTTATAACTACATATTTACCCATAAAAATATATTAGCCAAACTTGCCTGTGTGAACTTTATATAAATTTAATCATACTGTTGGAGAAGGCACTGGCGACCCACTCCAGTACTCTTGCCTGGAAAATCCCATGGACAGAGGAGCCTGGTAGGCTGCAGTCCATGGGGTCGCTAAGAGTCAGGCACGACTGAGCGGCTTCACTTTCACTTTTCACTTTCATGCATTGGAGAAGGAAATGGCAACCCACTTCAGTGTTCTTGCCTGGAGAATCCCAGGGACAGTGGAGCCTGGTAGGCTGCCGTCTATGGGCAGACGCACAGAGTCGGACACCACTGACGCGACTTAGCAGCAGCAGCAATCATACTGTATATATTCTTCTGCTTCTTTTGTTCAGCTTCTTATTTTTGGAGATTCATTCATTTGTTAGACATAATTTTTCATTCATTCTCATTGCTGCTCAGTAATTTATTATATAATTGAAATTGTTGATTCATTTTACTACTGGTGAAGACATGAGTTATTCCAAACATTTGTAATATTGCAACAATGCTGCTATTAACAATCTTAGTGTACACATTTAAAAGTGCAACCAGGACACAAAACTGTGAAAGTGCTGAGTCACAGGCCAAACACATGTTCAACTTCACTGTGTACTGGCAAACCTTTCCAAAGTAACTGTACCATTTTCCATGCCAACCAGTAGGACATGAAGATTTCCATGCTCCTTACCTTTGCCAGTGGTAGCAGTTGATTGCCTTCGTCATGTGTGCATGTTAAAACAGCCAAGGTGATTATTATTAGTATTATTATTATTTTAAAATAACAGAGAAGAAAATCTTTAGCTTCCACACAAAAAGAAAAGGGGGAAAAAAAAAATGAACACACACAAACCACACCAGTTAATGCTTCAGACAACATTCTTAATTTGTGGATTAAACCAAAACCAGAATTTTTACACTTGTCCAGCCTCTTTTGCTTTCTGTTATCTCCTTCCCAGGTTTTTTTTTTTGTGTGTGTGTGTTTGATAAGTGATAATTGTTTCAGTAAAACATATTTATCCAAATCCCTGTCTGAAGGTCTATTCCTTGGGAACTAAATCTAAGATAGCATTTCCTTTAGCTACTCTTAATAATCATAAATATTAATATTTTATGTGTGTGCATGTTCAGTCACTTCAGTCATGTCCAATTCATCACAATCCCTTGGACTATAACCTGCCAGACTTCCCTGGCTATGGGATTTTCCCATCAAGATTACTGGAGTGGGTGGCCATGTCCTCCTCCAGGGAATCTTCCTGACCCAGGGATTGAATTTGTGTCACCTGTACTGCAGTAGATTCTTCATCCATTGAGTTATCAAGGAAGCCCAAGAATTTTATATTCCGTATCTAATAGATGATGAATTTACAGTTGTTTCTGTTGGTTTTCACATAAAATGCTAGTTTCCTTGTATATATTGCAATTGTTAACTTTATGGTGCTCCTTTATCTTGACCTTTTGAAATTCTTTGAGAACTGGGTTAAAGTGTATTATTTGAAAGATATTCATGCTTGCTTCTGCCAGTTGCCCTGGGTCACTTGTGACTTTTTTTCAGGCTTTTCAAATCACATGAACAGCATGGAACTGGGTAGGTTAATCCATGTGGGGACCAATTAATATTTACAAATCTTCAGAAGATAATTAATTTTTCTTGCTGATCTTTTTTGGTTGTCAATATTATGCCAGGCTCTACTATCAGCATACTTACCTTGACCACTCTAGGCTTATCTCATGTCCTATTTAGTTATCAGCTCTGAAGCTCAGTGACTCTGGGATTTGGCACATACTCAGGATGAAAGCCATGCTTTGATCCTGAGCTTACTTTGATCTTTGCTTACTTCCCAGGTTCCTGTTTTAATTCATTTTGGGGTTCTAAGAATTTCTCACTTTCATGCCATCTCATTTTAGAAGGCTTTTTTGGTTGTTGTTTATCTTTTGTTCTTTTTTATCTGGTATCGAATCCCTTACAACATGCTAAACAGTCAAGTGCAGGTTTATGACTGAAAACCAAAAGTGTATATACTTCTTGTTTTCTTAAGTATAACATGTGACAAATAAATCTTACTTTTTCAATAACTCATGCATATCTATATAAATATCAATTCTTTTATAACGATACCCTTGGGTGCTATAGTAATACACAGGTCTGTTTATGTAACGCTGAATTGTATTTATTATACAAAACTTACTGGAGAAAAGGCTGGATGTAAAGTCAATAACTTATTTTCAAATTAAAGAAATAAGTTTTCTCTACAGCTATTTTCTGCTCAATAACTTTCAACATATTGTTTCATCCAAAACTATATGGGTTTACATTCAAATTCCATTATATCTTTGTTTCATAAATTGAGATTGTTAGAGTAATTATTTTTAAGTATTTATAAATGGATTTTGGCATAATCTTAAAAAAAAAAATCCACACACACCACGAAAGCACATCATAAAACAACACAGCAATCACTGGGTAAGGGTGCTACTCTCTTACTGAGAAGGTTGATTTGTTGCTTCTGTGGACCGTTAGCATCTGCATTATGTGTTTGATAAAGGTGTGAGATATGTACCTGGCCCTCTAGTAAATTCATTTTTAATCTCAGCAAAATATTCTCAAAGAACAAAATGATAAAGAGGATTAGTATAAATTAAAGGATTTAAACATTTTTGCTGTGGTTTGGCTTATTGCAATTATTATTTTTATTAATGATCTAGTGTTCCAATTTTTGACTGTTTCAAGTGGCTCCTGAATCCTCTTGACAGTACCTTGACTATTTTTTGATAGCTTCATTGCTTTTTAATTGACAAGATGTAGGCTTACTTTGAATATTTCCTACTTCAAACTTGACATCACCCATTTCTTTAAAAATATTCAATCTCTTTTGGGAAAAAATGGTATTTAGAAACTGTAATCTTAACTGTAAGAGTTCTCATTATAATCAGGTTGATCATTACTTCCACAATTTTGAGTTAAAGAGGATAGGAAATAAACACCTTTTAAGAGAAATTATGTCTTTATTTCATATTCATATTTTAAATTTAACCTAGGATAACAAAACTTTTACTTAATCTACTTTATATTTTATTTATTGTGCTGGAAACCTTGGTTCTAATTATATATTAATTTATATAGTGTAATTTATATAGTGTATAGTTTTATCATATACACTATATACTATTGTATATATATTCAATACATGCATATATATTATATATATAGTTTTAGAATTAGTAATACTAAAGCTGTCATAAACAATATGGTGAAAACACGTTAAGAGCTAAGTTTTGGAAAACACTTTAAGAGTTAAGTTTTGGAAACTTTTTGTTTTTTCCTTAGAATATGTTTCACTAGGAATAGTCAGATTACTGTGTTTAATAGGCACTTGTAATAACTCTTCTTTGTGTGGTTGTGCTCTGTATGATTATATGTATAGAACTATATACATAGTTAGGTTCACTACTTTGGAATCAACTTTTCAATCTTTATAAATTCCCTTTTAAATTTAAGTTATTTTAGAATTGTGTAATATACTCAGATAATTTTATTTTTTAATATTTTTGTTTTATTTTATTTTTAACTTTACAATATTGTATTGGTTTTGCCAAATATCAACATGAATCCACCACAGGTATACACATGTTCCCCATCCTGAACTCAAATCTGCAAGCCAGCTATACTCAAAGAAGTCTGGATTCTCTCCTTATTCCCTTTTCCCTATTTCCTCCCCCTATTTATACATATCTTTTATGCTTTGGTTTACCCCTTCTATTATTTTACATATGTATAGATAGATAGATAGATATACACATAGATAGATAGATATAAACATAGGTAAATACATGTATATTTCTCTCTTTTACATATAGTAAATATAGTAGCATGTTGCAAATACTTGTTTCCACTTTGGAAAAGCATTCATTTATAAACAAAAAATTAAAGTTAATACTTGAGGAATAATAGAATTAGGATATAACTCATTTTCAGTTATTACTAGAATAATTAGTTCAGCAAAGATCAAACATTTTAGGAAAAGTGGATAAGAAAGTCCATAGTAGGAAAATTGGATTGTTACCACTTAAACTCACTGATTACCACTGGTACTGCTAAAAATGGAGCAACTTCTTACCATGTGCCTGAGGTGATGCAGTATTAAGCAGATAGAACCACTTAAGCAATATACTGTTGTCGTTCAGTCGCTCAGTTGTGTCCCACTCTTACCGACTCCATGGACTGCAGCACACCAGGCTTCCCTGTCCTTCACTATCTCCCTGAGTTTGCTCAATTTCATGTCCATTGAGTTGATGATGACATCCAATCATTTCATCTTCTGTCATCCCCTTCTCCTCCTGTCCTCAATCTTTCCCAGCATCAGGATCTTTACCAATGAGTCAGATCTTTGCATTAGGTAGCCAAAGTATTGGAGGTTCAGCATCAGTCCTTCCAATGCATATTCAGGACTGATTTCCTTTAGGATTGACTGGTTTGATCTCCTTGCAGTTCAAGGAACTCTTAAGAGTCTTCTCCAGCAACACAGTTTGAAAGCATCAATTCTTCAGCGCTCAGCTTTCTCTATGGTCCAATTCTCACATCCATACATGACTACTGGAAAAAACCATAGTTTTGACTATACAGACATATGTCAGCAAAGTGATGTCTCTGCTTTTTTAATACGCTATCTACATTAGTCATAGTTTTTTTTTTTTTTTTTCCCAGGAATAAGTGTCTTTTAATTCCATGGTTGCAGTCACTGTCTGCAGTGATTTTGGAGCCCAAGAATATAAAGTCTGTTACTATTTCCATTTTTTCCCCATCTATTTGCCATGAAGTGATGGGATCTGATGCCATGATTTAGTTTTTTGAATGTTGAGTTTCAAGCCCGCTTTTTCACTCTCCTCTTTCACTTCATCAAGAGGCTCTTTAGCTATATACTTAGGAAATAATAAACCTGAGTCCAGTAAAACATTTAGGGCTATTTTCTAGTTTTACAACAACATAAGGAATGGAGGAACAAGCTAAATGATCCAACAGAGAAGCAAATATGGGTCATTCTACATGACAGCTGGTTGGATTTCTTCAACAAATCACAGCATGAATAAAATAAGGAAAGGGTGAAGGAGAAGGAACTACTCTGGATTATAAGACTGGAGAGACAAAGCAAGCAAATGCAATATATGGTGTGGACTTGGTTTGGATCTTCATTCAAAGACCAACTATAAAAAATATGTTGCTGAGATAACATTTGAATGAGAAAATAATTTTATTCAATTTGTTAGCTGTGGATAGCCACTGTGGATATAAGAAGATCCTAATATATCTAAATATATATACCATGTACAAAGAAATAAAATGACATGAAGTCTGGAATTTGTTTTAAAATTCCCCTAGTTCCCTTCAGTGCTCCTCCAAAAAAGAATGATGCCGAACAAGTCATAACAAACTTAGTGGCTTGAAACAACACACATTTATTATCTTAAGAGTTTTGTAGGTTAGAAATCTAGCATGAATCTTCATTAGACCAAACTCAAGGTTTTAACTGGATTATATCTCTTTATGAAGACTTCAGAGGAAAATCCATTTCCTTGATTTTTCCATCTTCCAGAGACTGTTCCAGTCCTTGGCTCTGGTCTCCTTCCTGTCTTCAAAGACAGCAATGTTGCATCTGTCTGATGGCTCTTTCATATCACAGCTCCTTCTAACTCTCCTCTTCTGAGTTGTTCTGCTTTTAAGGGCCTTTATGATTGCAATGAGATCAGCTGGACAAGCCAGGATCATTTCCCTATTTTTAGCAACCTTAATTCCATCTGCAATCATTATTCTACTCTGCCATATAATGTAAGATATACACACGTTCTGGGGATTAAGGCATGAATATCTTTCAGGGTCATTATTATCCTATCCCAAGAAGATGATGAATGGATGGAAGAAAAGAAAGAAAGAAGGGGGAAAGTGCTGCAAAATCTTGACAATTTTAAAACTAGACGATAATGTTTGAAATTCTCTATACTTTTTTAATGTTTGAAAATTAAGAAAAAACTATCAACAGTGATGACTTAGCTGAGAATCCAGGATACTTGCCTCAAAATTCATGCTTTTAATAAGATCATTTTTTTAATATCCCCCACTACATGTTCTCATGATGGAAACAATCTCTTCTGCCTCCATGTGTCAAAAAGTTGTTTTCCATAATTCCCTTATGATGGATTTTTGCAAGGAATATTATATCTTACATGGTATTTGCATATTTGTTTTTTTATCCTACTTTAATATCCTAAATCAAATAAGAATACTTTAAAGCGTGACTTCTCACGAAAAACAAAAAAGCTAACTAACACTAGATTTCTGGGCCTCAGTTGCAATTTCAATCACATATACTCATATTATTTTAGGTGAAAAGAACTGCATTTGAGTGCCAATATTTACTAAACAGAGGTCTTAATTTACTCTTTCCCAGTATGTGGGAGCTTCATTTCATGCCGCTCTTCTTGCACTCTATTGTGCTAAAACAGCAAGCTTGTCAAGAATGGAGACGTTGCAGTGATATATGCAGAGTCTATGGGAGACATTTTCTCTATGGGTTAACGTAAGTAGCTGGATCAAAGTCAGGACATAGATGCTACAGCTGGTCTGGGGAAAAAAATGGCAATTAAGAAGAAAAAAAAAGAACAGAAAGAGAGAATTGCAGACAGTCTTTTTTTAGGTGGCAACAACAGAACCAGACTGTTTGAATTTGGGAACTGACTCCAAATGTCACATTTTTCACTGAATTCTAAATAATATTGCTATTTCATAACTGTTATTTGGTCGTATTGATGGCCATACTAACTTACTTTATAACAAACTTGTTACATGTATTTTATAATCTATATTTGTTATCTTTCTCTTTCTTATATCTCTTTCTCTCAACAATACTTAGGAGGATTGAAGAAAAGCTTCCTTTGAATGGCTTTCAATCCAGTCAAAACTGGCACATTTGTTGTGATCAACTCATGCACTCTGTGCAGTTCAATACCCAGTACCCATGAGATTACCTATCCATCAGAAAACTCCCTCTTCTTTAAAGATTTCAATGTGTATTTGTGTTAGAAAAGCAAAAATAAAATAAGATTAAGAGAAAACTAAATGTTTTAAATTAATTTCTTTGGGAAAGTTGGGTAACATCATTTTAGGGGGGCAAAATTACTGTATACTAATCTGTATTTCCAGGTAATAGCCATCCATCTCACAAAATGATAGCAAATTAATAAATGTGCATAAACATAGAAATACCCTCAAAATGATAAGGGTCAAGAGTGTATGGAAGATATCAGTACACTTTCAAAACTGGAAAGTCAGCTGACTTAGCATGACAAAGAAAACTGAAATATAGTTGCCAAAATGAGAAGGGAGGCTATCAAAAAATATTAAACTAATTCAGTTCAAAGCCATTGAAATGTTTAGGAATTGGAGGTGCCTGTTATTTATGTATACCAGGATATATGCATGTAAATCCCACCTTCTTACATCCACAAAGACAAGAGTTCACTTTCTAGAAAGGATCAACTCTTGTAACTCTAAGACTTAGGGGCATGAGGACAGTTGAGAAGATAGACGAACCATTTAACTAAAAGTTGAGTGATTTGGTAAAATTTTGCAATAATGGTGAAAGCCCTTGTTCTCTTTTCTCTACTTGGTTCCCAAGAAATTACACATGCACCCAGAGTCCTGTTCAGTTCCCCTTCCAGCCCAACCCAGGAATAGGATTAGAGAGCTCTCACTGGGAAAACTCTCTAGTCCAATTGATAGGAACTGCAAAACTTTACATGGGTCTCATTGTGACATAGTGCTGGCCACCAATCAGAAAATTTTGCCCCTGTACAAAATTGTTGCCCTTGATTTTTAGAGTTCCGAGTTTTAAATGAACAGCTATGAAGTATCACCATACACTGAACAATAACATTCGAAGTTCAGAATAGAACCCAAAAGAACAAATAGGAAATAAGCAATACAATGAAAAAGGAAGAAAAAGAAGAAAAAAGGGGGGCAGCTGCAGTTAAAAATCTTCCAATAGAAAGGAAAAATCTTTGAACAAGAAAACTATATAATTAAAAGGATTCAGAGAATAAGAAAAAAGTCTTTGAAAATTAAGAAAATATATATATCAGAAATAAAAAATTCAAAGGAAATTCTGGACTATAAAATTGAAGAACTGTCTCAAAAGTAGAACAAAAAGATTAGTTAGAGGTAACTAGAGGTCAACACCCATCTAATAGTGGCTGTAAAATAAAAAGGGAGAGAAAACAAAAGGAAGAAAAATTATCAAAAAAAGAAAACTCCTCCCAAGAACTTTTCCCAAAACAAAGATGTGCTTTCAGAAGAGGCTCAATAAGTACTAAACATAATATATTTTTAGAGTATAAATCACATTATGGGAAAAAATGTAAGACACAGGATATAAAGAAGATTCTAACAAGTTTTATAGAAAAAAATTGTTACATTAAAAATATCAGCAATCATGATGAAGAAATTCTTACTACCAAATCTGAAAGAGAATAATAGAGGATATTTTTGATATTTAGATAAAAAGTTATTTCCATTTGAGATTTTGATTGCAACCCAAACTGTTAATTAAATGTGAAGACAAAATAAAGATGTTTTCAGGTAAGCAAGGTTTTAGAATGTTTTCTTTCCATGTACTACTTCTCAGAAGCTACTGGAAAACCCTGAGCAGCCTGCACTCACATGCCTCTGTACACACACACACAGAGGCAATGAGATTCCCTAAATGAGCATGAAGAGAGGTCTCATGACCACAGTCCTAGAGCAGAACCACTCCAGACTGGAGTAAGGGCTCCAAGATGTGGATATTTACTTCTTCTCTCTGTGTCTGTCTCTCTCTCTCTCACATATACAAACTGATGAAATACCTAACACCTCTTTTATTTCACTCTCCTGATAAGAGTTTAAAATTCTGTTAGAACTAATTTGAGAATTCAAATTAGTAAATAGACAACAATACTGAACAAATGTAAAATAAGATAATTACTAACTCTAAAAATAAGATTATACAATAAAAGAAACATTATCAGAGTAAACCATGTGGTATAGAAGATAAACCCTCTATTTCTCAGTTTAATACTACAAAAATGCTACATTCTCAATATATTCTAACATATGTCGTGACTCTTTCATATGCACACAACACAAGCTGTAAATAATATCTATGAAGTTATAAACATGCAAACAATGAATACTGATGTAATATAAATTATAATTTCACTGTATTTGTAGGATGAGGGGAGAAAATGTGTATGTTTGTGCATATATGTTCATGGGCCGTAGAGGAGGGAGATCTATAACTAAACCCTCAATTTTCATGGTAGGAAAAAATAATGTTGCAAACTTGAATATGAAGAAATAGCTATAAATTCATATTTATGGAATAATACGGAACTCAATATAGGTGGAGACAGCTAAAGTGTTTCAGAGTTGTCACCCTTTGTTTAGCAGGACAGGAATTAATAGTAAGTACTGATGGGTCAGAGGACTGCTGTTTTGGATATAAAAGTTGAAACCTGCAAAGAAGTGTGCTGTAAGAGTTAAGTTCACAGACTCTGACACAGGGTTCAAATATTGGGTCTACCACCTACTAGGTATGTGATCTTGTGACATAAATGCTCAGTGCTCCCATTTCCCTTTTGTAAAATTAGACAGTAATAATAGGATTACTTCACAGGGTTGTCAGATATTAAGAAGTTTAATACACAGAATAATTTAAATAGTGTGAGGCACACATTAGTAATGCTGGCAGTTCAGGGTTACTGTTAACTATTTACATGTGTTACTTTGACAAAATAATTTTAGAAAATACATGATACACTGTGCAATCTAAAGAATTTAGTCAAGAAATAAGAATTATTATATTTAAAAACTAAAAGTTGATGAATTATCATTAGAATAAAACTATCTTAAACTATGTTTCTTACTATTTAATTTCTAAACAAAAGCATTCATTAATTATGCTTAATTATGAAAGATTAACTTTTGTCTATTATAATATCAGTATATGAACATATGCCTAAGATATGAATTAAAACTGATTTCTAAAAAGCAGAATCTCATTACCAAAGAAATGAAGACAGTAAAACTGATTTCAAACTAATTAATTAATATTTTTCAGAAGGCTAATTAATATTTATGCTAATATTTACTCTTTCAGATGAATATTGGTCCTATATCTGCTTTGATATGTTCATATAATAGCATGTATGCCCTCTATGCTTCAATTTAATATTAAGATAATCCTAAATTCTCAGCATGCTTTAAGATATGTCCTTATTCTTTCATATACAATTAATTAGTCCAAAATTTAAACAAAACTGACACTATTTTTTTTTTTTTGGTCCTCATTAGAGGCTAAGGATACCTTTTTTTCGTTTGTTTCAAAAACCAACTATGTTTAAAGACATGCTAATTAGAGGGAAAAATAAGAGGTAATGTTTGTTTGTGGTGGTTTTATTAATTTTAACATATACTAAACCATGATTTTGTTTGTATTTATATTTTCAACATACAATGTAAATAAGAACACCTCCAGATATTCTTTTGGCAAGTACAAAAGCTGTTTTTCCATGGATGATATAGACAATAATGTATGGCTCATAATTAGAAAGAAAGCTGTAACTTAAGTTCTGATGGCATTCAAACAGTTTGTGTGTAACTAAACTAAGGCTGTTAGTGAATGGCAGCTTTAAAACATTTTAAACATGTGGACCAAAAATTGAATTTTTATTATTGTAAACGAAAAGGAAGATTTCTGGAGAAGGCTAGACAACATACTGTAATCCAAGCTTGAGCAAGTCTAGGAGGTATGGTGTCATATAAATAGAAACCTACTCTTCCCTTTATGTGTTTAACATGCATAATATGAAAAAGAGGAGAGATATGGAATGATAATGTATAACATCATACATCTAGTCCAGGAATAGAAATGCTTTGATTCTGAATATCAGAAACTCAAGGAAGAATCTCAATGAAATATATTTATCTTTGCAAATCTAGGTACATCCTGAAAATTTTGAATAAGATACATTTTATGAAAAAGATTAACTTGAGTGAGTTTGTATATGTGTACGTGATGACTGAAAGAGAAAATTGAATGAGGGACAAAATTTAATCTAGTCATTGCTGTCAAACATATGACAACATTCAAAGACATTTCTAGCAAGCAAAGTTTGAGTACAGGAAAACTATATGATAAAAAAATATTTATAGTCCTTTGTTCATCCAACTCAATATGAGCTATTTATAGCTTATGGAATATTTCATAATTATATTCATAGTTTATTACATAGAGAAAATGAAAGACAGAAAAGAATAACATAGGGGAAAAGAAGTGACAATGGATTAAGAGAACTGAGAGAGTAAATTTCTTTGTTTTGAAACATTTGTAATAAAATTCAATTCATTTTATTTGCAATGTTTAGAAATCTAGCAAAGAATCATTTCTTATTACAGAATCCTGCATACTGTAGGTATTTTTATATTATTTACTATATATTGAATGCCTAAGCTGTGTAACTTACGTTAATACAAAAATAAGTACAAAATGGCTACAGTCAAAAAATAGATGTAATATCAAATGCTGTTAAGGCTGTGTAGAAATTTAATCCCCAATACACTACTGGTTAGGATATAGAATAGTTCAGAATAGTTGACTAGTTCCTGCAGAATAGTTCAGCAGTTGCTTCTAAAACTTAAAATATGCATATAATACAACCAGTAATGGTACTTTGGGAAATTTACACTAGGGAAATTAAAACTTATGTTCATGTAAAGAAATTGTTACACAAGTATTTATAACAACTTTATTCATAGTAGATAAAAACTGAAAACAACTCAAATATCTTTACACGAATGAATGATCAAACAAGCTATGGTACACCAATACCTTGAATATTGCTCATTTATCTTTACCTCTTTAGTTAATTTAAATTCACTTTCTCCAATCGATAGAAACTTTTATTTTGCCTGGAAGCTTCTCCTTCTAGAACAAGTTGAGTATCTTTGACAATATAGTCATTCACTTGGGAATGTCTTTAACACAGAGCTTAATATATCGAATGAATGAGTGAGCGAATCACTGTAGCACAAGTGATTAATCTCTGAGATATGGAAAATATTTGAAAAAAATGAGAAGTCCTTAGTGAAAATAAACTCTTGTCCAACCAAAAATAACTTTTGTTTCTTTCTTATTCATTTCTGTTGAGTTCTCAGAAGTTAAAAACTTCACATTTTTCTAACTGGTTTCATTATTTTATCTAATAGCTATCTAATGGATATCATAATAAATAATAGCTCAATAAAGATTTTACTTAATTATTTTCTTAACATGTGCCAGACTTGTCTAAACACGTTATATTTAATCCCTATCACAACCTTGTGAGATATAGGGTTCTTATA
This sequence comes from Bos mutus, assembly GCF_027580195.1. Classification (NCBI taxonomy): domain Eukaryota; kingdom Metazoa; phylum Chordata; class Mammalia; order Artiodactyla; family Bovidae; genus Bos; species Bos mutus. The sequence goes on from NC_091618.1 coordinate 82,111,411, forward strand.
CTATTATTTTGTTCAAATTCTAGATAAAGCAGGAGAGGATAAGATCAAACAACTGAAAAATAGCAGAGTTAGGACCCAACTCTGGGTCTGTCTCTAGAGCTCAAATACTTAACCAATATCCATTATTTCCTCTCTTGAAGCACACTGATAATTTGATGTATTTTATTTTCTCTAGTTTCCTCGCCTTTCTTAATATGCATGGCAAACTCATAAAATCCTAGGTTTGCAAGTTCATTTCCTCATATGTAAACTAAAATAAAATTACTTACTTTATTCACTTCTCAGAAAAATAAACATTTTGTAAACTTTGAAGTTCTACCATAAGGCCTTTGTCACAGGCAATGATATATCTGGTTTCTTTTCTGCCTTAAAGTCATCTTGCCATGTTCCTACCTTATCCCTTTTGATCTGCCATCTTTCTATTTCTTAATTTAGCCTTAATTATATTAGTTTTTCAGACTTCATCTCTCTAAAAGAATATGCATTGCAACTAAACACTATATGATTCACATATTCATCCTTTAGAAATACAGGCATAACTTGTTTTGTTGCACTTCACTTCATTGCATATATTTTTTTACAGACTTGAGTGTTATGGAAACTCTGCATTGAGCCAGCTACTTGGTTCCATTTCCCCAACAATTTTTGTTTACTTTGTTTCTGATTACATTCTGTAATCTTCACAGCTATTTCAGACCTTTTCATTGTTTTATATTTGTTATGGTGATCTGTGATCATTGATCCTTGAAGTTACTATGACTCACTGAAGGTTCAGATGATGGTTAGCACTTTTTTAGTGATAAAATAGTTTAAAATTAAAATATGTACTTTTTTATAGACATAATGCAATTGCATATGCCACACTGCAGTGTAAACATAACTTTTATATGCACAAGAAAAAAAATTCCATATGCCTAGCTTTATTATGATATTCACCTTATTGTATAGATCTAGAACTGAACCCATAATACTCCAAGGTATGCCCCTATTAACTGAGCCCTGGCTACACCACATCGCCATACTAAGCTCAGGGATTAGAAAAAGGACAATCATCCCAGCTGCAGGGAGCTCAGAATCTGGGGAGGAAGCCATAATGTAGATACACTCCAGACAGTAAAGGAGTAGAGTTTTGGTAAGGGTTGTAAAGAAAAAGGATAGAGTGTGCAATGGAAGACTGACCAAGGTAAATTTCCATCCACAGGTTGGTCAGGGACGGTCTTCACTGAGGAATTGATTAAATGAGACCAGGAGGATGAGAAACAAGGAACCTAAGGTGGGGAAAGAACATTCCAAACAAAGGTCTGAAAGGGCTTCAGGTAGAAATTAGCTTGTCTTCTGAGAAACATAATAGACAAAATTTCCTATTTAAAAGGTCAAAAACTTTTTCTAACATTTTAAAATATTTTTTCCAGTTTTCCTATTACATAGTTTAATGAAACAACAGTGAAAAAGTACATTAATTTGTGAATGAAGTTTTAAAAATGAGTTTTGAGTTTTCCTGCGGCTAATCCAGTGAATATAAAATAGCCTACAAGGCAACATCAGGCTGAGATGAGTAGTAATTATTTTGAACCAAAACATCTACTGGATCTTTGAGTGTTCCTTTTATTCAATCAGATCTCACCCCAAGGGAGAGAAGTGTTTCTCTATTTGTCCTACATTGACAATTCAACTACAAGGCATATACCAGGGTCAGCAAACTATGGCCTGTGGGCCAAATCCCGTCCAACATCTACTTTTGTTTAGCATGTAAGCTAAAAATGTTTTTTTTTTTTTTAAATATATTTTCAAATGGCTAAAAAGTTTTTAAAGAACAATATTTCATGCATATGATAATTATAGAAAATTCAGATTCCATTGCCAACTATGTTTTTGGTGAGTGAGAACTCAGTCACATTCACTTGGCCATGTTTTATCTATGGCTTCTTTTAATCTCTAAGGTCAGAGTTGGATAGTTGTCACAAAGACCTTTTCATCCACAAAACAATACCATCATCCACAAATATTTACTTTCTAGTCCTTTACAGAAAAAGTTCACTGACTTCTGCGTTAAAACATTACTTTGTTGAGGTGTTATCAATAATACATTCATGACATTAATCTTCAATTCAGTTGTACACCCATAGTTTTCACTGTACACATTAAATGTATACGAGCTGCCTTTTCTACTTTTAACTTTTAGAACAGTATCTTATTAGCACACCAGATAGTCAAATAATTTTATTTTGAAAAACTATGATTTTTTTTGTTTGTTTGTTTAACCATAAGTTTCAGTAGCTTTCTAAATTCTATTTCAGGATACTGGTTTTTTTCTCTGACATTATAATACATAAAGTTAACATTAGGTGTCAGTATTTTACATATTATTTAGTAAGTATGTGAAGATGAAAAAGTATTATTACAGACAACAATTTCACTGGAAAATTTTAATTTTGTTATAATGCTTGTTCTACTGTGTTTTTTTTTTTTTTCTTGGTTTCTGTATTATTGAAATGTTCTTTATGATATCTCATAAGAGAAAAAATGAAATCATTTAAAATGTGACCCATATACAGGAGTCCACTTGCCAGCTGAATGTAACTATATCCTCAGTTGAAGTCACAAAGAATAGAAGATATACCAAATTCTGGACCAAGCATTCCTGAAGTGTATTAATTTTAGCCTCTAGATTTTGAGATGATTTGTTAAACACCTAAAGATAATTAGAACACTTGGGTCAATCCCTAGTGTTGTGGACTATAGGCAGGATTCAAAAAATCTTAAATTGGCATATAAATTTTAACTTGCTGGTAAAGTGAAAGAGTAAGAATTTAAATATTATGACTCAGTCAAGCCAAATATATAACATTCTTACCCCCGATTCCAAAAAGTCTTTTCCTTGAAAGCCCTATGAAGCAACTGGGAATAAGGTTGGGAGGGAACTCAAACCTGCAAATTAAGGGTATTAACTCATTTGAGCACAAAAACCAGATCTGGTCCAAATTCAGTTGATCAGTATTTACAGAAGGCTATATATATTGCTTCTATTTATTATACTTAGTGTGAATATTCATATATTTGGTTCAGTTCAGTTCAGTTCACTCGCTCAGTCGTGTCCAACTCTTTGTGATCCCATGAACCACAGCACGCCAGGCCTCCCTGTCCATCACCAACTACCGGAGTCCACCCAAACCTATGTCCAGCGAGTCAGTGATGCCATCCAGCCATCTCATCCTCTGTCGTCCCCATCTCCTCCTGCCCTCAATCCCTCCCAGCATCAGGGTCTTTTCCAATGAGTCAGCTCTTCGATTCAGGTGGCCAAAGAATTGGAGTTTCAGCTTTAACATCAGTCCTTCCAATGAACACCCAGGACTGATCTCCTTTAAGATGGACTGGTAGGATCTCCTTGCAGTCCAAGGGACTCACAAGAGTCTTCTCCAACACCGCAGTTCAAAAGCATCAGTTCTTCGGTGCTCAGCCTTCTTCACAGTCCAACTCTCACATCTGTATATGACCATTGGAAAAACCATAGCCTTGACTAGACGGACTTTTGTTGGCAAAGTAATGTCTCTGCTTTTCAATATGCTATCTAGGCTGGTCATAACTTTCCTTCCAAGGAGTAAGTGTCTTTTAATTTCATGGCTGCAATCACCATCTGCAGTGATTTTGGAGCCCAAAAAAATGAAGTCAGTCACTGTTTCCACTGTTTCCCCAACTATTTCCCATGAAGTGATGGGACCGAAAGCCATGATCTTAGTTTTCTGAATGTTGAGCTTTAAGCCAACTTCTTCACTCTCCTCTTTCACTTTCATCAAGAGGCTTTTCTTGATGAAAAGAAAAGCTCCTCTTCACTTTCTGCCAAAAGGGTGGTATCATCTGCATATCTGAGGTTATTGATATTTCTCCCAGAAATCTTGATTCCAGCTTGTGCTTCCTTCAGCCCAGCATTTCTCATGATGTACTCTGCATAGAAGTTAAATAAGCAGGGTGACAATATACAGCCTTGAGGTACTCCTTTTCCTATTTGGAACCAGTCTGTTGTTCCATGTCCAGTTCAAACTGTTGCTTCCTGACCTGCATACAGGTTTCTCAAGAGGCAGGTCAGGTGGTCTGGTATTCCCATCTCTTTCAGAATTTTCCACAGTTTATTGTGATCCACACAGTCAAAGGCTTTGGCATAGTCAATAAAGCAGAAATAGATGTTTTTCTGGAAGTTTCTTGCTTTTTCCATGATCCAGTGGATGTTGGCGATTTAATCTCTGGTTCATCTGCCTTTTCTAAAACCAGCTTGAACATCTGGAAGTTCACGTATTGCTGAAGCCTGACTTGGAGAATTTTGAGAATTACTTTACTAGCTTGTGAGATGAGAGCAATTGTGTGGTAGTTTGAGCATTCTTTTGCACTGCTTTTTTTGGGATTGGAATGAAAACTGACCTTTTCCAATCCTGTGGCCACTGCTGAGTTTTCCAAATTTGCTGGCATGTTGAGTGCAGCACTTTCACAGCATCATCTTTCAGGATTTGAAGTAGCTCAACTGGAATTCCATCACCTCCACTAGCTTTGTTGGTAGTGATGCTTCCTAAGACCCACTTGACTTCACATTCCAGGATGTCTGGCCCTAGGTGAATAATCACACCATCGTGATTATCTGGGGCGTGAAGATTGTTTTTGTACAATTCTTCTGTGTATTCTTGCCACCTCTTCTTAATATCATCTGCTTCTGTTAGGTCCATACCATTTCTGTCCTTTATTGAGCCCAAGTGATACTGTCTTAGACCTACTGGAAGTGATATGCAATATGTGATGAATATATCTTATTGCTTTGTAAATCCAAAAAAATTCTAAATAATAAGTAGACCCAAACATATCAGATTAAGTGCTGAGAGTCTATATTATGTGGCAGTTGAATATGTCATTTTAGGAGTTATAGTATTGTGTTAAATTTTCAACTCTGTCACTTACTAGTTCAGGGTCATGGGTAAATTACTTAGTCTCTGTGTACCTTAATTTCCCCATTTGCAAAATAAGGATAACAAGCAAATGCAGATATATTCACAAAGCATATCTTCAGGCAGACTTATGCAAATATTTTTTATAAAGATAGAAAATTAGACACAGAACTATAAGGGACTAATTTATGGCATCATTAAAAATCTTGTTTTAGAATTTTTAAATATTTTAAAATGCCATACATTCAACACTGTAAATAGATATTGAAATAGTGAAAACATTATCGCTACTCCAGAGAAGTGAAAATCAGAAATAGACATTAATATGATTAAATCTAAGCCAGAAGAAGCTAAACGAAAGTGAATTTATTGTACCAAGTTTTATGAAAGTGAACAGGGGGAAGAGTTTTAATCCCACCTAAGGTGATAAATGACATCTTCTCTTTTATAGTAGCTTGAAATTCTCAGAAGTCCCAGCCTCATTGGTTATCATTAATGGAAGAAGCAAGAGAGTGAGGAAGGAAACAGCATTACATAAAGACAGAGGTGTCACTGCGTCTATCAAGATTCATTTTCAAAAACAACTAAATGGTACTCAAACAAAAAAGACTAAACATACAAAACAGTCTAATTGTTTGGGTGACTGATGCAGCCCTCCACTCTACTGAATATTCTGAAGACCCAGGTAGAAGGTGACGTTTGACAGCAATCCCTCACCTTATAGATGCTTCTTGGTACACAAGCATGACCCACACTGATGGGATTCTAGTGTTTGAAGACAAGGTCTATTTTTTATAAGTATTTTCAAATATTTAGTTTTCCAACATATAAGCCATAAACTTTATCTAGAAGTCAACCAAAGTAATCTCGTTTTCCAATGATGCAGAAAAGAACTATCCATACTGAACTTATATAGAGAATGTAGGTCTCCATATAGAGAACAATCTTGTGGACACAGTCGGGGAAGAAGAGGGTGGGATAAATCAAGAAAGCAGCACTGACATATACACAACACCCTGTGTAAAATAAATAACTAGTGGGAAGCTGCTATATAACACAGGGAACCCAGTGTTCACCTGTGATGACCTAGATGGATGGGATGAGGGTGGTGTGGGAAGGAGGGTGGAGAGGGAGGGAATAGATATATAATATGGCTGATTCACTTTTTTTGTATGGCAGAAGCCAACACGACAATGTAAAGCAATTATCCTCCAATTAAAAATAAAAACAAAACAAAAAAAGAAAATAAGTCTCTGAAATGTCACCTTCTTTGAAGATCTGCAGTTAGACTAGGGGTCAGTGGAACCCTTACATCCATTCTACTACCCACATCTTAAAGATGTACAAACTCAGGACCAGCATAGTCAAGCATGAGAACCCTGAAGTTGTCACTTTATGAATGCTATTTTTCCTCCTTCTTCTATACTATTTATGTGAGGATTCCAAAGTCCTCAGCTACTACACTACCCTCTCAGTGGAAATAACAAATGGGGCTTGTTGGTCATTCTGTTTGCTGTCTGAGAAACTTGCTTCTGTACTGTTGGAAAACAGAACAGCACCTCAGAGGATTCTCTGGCTTCAATCACTACATGTTTCAAATATGGGAGAGTCAGCCTGGAAAGTAAGATCTATTCATTGATTTGCTGGAAGTGCAGGAGAAACTCTTTCCATACACGAGCCTCCATCTCAGCCAGGAAGAGGTATTCCACCTCTGAGAGTCCTTGCTTTGTCTCCCCACACCTGTTTCCACTACTCTCGCATTATCTTTGAGGAGAAGGAATGAATAATTTTAGCATTTTTCCATTCAAAATATGTGAAACTAACCTAGCCCCACCTCCTGAAGCCTATGGAAAAGTGGAGATATTCTCTGAGAATCAGTACCCCCTTGAACCTCAGTTCGCCAGACCCAAAGTCCCTCAGTCCTCAGGTATACACTAGTTTTTTCTTGTAGCCCACCAAGTTTTGAAATGAATGTATAGGCAGGAAATTAGGAGAAACAGAGTAGTCATACTCTACCCACAAACTTTCATCTAATCTATAATTGATTTTTAATCTATTTCATATTAGAAATTCAAAAAATAATGTCTTCTTCCATCACCAACTCTTTCCAGACACCCTCACAGGGGTAACTTGTCAACTTTAACTGGCATGAAAAGTGAAAGTGTTAGCAGCTCAGTCCTGTCTGATTCTGCAACCCCATGGACTTTAGCCTGCCAGGCTCCTCTGTCCATGGAATTCTCCGGGTAACAATACTGGAATGTCCATTTCCTTCTCCAGAGGATCTTCCCAACCCACCGATTGAACCTGGATCTCCTGCATTGCAGTCAGAGTCTTACCACCTGAGCGACCAGGGAAGCCCCTTCCTTTTTAATAGCTACGTAATTTTTAGCTTTTATGATTAAAAATCTGAAAATAGTGAGATGTATGGAAAAAGTAACATGGAAACTTACATTTTAAAAAATCTGAAAAGAATTTTTTAGATGGTCACCCATGTTCTCTTTGAAGTTCAAAGTTGCAGGAAACAGGCTCAGATGGGAATTTATTTGTAAGGGTTTTATGTGAAATGCTATTGAGATGAACATGTGTTTGTGGGTGTGGGGTGGAGGGATGGTAGAGGAAGCAGGATTGTGCCAATGGAGAAAATGAAATTTAATACAGATTAAACAAAATTCCCAACCAGTTGCACAGGGAGTCTAGATTACAGTGACCCATCAGAATTGCCTTCCAATTGCGGTCCCTTGTGTTAGGTAGGTAGAATAGGGAAAAGGAGTCCAAAATGGCGGTGGCTAAAAGACAAGGAAGGTCCGAGGACCAGAGTGAAGACTTCAGGCAGAACAAACAGAACAAAGAGCACTCCTGGCTAAGCCAAATTTGCATAGGGCAGGCCCAGGTGGAGGAAAAAACATATAAAAGGAGGAGCCAAAGCACTTTCTCTCAGACTCTCTCTCCCGCGTGCATGTGCTCTTTCGCTCTCTCTCTTTCTCTCTCTCACTCTCTCTCTCTCTCTCTCTCTCTCTCTCTCTCCCTCCCTCCCCACGCACTCCTCCACTCTCTTCTCTTCAAGTCTTGGATTCTCCTGCTATCTTCTAAACAAAATAGAGCTGTAACACTGATTTGCCTAAGATCTATAGCATGGTTTGTCCAAGACCCAAGAGCTGTGAGGGCTTTAATGTCCGTCGCTCCAAATCTTTGTTGTGATGAGACAAAGAACCGAGGAACATACACTCGCATGACACTTGTATGGAGTCCCAACATCCTTGTCATAGAGACAAGAAGCTAGAGCAGAGAGGTCAATTAGGGGCAGGCCCAACCTCAGCTAGCCACAGAAACTCACTTAGAGAGGTCTGTCCCCAACAATCCACTAATCATTGTTTTGAGGAATGAGAGTTTTGCAGCTAAAGAGTAAGAAATAGACATCAAAGTCAGAGAACAAAGACAAAACACTTGGGTCAGAAAAACAAGATCAAAGATTTGGGATCAAATGTAAGTGGGATAGTATAGTATTTCCTATACCAATCACTTCTAGTTCCTGTAGCTTGGGTGTGTAGACGTATGACAGATGTCAGGTTCAGCTATCATGAAAAGAAGTCAGTTAATGATCTCCTTCCTGCCACCATCATCTTGATTCCCCTTTTCCCTGAATGGTTTCTGATCTTTTGACAAGCCTGGGTACATGTGTGTATTTTTTGACAAGCCACCAAAACTTCACATTTCATGTAGAAATGTTATCAGAGCCAATATATTTGAGTATATACATACATATGTATATGTATACACACAAACACAAACACAGGTATACGCACTCATGGAAACACATATTCTATGCAAACAGCTAACCCTGAGAGATAAGTGCATATCTTATCTCTTTTGCCATATCTTTTGCATATCTTATCTCTCTATGCCACATCCCCATAGCTTTTGGGGATGTGGCATATCCTTGAAGGTGGTTTTGGTGTAACTAAAAGTATAATCTGAAGTTTCTTTTGTTTAAAAGAGAAATTTTTTTTTTAATCTAGTTCTTTTTTAATTACTAGAATCAGCTCTCAAAATTTATTTTTTATGTGTTTCCATAAAATTTAATAAACTTAAAAATGAAAAAGATTTATAAAGGGAAAATTATCCTTAACCTGGTCTGAGACAGACTTTTTAATTCACAACCTCCTTCTGGGAAGGAATTAGCATTCCTGATAAACTGCTTAAGCAATTTTCAGATAAACTGTTAATGGTATTAAGACCTCTTCTGGGAAACCAGTTGTCATCCCCCTCAGCCAAACAGTAGTCAAGAGTTCAATGATCTTTCACCTCTTTCACCAAACATCTTTCCCTTTCTGCGAATGGTTTAAAAAAGACATCCTACACTCTTTCGTATATGTTTATGTGTATGTCCGTGTATATATATCAAAAGAGAAGCTTAAAATTGTCTGATTTAGAATTTTTAATAATCTCAAAATAAAATTTGATTAGTGTACATAACTAAATTTTCTAGGGGAAAAAAGTTTCAAATAAGAAGTATTTCATTAATATTGGTTCCATTTAGATTCTCTAAACATTTTAAACTACAGTTGTGAATTTATTCAGTAATACTTGATTTCATTTTTAAAGACTTACACTGCCTGAAAAAAATGTAAGTAATTATATAATTCTTATAAAATTTACTAAATTAAATTTTAAAATAGAATAAACCTATGCCAGTGCACATTCCAATACTGTACATGAACTTGCTGAGATTTTAAGATCTCAAGTTGAAATTGGTTTTGACTTTGTATATTTTAACTAGAGTCATAAGTATCAGTTCAGTTGCGTTCGGTTCAGTCGCTCAGTCATGTCTGACTCTTTGCGACCCCATGAACCGCAGCACGCCAGGCCACCCTGTCCATCACCATCTCCCGGATTCCACCCAAACCCATGTCCATCGAGTCGGTGATGCCATCCAACCATCTCCTCCTCTGTCATCCCCTTCTCTCCTGCCCTCAATCTTTCCCAGCATCAGGGTCTTTTCAAATGAATCAGCTCTTCGCATCAGGTGGCCAAAGTATTGGACTTTCAGCTTCAACATCAGTCCTTCCAATAAACACCCAGGACTGATCTCCTTTAGGATGGACTGGTTGGATCTCCTTGCAGTCCAAGGGACTCTCAAGAGTCTTCTCCAACACCACAGTTCAAAAGCATCAATTCTTTGGCTAAATCTGCTAAACTCTCCAAAATATTTCAGATATTTAAAACAGCAAGTGCGTATAGTTTACTTAACAACAATGGCAAAATATCATAGACATGTTTTTCTAAAACATTTTATATAGTAATTTTATATCTTCTCAGGTTTAAAAAAGTGCTACAAATAATGACTCAGTTATGTCACCCAATTCAGTTTTGGTGGTTACCTTCCCTTGAAATTTTTGGAATTGCTTTCACTTTTTTGGTGTAAATATATTGATCATAAAGGAATAGATCCTTATCTGGGATTCTAATGGATTCCCCATGTATATAAAGAGGATTCAACAGTCTTCCTAACTTAAAAAGTGTAGACATTTAGACCATGTTATTAGATTTAAGTCATATCATTGCCAAATTTTCCAATGAAACAAGGTCTATAATCCACACTGAGAATTAAATTTGATTTTGCTTTTTTTTTTTTTTTCTATGGAAAAGTGTCTCCAATCAAGATCTAAAGACGCATGAGCTTGAAACCTCCTCACATTATCTTGGTATTCTATAAACTTTAGAAGATATGACAATTGCTAAGCTATGCCCATAGTTATGTTGCTAATACTGGTGCAACGAGAATTTAAAGCCAGATCTGATGGACCTCAAGCGTGTTTTTTTTTAAACATCTATTATAAATATTCTAGGCAAACAAGAAACAGATGATCTCGTGGACAATTCAGATCTTGTTACACAGGTATTTCTTTCACCATCCCTTTTTTTAATCTCCCAAAATGAGATTTTATTGCTGTTTTGTTATTTTGTCTTTGTAGAATTTATATTATCTCGTATATAATGAGCTGTTGCAAGCACTGTTTGCAAGTCCTTGCTGAATGAGACATTATCCTATACATGTGGAAACTCCTATGAAAATAATGTTGAATGAATGAAGCAAAAAAATTTTAAAAAGCAACACAGATTTATGTTATTTAGTATTTAAAGCAGAAGAGATACTTTTTTGGAGAGGAAGGGGAAAATGAACCCTTTGGCAATGTATAGTTTTCAGTACTTCTGTATATTAGGCATTAATTCTAAAATACACTAGGCATTTATACATGCTTTATTTCATTCAAGCTTTTCAATAACCTGCCAAGAGTCATTGCAATACTTCTATCTAGTATTATTGCTGTGGAGCCACTAAAGAAGTTAAGGAACTTGACAAAGGATAAAGATCAAGTCTTAGGACCAACCAGACTTTAGAGCCCAGTGTGTCTGATTTCAGTGGTAAAAGGAAACAGTTCTTATTCTGATCATACAGAGAGTACTGAAAGATCCTTATTGTTGAAATTATTCTCTACCAAAATGCTGAGTATTCTTAGTAGAACCTTTTAAACAAGTTTTTTTGTATTCTTCAACTAAATTGATTTGAATGTAATACCACTCATATTGAACCAGGCATTTGAGGAAATCTAAATAAATGCCACATTTATTTCCATTACCTCCAACCCCAATTTTAATGCACCCCTTACCCTCCAAACACCTAGTCTTTTTATCGTCCAGATGGTCCTCACAACTTTCCTGTGTTCCTTTCCCTATCCTGACACAAATCTACAGTGAAACTCTACTGACATCTCATCCTCAATATGGTTGGAATTAAATTTGCTGTCTTTACAACTGCTCCCAAATAAACTTTGTTTCTATTCTTCATCCTGTGTCCTCTATGTCATTTAATAACCTTACCAGCTATTCATTTGCCCAAGCCAGTCATTGATGGAATGTCCTTTAAGCCTCAAGTTTCCAGATTTAATCAATAACTGAATTTAATCAATAGTGCCAGTTCTATCAATGCTACCCTTCTTCCAACAACACAAGAGACAACTCTACAAAAAAAAAAAAAGACAACTCTACACATGGACATCACCAGATGATCACTATAGAAATCAGATTGATTATATATTTTGTAGCCAAAGATGGAGAGGCTGTATACAGTTATAGCAAAATTAGGACCTGGAGCTGACTGTGGCTTGGATCATGAGTTCCTCACTGCAAAATTCAGACTTAAATTGAAGAAAGTAGGGAAAACTATTAAGCCATTCAGGTATGATCTAAATCAAATCTCTTGTGATTATACAGTGGAAGTGGCAAATAGATTCAAGGGATTAGATTTGATAGAGTGCCTAAAGAACTATAAACAAAGGTTCATAACACTGTACAGGAGGCAGAGACTAAAACCATCCACTACTGCCCCCCCCCCAAAAAAAAAATGCAAGAAGGCAAAATGGTTGTTGAGGAGACCTTATAGATATCTGAGAAAGAAGAGAAACGAAAGGCAAAGGAAAAAAGGAAAAATATACCCATCTGAATTCAGAGTTCCAAAGAACAAGGAGAGATAAGAAAGGCTTCTTAAGTGAACAATGCAAAGAAATAGAGGAAAACAATAAAATGAGACAGACTAAAGATACCGAGGGAACATTTCATGCAAAAATGAGTACAATTAAGTACAGAAATGGTATGGACTAAACAGAAGCAGAAGAGATTAATAAGAGGTGGAAAGAATACACAGAGAACTGTACAAAAAAGGTCTTACTGATACACCATAATGGTGTGGTCAATCACCTAGAACCAGACATCCTGGAGTGAAGTCAAGTGGGCCTTAGGAAGCACTACTAAGAAACAAAGCTAGCAAAAGTGATGGAATTCCAGATGAACTATTTCAAATCCTAAAAGATGATGCTGTTAAAGTGTTGCACTCAATATGCCCCCAAATTTGGAACACTCAGCAGTGGCCACAGAACTGGAAAATGTCAGTTTTCATTCCAATCCCAAAAAAGAGCAATGCCAAAGAACGTTCAAACTACTGCACAAATGTGTTCATTTCACATGCTAGCAAGCTAATGCTCAAAATCCTTCAAACTAAGCTTCAACAGCACGTGCCCAAGAACTTCCAGATGTCCACGCTGGATTTAGAAAAGGCAGAGAAATCAGAGATCAAATTGCCAACATTGGTTGGTTCATAGAAAAAGCAATGGAATTCCAGAAAATACTTACTTCTGTTTCTCTGACTACACTAAAGCCTTTCTCTGTATGGATCACAACAAACTAGAAAATTCTTCAAGAGATGGGAATACAAGACCACTTTACCTGCCTCCTGTGAAACCTGAATACAGGATAAGAAGTAACAGAATCTTACATGGAACAATGGATTGGTTCCAAATTGGGAAAGGAGCATATCAAGGCTGCATATTGTCACCCTGCTTATTTAACCTACATGCAGAGTACATCATGCAAAATGGTGGGCTGGAAGAAGCACAAGCTGAAATCAAGATTGCAGGAATATCAACAACCTCAGATATATAGATGATACCACTCTAATGTCAGAAAGTGAAGAGGAACTAAAGAGCCTCTTGATGAAGGTGAAAGAGGAGAGTGAAAAAGCTGGCTTAAAACTTAACACTGTAAAAAACTAAGATGATGGCATCAGATCCCATCAACTCATTGCACATAGATGGGGAAAAAATTGAAAACAGTGACAAACTTTATTTTCTTGGATTCCAAAATCACTGCAGATGGTGACTAAAGTAATGAAATCAAAAGATGCTTGCTCCTTGGAAGAAAAGCTATGACAAAGCTGCTGCTGCTGCTTCTTAGCTGCTTCAGTCATGCCCTACTCTGTGCGACCTTATGGGCTGCAGCCTGCCAGGCTCCTCTGTCCATGGGAATTTTCCAGGTAAGAATTCTAGAGTGGGTTGCCATGCCCTCCTCCAGAGGATCTTCCTGACCCAGGCATTGAAGTCGGTCTCCTGGATTGCAGGCAGATTCTTTACCCCTGAGCCATCAGGGAAGCCTAGACAGTGATTAAAAAGCACAGACATCACTTTTTTGTCCAAGGTCTGTATGGTCAAAGCTATGGCTTTTCCTGTAGTTATGTATGTATGTGAGAGATTGTAAAGAAGGCTGAGCACTGAAGAACTGATACTTTCAAACTGTGATGCTGGAGAAGACATTTGAGGGTCCCTTGGACAACAGGGAGATCAAACCAGTCAATCTTAAAGGAAGTCAACTCTGAACATTCATTGCAAGGACTGATGCTTGAAGCTCCAATACTTTGGCCACCTGATGCAAAGAGCCAAGTTATTGGAAAAGATCCTGATGCTGGGAAAGACTGAGGGTAGGAGGAGAAGTGGGTGACAGGGGATGAGATTATTGGATGACATTGATTCAATGTACATGAGTTTGAGCAAACTCCGGGAGATACTGAAGGACAGGGAAGCCTGGCATTTACAGTCCATGGGGTCACAAAGAGTTGGACATGACTGAGTGACTGAACAACAAAACCTCCTACCGCTCCTATAATTATTTTTATAATATTCCATTTCCATTGTCAGAATCACAGTTTATTCAGTTTTGTTTTTTGGGGGTTTTTTTGCCTTGAATTCATGAAAATGATCCTCTCATACACTTCCCTGTCAGGAGGCATATCCTACCTTTTGAGTTCTCCACATTATAGCCAAATTATAACAGGCAAATAGTTTCTAGTTGAATTCCATTTTAGAACTGTCACTATTTCCAGGGATTTGGGGACAGAGTAAATATCTGGTTCTGAAACCCTTTCAAACCTCTCTTTTCATCATTCATTTGTTCCTCCAAACTGCTCTTCCAGAATTAATTGTGCTTTCTCTTGATGTGTGCCATCTGAGATTCTATACTTAGAAGACATTACTCATGCCTTGTCCCCTGGTTAATTTCTACTCTTCAAAGTGTTGCCTGAGTCTTGCTTAATTTGCTATTGAAATTGTTGCTAAAGGGTATTATCCTTACATCCCATAGCAGGAAAATATGAGCAATCTAAATATTCTCATAGTAAAATTAAGTAGTTATTTGTGTTTCCATTGTAGTTTTGTACTTCCCTGTTTTCATTCCTGTCTATTGTATTGGTCCTGATGTATTTACTAAGTACTGGACAGATATCTGGAACATAGTAGGCATTCATGGAATGCCTTGTTCACTTGAAATATTAAATATACTTATGATATTTATTATTAATTGAATGTAATCTTTGGATAACTGAGATACAAATTTTTAATAGACACATGCTATATTCAGAAATTATATATGTAAAGCAAAAATAAAAATAAATTATGCTAACTAAAAGTAGAACACTGTACTTATATGACTGAATAGCATGAGAACTTAAGATGAACATGAAAAATTTTTAATAAAAATATTCTAAATTAATGGAAGAATGGTTAGTAAGACATGTTTATAGTATTCTTATATGACACAGTGCTGTGTATTTTACTTTTCTTCTATGTTTAGCTCATTTTAGAATATAGTTGAGCATTCCATTGGATGACTCTTTAGATCAATTTTATTAATTTAAGCAAGTGGAATACTGAAATTTAGATTAAAAAAAGAAATATTAAAGTGAAAGATAACAGAGTCATAAAACAATGAAGTTGGTACAAGTGAGGGAATATAAAATACTAAGTCAGATTAAAATAATAAAAAGTTCATTTGTCTGATATCATGCCATGTCCTTCACCACATTTAGCATCTTTTCAAAGAAAACAAACATCCCATAAATTCACTGAATTTTATTTTGACTAGGTTGGGTGTATTTGTTAAAAACATAAATAATCTATAAGACTTCTGGTGGGGAACATAGGTTTAGCTACTGTTTTGAGCAGTTAAGTAATAAGTGGAGTTTTATTTTATGTTCTGTTCTGTTTTGTTTTTTAGCTTTTGTTTTCTTTTGTTTTTATCATGCACCAAAGTTTCACTCAATATTGGTGACACATTTTATTTACATGCCTTGCAACTTCCATAAATGACACAGTTATAGATCAGTAATTCATGCTTTTTTATTCTTCAATTTTATTACCTAAACTTACTCTTCTAAGAGTGGTTTTATGTTTCTAGTTAAATATAAGTGAAAATTGATTGGAGTATTTCTCAATGGAATTTTATCTTTATTTCATCATAATTGCTTCATATTTGAATAATGACAGATGAACTGCCTCATTCAATTGCAGTTTTAAGGCTTTGAAGTCACAATAACAGCACAGGATTTAAATCCTCAAGCCATTATTATAGCAGAAAAGGCACTGGGGAAAATGAAAACTTATGGTGCCATAATTTGATGGGGGAAAAAAAAGATTCCAATAGTTAAAGCATATTATTTCCTGGACAATTTCTAACCTAAAACATTATGACACAAGAGTGAACTGGAAAGTTACACAGTGGTACCACCTTCCTAAATTATTTCTAGAGCAATATTTTATAACTATTGGGCCAAAATTCACATAGCAAGTAAATGGCACTAAAATTATTCTGCTTTAGGATAAAACATTATCTTAGTGGCATTTATAATTCTATTCAGTGACAATTGTTTTTCAGCAGTAGAGAGTTCATCAGAACTTTTTTTTTCTCTGACATTTACATCAAGAGCTGAGTACTTTACTCCAAGGTATGCATTTCAAAGTTCTCTTTGTCTTTATATTCAATTTTAAGTAATGAATCAAACAATTTTAGCCTATGCAAAAGCTAAAATTTAAAAAAAAATCCTGCATTTAAAATTTTATTAAATATAGCTAATATGTTTTGCAGTGGCATATTTATGCATGCAATGCTTTTACTTTTTTATTTTCAATAAGTTTATTTTTATTTTTTCACAAATAACTTGTTTTTAAAAGTCATATTTATTTATTTTTAATTAATTAATTTGTTTATTGTAAGATAATTGCTTTATAGAATTTTGTTGTTTCCTGTTAAACCTCACCAAGAATCAGCCATAGGTATATATATATCCCCTCCCTTTTGAACTTCCCTCTCATCTCCCTCCCCACCCTATCCCTCTAGATTGATGCAGAGCCCCTGTTTGAGTTTCCTGAGCCATACAGCAAATCCCCGTTGGCTATCTATTTTACATATGGTAATATAGGTTTCCATGTTACTCCTTCCTTATATCTCATCCTCTCCTCCCCTCTCCCCATGTCTGTAAGTCTATTTTCTATGTCTGTTTCTCCACTGCTGCCATGTAAGTAAATTCTTCAGCACCATTTTTTCTAGATTCCATATATATGCCTTAGAATACGATGTTTATCTTTCTTTTTCTGACTTACTTTACTCTGTATAACAGGTTCTAGGCTCATCCACCTCATTAGAACTGACTCAAAGGTGTTCCTTTTTATGGCTGAGTAATATTCCATTGTGTATATGTACCAGAACTTCTTTATCCATTCATCTGTTGAGGGACATCCAGCTTGCTTCCATGTTCTAGCTATTGTAAATAGTGCTGCAATGAACAATGGAATACATGTGTCTTTTTCAATTTAGGTTTCCTCAGGATATATGCCTAGGAGTGGGATTGCTGGGTCATATGGTGGTTTAATTCCTAGTTTTTTAAGGAATCTCCATACCATTTTCCATAGGGGCTGTATCAATTTACAGTCTCACCAACAGTGCAGGAGTGTTCCCTTTTCTCCACACCCTCTCCAGCATTTATTGTCTGTAGACATTTTGATGATGGCCATTCTGACTGGTGTGAGCTGATATCTCATTGTAGTTTTGATTTACCTTTCTCTAATAATGAGTGATGTTGAACATCTTTTCATGTGTTTGTTAGCCATCTGTATGTCTACTTTGGAGAAATGTTTGTTTAGGCATTTTTCCCACTTTTTGATTGGGTTGTTTGTTTTTCTGGCATTGAGTTGTATGCTGCTTGTATATTTTGGAAAATAATTATTTGTCAGTTCTTTCATTTGCTATTATTTTCTCCCATTCTGCAGGTTGTCTTTTCACCTTGCTTATAGTTTCCTTTGCTGTGCAAAAGCTTTGAAGTTTTATCAGGTCCCTCTTGTTTACTTTTGTTTTTATTTCCATTATTCTAGGAGGTGGGTCACAGAGGATTTTGCTTTGATTTGTGTCATCAAGTGTTCTGCCTATATTTTCCTCTAAGAGTTTTATAGTTTCTGGTCTTACATTTAGGTCTTTAATCCATTTTGAGTTTATCTTTGTGTATAGTGATAGGAAGTGTTCTAATTTCATTCTTTTACATGTAACTGTCCAGTTTTCCCAGTACCATTTACTGAAGAGGCTGTCTTTGTCCCATTGTATATTCTTGCCTCCTTTGTCAAAAGCAGGGTACCCATAGGTGCATGGGTTTATTTCTGGGCTTTCTGATTGTTCCATTGGTTTACATTTCTGTTTTTGTGCCAATACCATACTATCTTGATGACTGTAGCTTTGTTGTATAATCTGAAGTCAGCAAGGTTGATTCCTCCAGCTCCATTCTTCTTTCTCAAGACTGCTTTGGCTACTCGGGGTCTTTTGTGTTTCCATATGAATTGTGAAATCTTTTGTTCTAGTTCTGCAAAAAATGCCAGTGGTACTTTAATAGGGATCACACTGACTCTTCAGATTGCATTTGGTAGTATAGTCATTTTCACAATATTGATTCTTCCTATCCAGGAACATGGAAAATCTCTCCATCTGTTTATGTCATCTTTGATTTCTTCATTAGTGTCTTATAACTTTCTGTGTATAGCTCTTTTGTCTCCTTATGTAAGTTTATTCCTAGATTTTTAATTTTTTTGTTGCAATAGTGAAAGGGATTGATTCCTTAATTTCTCTTAATTTCGCTTTCTGATTTGTCATTGTTAGTACATGGAAATGCAAGTGATTTCTGCATATTGATTTTGTATCCAGCAACTTTGCTAAATTCACTAATTAGCTGTAGTAACTTTCTGATACCATCTTTAGGGTTTTCTATGTACAGTATCATGTCATCTGTAAACAGTGAGAGCTCTACTTCTTCTTTTCTTATCTGGATTCATTTCTTTTTCTTCTCTGATTGCTGTAGCTAGAACTTCCAGAACTATGCTGAATAATAATGAGGAAAGTAGACACCCTTGTCTTGTTCCTAATCTTAGGGGGGATGCTTTCATTTTTTCACCACTGAGAATAATGTTTGCTGTAGGCTTATCATATATGTCCTTTACTATGTTGAGTTAGGTTCCTTCTATGCCCATTTCTTGAAGAGTTTTAATCATAAATGGGTGCTGAATTTTGTCAAAGGCTTTTTCTGCATCTATTGAGATTATTATATGGTTTTTATCTTTCAATTTGTTAATATGGTATATCACACTGATTGATTTCTGTACATTGAAGAACATTTGCATCCCTGGAATAAACCCAACTTGATCATGGTGTATGAGCTTTTTAATGTGTTGCTGACATCTGTTTGCTAAAATTTTGTTGAGTATTTTTGCATCTATGTTCATCAGTGATATTGGCCTGTAGTTTTCTTTTTTTGTGTTATCTTTGTCTGATTTTGGTATCAGGATGATGGTGACCTCGTAGAATGAGTTTGGAAGTGTTCCTTCCTCTGCAAGTTTTTGAAAGTTTTAGAAGGATAGGCATTAGCTCTTCTCTAAATGTTTGATGGAATTCTGTGAAGCCTTCTGGTCCTGGGCTTTTGTTTTTTGGGAATTTTTGATCACAGCTTCAATTTCAATGTTTGTAATTGGGTTGTTCATAATTTCCATTTCTTCCTGGTTCAGTCTTGGAAGGTATGAAACTTTTAAGAATCTGTCCTTTTCTTTCAGGTTATCCATTTTATTACCATATAGTTGTTCATAATAGTCTCTTATAGTCCTTTGTATTTCTTCATTGTCCGTTGTAACCTTTCCTTTTTAATTTCTAATTTTGTTGATTTGACTCTTTTTTTTTCTTGATGAGTCTGGCCAAAGGTTCTTCAATTTTGTTTATCTTCTCAAAGAACCAGGTTTTAGTTTTATTAATCTTTACTATTTTTTCTTTCATTTCTTTTTCATTTATTTCTGCTCATATCTTTATGATTTCTTTCCTTGAACTAATTTTGGGTTCTTTTTGTTCTTCTTTCAGGTGCTTTAGGTGTAAAGTTAGGTTGTCTATTTGATGTTTTTCTTGTTTCTTGAAGAAGGATGGTACTGCTATAAACTTCCCTCTTAGGGCTATTTTGCTGCATCCCACAGGTTTTGAGTTGTGTTTTCAATGCTATAATAGCAATACAATCCAACCTCAAGAAACAAGAAAAACATCGAATAGACAACCTAACTTTACACCTAAAACAACTGGAAAAAGAATAACAACAACAACACACAAAAAAAAGGACACTGAAAGATGAACTCCCCAGGTCGGTATGTGCCCAATATGCTACTGGAGATCAGTGGAAATAACTCCAGAAAGAATGAAGAAACCTAGCCAAAGCAAAACACACACACACACACACACACCCCTGGTTGTGGAGGTGACTGGCAATAGAAGCAAGGTCCAATGCTGTAAAGAGCAATATTACATAGGAACCTGGAATGTTAGGTCCATGAATCAAGGCAAATTGGAAGTAGTCAAATAGGACATGGCAGCAATGAATGTGGACATTTTAAGAATCAGTGAACTAAAACAGACTGGACTGGGTGAATTTACTCAGATGATTATTATATATACTACTGTGGTCAAGAACCCCTTCAAAGAAATGGAGTAACCATCAGAGTCAACAAAAGAATCCAAAATGCAATACTTGTATGCAATCTCATAAACAACAGAATGTTCTCTGTTCATTTCCAAGGGAAACCATTCAATATCAGAGTAATCCAAATCTATGCCCCGACCAGTAATGCTGAAAAAGCTGAAGTGGAATGGTTCTTTGAAGACATACAAGACCTTTTAGAACTAACACCCCAAAAATATGTCCTTTCATTATAGAGGACTGAAATGCAAAAGTAGGAAGTAACACCTGGAGTAACAGGCAAATTTGGCCTTGGAGGACAGAATGAAGCAGGGCAAAGGCTAACAGAGTTTTTCCCAGAAATGCACTGGTCATAGCAAAAGCCCACTTCCAACAAAACAAGAGAAGACTCTACACATGGACATCACCAGATGGTCAACAATGAAATCAGATTGCTTATATTCTTTGCAGACAAAGATGGAGAAACTCTATACAGTCAGCAAAAACAAGACCAGGAGCTGACTGTAGCTCAGATCATGAACTCAATTGCCAAATTCAGACTTAAATTGAAGAAAGTAGGGAAAACCACTAGACGATTCAGGTATGACCTAAATCAAATCCCTTAAGACTGTACAGTGGAAATAACAAATAGATTCAAGGGGCTAGATCTGATAGACAGAGTGCCTGAAGAACTATGGATGGAGGTTCGTGACATCGTACAGGAGGCAGGGATCAAGACCATCCTCAAGAAAAATACATGCAAAAAGGCAAAATGGCTGTCTGAGGAGACCTTACAAATAGATGTGAAGAGAAGGAAAGTAAAAAACAAAGGAAAAAAGGAAAGATATACA
Organism: Bos mutus; assembly: GCF_027580195.1. Taxonomy (NCBI): domain Eukaryota; kingdom Metazoa; phylum Chordata; class Mammalia; order Artiodactyla; family Bovidae; genus Bos; species Bos mutus. The sequence continues at coordinate 82,132,815 of NC_091618.1, forward strand.
AAGAATAGCAAGGAGAGATAAGCCCTCTTCAGTGGTCAATTCAAAGAAATAGAGGAAAACAATATAATGGGAAAGACTAGAAATCTCTTCAGAAAATTAAAATACCAAGGGAACATTTCATGCAAAGATGGGCTCAATAAAGGACAGGAATGGTATGGACCTAACAGAAGCAGAAGATATTAAGAGGAAATGGCAAGAATACACAGAACTACTGTACAAAAGAGATCTTCAGGACCTAGATAATCATGAAGGTGTGATCACTCACACTCACCTAGAGCCAGATATCCTGGAATGTGAAGTCAGGTGGGCCTTAGGACGCATCACTACGAACAAAGCTAGTGGAGATGATAGAATTCCAGGTGAGCTATTTCAAATCCTAAAAGATGATGCTGTGAAAGTGCTGCACTCAATATGTCAGCAAATTTGGAAAACTCAGCAGTGGCCACAGGACTAGAAAAGGTCAGTTTTCGTTTCAATCCCAAAGAATGGCAATGCCAAAGAATGCTCAAACTACCGCACAATTGCACTCATCTAACATGCTAGTAAAGTAATGCTCAAAATTCTCCAAGCCAGGCTTCAGCAATACGTGAACCGTGAACTTCCAGATGTTCAAGCTTATTTTAGAAAAGGCAGAGGAACCAGAGATCAAATTGCCAACATCTGCTGGATCATCAAAAAAGCAAGAGAGTTCCAGAAAAACATCTATTTCTGCTTTATTGACTATGCCAAAGCCTTTGACTGTGTGGATCACAATAAACTGTGGAAAATTCTGAAACAGATGGGAATACCAGACCACCTGACCTGCCTCTTGAGAAACCTATATGCAGGTCAGGAAGCAACAGTTAGATCTGGACATGGAACAACAGAATGGTTCCAAATAGGAAAAGGAGTACGTTAAGGCTGTATATTGTCACCCTGCTTATTTAACTTATATGCAGAGTACATTGTGAGAAATGCTGGGCTGGAAGAAGCACAAGCTGAAATCAAGATTGCTGGGAGAGAAATATCAGTACCTCAGATATGCAGATGACACCACCCTTATGGCAGAAAGTGAAGAAGAACTAAAGAGCCTCTTGATGAAAGTGAAAGGGGAGAGTGAAAAAGTTGGCTTAAAGCTCAACATTCAGAAAACTAAGATCATGACATCTGGTCCCATCACTTCATGGCAAATAGATGGGGAAACAGTGGCAGACTGTATTTTTGGGGGCTCCAAAATCAGTGCAGATGGTGAATGCAACCATAAAATTAAAAGACACTTAGTCCTTAGAAAGGAAAAGTATGACCAACCTAGACATCATATTAAAAAGCAGACACATTATTTTGCCAACAAAATTCCATCTAGTCAAGGTTTTTCCAGTAGTCATGTATAGGTGTGAGAGTTGGACTATAAAGAAAGCTTAGCTCCAAAGAACTGATGCTTTTGAACTGTGGTGTTGGAGAAGACTCTTGAGAGTCCCTTGGACTGCAAGGAGATCCAACCAGTCCATCCTAAAGGAAATCAGTCCTGAATATTCACTAGAAGGACAGATGTTAAACCTGAAACTCCAGTACTTTGGCCACCTGATACGAAGCGGTGAATCATTGGAAAAGACCCTGATGCTAGGAAAGTTCGAAGGTGGGAGAAGGTGACGACAGAGGATGAGATAGCTGGATGGCATCACCAACTCAATGGACATGAGTTTGGGTAAACTCCGTGAATTTTTGATGGACAAGGAGGCCTGGCGTGCTGTTTTCCCTAGGTTGCTAAGAGTCGTACATGACTGAGTGACTGAACTGAACTGAACTCCCTCTTAGAACTGCTTTTGCTGCATCTCATAGTTTTGAGTTGTCGTGTTTTCATTGTCATTTGTTTCCAAAAGTTTTTTTATTTCCCTTTTGCTTTCTTCAGTAACCTATTGGTTACATAGAAATTTGTTGTTTAATCTGCATGTATTTGTGTTTCTTACAGCTTTTTTCTTATAGTTGATATCTAATCTCATAGTTTTGTGGTTGGAGATGCTTGATACAATTCAATTTTCTTAAATTTACTGAGGTTTGATTTGTGACACAAGATGTGGTCTATCCTGGAGAATGTTCCATGTGCACTTGAGAAGAAAGTGTATTCTTCTGCATTTGGATGGAATGTCCTGAAAATATCAGTGAGATTCCTCTCATCTAATGTATAATTTAAGACTTGTGTTTCCTTATTAATTTTCTATTTTTATGATCTGTTCATTGGTATGAGTGGGGTGTTAAAGTCTCCTACTATTATTGTGTAACTGTCAATTCCTCCTTTTATGTCTGTTAGTGTTTTTTCTTATGTATTGAGGTGCTCCTATGTTCAGTGCATAGATAATTACAATTGTTAGGTCTTCCTCTTGGATTGATACCTTGAGCATTATGTATTGTCCTTCCTTATCTCTTGTAATCTTCTTTAAGGTATATTTTGTCTGATAAGAGGATTACTACTCCACTTTCTTTTGATTCACATTTGCATGGAATATATTTTTCCATCCTCTCACTTTCAGTCTATATGTGTCTTTAGGTCTGAAGTGGGTTTCTTGTAAATAGCATATATATAGGTCTTGTTTTTATATCAATTCAGCCAGTCTGTGTCTCTTGGTTGGAGCACTTAATACATTTACATTTAAAGTAATTATTGATATATATGTTCCTATTGCCATTTTGTTAATTGTTTGGGGTTGATTTTGTTGATATTTTTCCTTCCCTTGTATTTCTTCACTATATAAGTCCCTTTAACATTTGTTGTAAAACTGGTTTGGTGGTACTGATTTCTCTCAACTTTTGCTTGTCTGAAAAGTTTTTTATTTCCCCATCAATTCCAAATGAGATCCATGCCAGGTACAGTAATCTTGGTTGTAGATTTTTCCCTTTCAGTACTTTAAATATATCCTGCCATTCCCTCTTGACCTGCAGAGTCTCTGCTGAAAGATCAGCTGTTAAACGTATAGGGTTTCCCTTGAATGTTACTTGTTGCTTTTCCCTTGCTGCTTTTAATATTCTTTGTTTGTGTTTAGTCTTTGTTAGTTTGATTAGTGTGTGTCTTGGCATATTTCTCCTTTGTTTTATCCTGTATGGGACTCTTTGTGCCTCTTGGATTTGATTGACTATTCCCTTTTCCATGTTGTGGAAATTCTCCACTATAATCTCTTTCAAAATTTTCTCATACCCTTTCTTTTTCTCTTCTTCTGGGACCCTAGAATTCGAATGTTGTTGTGTTTGATATTGTCCCAGAGGTCTCTGAGCCTATCCTCTCTTCTTTTTATTCTTTTTACTTTATTCTGCTCTTCAGAAGTTATTTCCACCATTTTGTCTTCTAGCCCACTGATTCGTTCTTCTGCTTCAGATATTATACTATTGATTCCTTCCAAAGTATTTTTAATTTCAGTAACTGTGTTGTTTGTCTCTGTATGTTTAGTCTTTAATTCTTCTAGGTCTTTGTTAATTGATTCTTTTAATTCTTTGTTAATTGATTCATTTTCTCCATTTTGTTTTCAAGGTTTTTGATCAAACTTACTATAATTATTCTGCATTCTTTTTCAGGTAGTTCGCCTATTTCCTCTTCATTTATTTGGACTTTTGTGTTTCTAAGTTGTTCCTTCATTTGTGTAGTATTTCTCTGCCTTTTCATTATTTTTTTTTTTAACTTATTGTGTTTGAGGTCTTCTTTTCCCAGGCTTCAAGTTTGAATTCTTTCTTTCTTTTGGTTTCTGACTTCCTAAGATTGATCCAGTGGTTTGTGTAAGCTGCATATAGGTTTGTGTAAGCAAAACCTGTATGTTTTATGCTGAGTTTTTGTTTGTTTTTCCTCTGAATGGTAAGGCTGAGTGAGGTGGTACTCCTGTCTGCTCATGATTGGGTTTGTATTTTGTTTTGTTTGTTGTTCAGATGAGGAGTCCTGCACAGGGTGCTACTGGTGGTTGGGTGATGCGCAGTGTTTTATTCAAGTGGTGTCCTTTGTGTGCATTCTCACTATTTGATACTCACTAGGGTTCTGGCCTGGAGAATTCCATGGACTGGAGAAGTCCATGGGTTCACAAAGAGTCAGACATGGGTCAGCGACTTTCACTTGAACCTGAACTTGAAGGGTTAGTTCTCTGGTAGTCTAGGGTCTTGGAGTCAGTGCTCCCACTCCAAAGGCTCAAGGCTTGATCTCTGTGCCACTGTGCCCTCCAGGCCTCTCCATGCACCTGCCCGGTTCCCAGCTCTCAGCTCTGGGATCCCAGTCCAGGCTCCTGGCTCCTGGTCCAGGCTCGGTACACGAGTGCCCTGCTTTCATTTTTTGACAAAGATATTATATTTCTACCAATGTTGCATCAAAAGTTTTTCAGAATCTCAAAATACAATGTAAATAGAATAAATAAAATCCATAAAACACATACTTAACATAACCCTTTGTATAAAATAACGTACATAAGAGGGAATATTTGTGAATGATTATAGTGACTAACATGAACATGAAAATGGCTCCCAATTGCAATTCAGAAAAGTTAAAGTAAAAGTGTTAGTTGCTCAGTCGTGTCCAATTCTTAGCGACCTCATGGACTGTAACCCACCAAGCTCTTCTGTTTACAGAATTCTCCAGGCAAATATACTAGAGTGGGTTGTCATTCCCTTCTCCAGGTGGTCTTCCTGACCCAGGGATCAAACCCCAATATCCTATATTACAGGCAGATTGTTTACCATCTGAGACACCAGACACCATTTTAAAGGGGATTTTCCTCAACTATTTATTAAAGCAAGTTGATATTCCTAATAAGTCAATATCTTTCTCAAAAAATAAAATTATGTAAAATAAAAAAATTATACATTACAAAATTATATTTTGTACCAACACAAATTTTGTGAAGTTAGAAAATCCAATAAATATTAGTTTCTTCACTAATAAGAAGAACATCATTAATACTTTTTGTATGAAAGATCATAAAATACTATGAATGAAGCACCTCAGAGTCAGTCAAAACACTTTTTTTTCTAATTGCATAGATGTTTTGCAAATAGAATCTATTTAAATTCTAAAATTTTGCTTGTTTACATTTTAATACTGTTTACCTGGGGCTTACCTGTTGGATTAGTTGTAAAGAATCCATTTCCAATGCAGTGGACCTGTTTCAGGATCCCTAGGTTGAGAAGATCCCATGGAGAAGGAAATGGCAACCCACTCCAGTATTCTTGCCTGGGAAACCCCATGGACAAAGAAGTGTGGTGGGCTACAGTTTATGGTGTCTAAACAGCAACTGTTTAACAACTGGGATGTTCTATATCATTTGAGCTCTAGGGGAAATGTGAGACTGTGTGTTCTATCTATGCACTCAGTCAACTTCTTTTTAAGTTGAAAACCATTAAATAGATCAGCATGGACTTATCAATCCTGAGGATGAATCTACAATTTAAAGAAAAGATATTTTTACATCAGGGGTTTCCAACTCTGGGCTTCCCAGGCAATTCAATAGTGAAGAATCCACCTGACAATGCAGGAAACACAAGAGATGCAGGTCCAGCCCCTAGATAGGGAAGATCCCCTGGACCAGGAAATGGTAACCCTCTCCAATATTCTTGCCTGGAAAATTCCATGGACAGAAGGACCAGGAGGGCTGCAGTAGATGGGGCTACAAAGAGTCAGACACAGTTGAGTGACTGACCACACTCGTGCATGCACGCGCGCACACACACACACACACTTTATCGAGAAGAGCTTATTTGGTACATTATATGTTTATTTTTAAAAAGCTGTCCTTTTCATCGTAGGTGATTGGAACGCAAATGTAGTAAGTCAAGAGATACCTGGAATAACAGGCAAGTTTGGCCTTGGGAGTACAAAATGAAGCAGGTCTATGGCTAACAGAGCTTTGTCAAGAGAACTCACAAATCATGGCAAACACCCTTTTGCAACAACACACAAAATGACTCTACACATGAACATTACCAAATGGTAAATGTCAAATCAGACTGATTATATTCTTTGAAACTGAAGATGGAAAAGTTCTATATAGTCAACAAAAACAAGACCTTTAGTTGACTGTGACTCAGATCATGAGTTCCTTCAGACTTAAATTGAAGACAGTAGGGAAAACCACTAGGCCATTCAGGTATGACCTAATTCAAATCTTTTGTGATTATACAGTGGGAGGGAAGAATAGATTTAAGAGATTAGATCTGGCAGACAGTACCTGAAGAGCTATGCACAGAGATTTGTAACAATGTACAAGAGTCAGTGACCAAAACCACCCCAAAGAAAAAGAAATGCAAGAAGGCAAATGGTTGTATTAGGATGCTTTACACATAGTTGAGGAAAGAAGGGAAGCCAAAACCAAGGTAGAAAGGGAAAGATATACCCAACTGAATGCAGAGTTCCAGAGAATATCAAGGAGAGAAAAGAAGGTCTTCTTAAATGAATAGTATAAGAAAGTAGAAGAAAGCAATAGAATGGGAAAGACTAGAGATCTCTTCAAGAAAACTGGAGCTATCAAGGGAACATTCTGTGCAAGGATGGGCATGATAAAGGACAAAAATGGTAAGGCTCTAACAGAAGCAGAAGAGATTACAAAGAGGTGGCAAGAATATACATAAGAATTATTCTAAAATATCCAGATAACCATGAGAGTATGGTCACTCACCTAGAGACAAATACCCTGGAGTGTGAAGTCAAGTGGGCCTTAGGAAGCATTATGACAAACAAGGCTAGTGGAGGTGATGGAATTCCACATGAGATATTTAAAATCCAAAAAATGAGGCTGTTAAAGTGTTGTACTCAATATGCCAGCAAATCTGAAATACTCAGCAGTGGCCACAGGACTGCAGTGGTCAGTTTTCATTACAATCCCAAAGAAGGGAAGTACCAAAGAATGCACAAACTATTGTATAATTGTGCTCATTTCACATACTAGCAATGTTATGCTCAAAATCCTTCAAGTTAGGCTCCAGTAGTACATTAACTGAGAACTTCCAGATGTACAAGCTGGTTTTAGAAAAGGCAGAAAAACCAGAGATCAAATTGCCAATATTCATTGGATATTAGAGAAAGCAAGAGAATTCCAGAAAAACATCGACTTCTGCTTCATTGACTACACTAAAGCCTTTGACTCTATGGATCACAACTAACTGTGGAAAATTCTTCAAGTGACTAGAATACCAGGACACCATACTTGTCTCCTGAGAAACCTGGATGTGGGACAAGAAGCAACTATTAGAACTGAACATGGAACAATGTACTGGTTCAACTGGGAAAGGAGTATGACAAAGCTGTATATTGTCACCCTGCTTGGTTCATTTATATGCTGAGTACATCATGCGAAATGCCAAGATAGATGAATCACAAGCTGGAATCAAGATTTCTAGAGACATATCAACAACCTCAGTCATGCAGATGATATAATAGTAGAAAGTGAAGAGGAGCTAAATAGCCTCTTGATGAAAGTGAAAGAGAAGAGTGAAAAAGCTGGCTGAAAATGTGACATTAAAGAAATTATGGTCATAGTTTCTGATCCCATCACTTCAAGGCAAATAGATAGTGAAGAAGTGGAAGCAATGACAGATTTTATTTTCTTGGGCTTCAAAGTCATTGCAGATGGTGACTGAAGCCATGAAATTAAGAGAAGTTTGCTTCTTGGAAGGAAAGTTATAACAAACCTAGACAGCATATTAAAAATCAAAGTAATCAACAAAGGTCCATACAGTCAAAGCTGTGTTTTTTTCCCAGTAGCTTATATTTACATGAGAGTTGGACCATAAAGAAGGCAGAGCTCTGAAGAATTGATGTCTTCAAATTGTGGTGCTGGAGGAGACTCTTGAGATTCCCTTGAACTGCAAGGAGATCAAACAAGTTTATCCTAAAAGAAGTCAAACCTGATTATTCGTTGGTAAGACCAATGTTTAAGCTGAAGCTCCAATACTTGGCCACTTGATGCAATGAGTTTACTCACTGGAAAAGACCCTGATGCGGGAAAGACTGAAGGAGAGAGAAGAGAGTGGCAGAGGGTGACATGGTTCAATAGCATCACAGACTCACTGGACATGAATCTGAGAAAACTCCAGGATACTGTGAAGGACACAGAAGCCCATCCAGATGCAGTCCATGGGGTTGCAAAGAGTTGGACATGACTTAGCAAATGAACAACAAAACTTCTTTGACCTGAGTAAGATCTAGCATCTTCAAACTGGTCAATTAATTCTAATCACCCATATTTCAATTTACTATGATTCAAATGTCCATTTGACAACTTATTTCATTTAAGTTTCTTTCTTTAAGAAAGAAGATGAAGCACTTAGGAGTAGATGTTGGCAGCAAATGTTGGAGTCTAGAGATGGCAAGAAGGAATAAGAAGAAAAACTGAATGGAAACGTATGAAAGCTTATTTGTCTTTCTATACCTAGATGCAAGTGTAGTGGTTTCAGATCTAGGAAAATGTTATAAAGAAAACTTTTCATGCCACGTTTGAGGGAGTAAATTCTTATGTAGATTGATAAGGAGTCTGGGGCCCTGGAGGAGGAGAAAGGGGTCTGGGGCTCTCAAGGAGGAGAAAAGGACAAATATATATTTGTCCTTTTTATATATTTTTATATTGCTTTGTCTTAGTCACAGGAGATTTTTTTTTTTCTTAAACTCTGAGTTGTTATGACAACAATCTTTAAGACTAACTTTCTTCAAGCCCAGAGCTAATGATTACACAACAAAACAATTCATCTTGCCCAAGGGTATGTTTTTCCTAAAGCCCTGTACTAGTGATTATAACAACAAGGGCTTCCCTAATTGCTCAGAATCTGCCTGCAATGTAGGAGACCCAGGTCGATTCTTGGATTGGGAAGATTCCTTGGAGAAGGAAATGGCAACCCACTCCAGTATTCTTGGCTGGAGAATCCCATGGACAGAGGAGCCTGGCAGGCTACAGTCCATGGGGCTGCAAGAGTTAGACAGGACTTAAACAACCACATTTTGCTCAAGGACATGTTTCTCCTTCTTAACAAGAACCTTCTGACTAATCTTGTTATCTTAAGACCCATATTGTGGGAGTGGGTCTGCTAAGACGTTTCTATTGTTAGTTCTAATCTTGTTAATTCATGATGTATGTTGTGGGAGTGGATCTGGTAAAAGTATATAAGGCCTTGTTAAGAAGACTAGTGAGTGGGGCACTCTGTCCCCCTTCTGATGTCTATGTCAGAAGCTTTCTCTGTCCTTTTTTACCATAATAAAACTTCTGCCACACGAGTATCTGAAGCCTAGTCCCTTTCTTCTTTGGGTCTTCTTCTTTGGAGATCTCGAATCTGACATAAGCTACCATCAGCTATCACAGTCAAACCTTACTTTCTGAACCCAACTCTTAGATTCTAAATCTTTATCTCCTTTCAGCTCTGATGAACAAGACTTTATATTTCTAAAACCCTTCACTGAAAAACCTTGACCACAGTGCTCCAGCACTAAAATAATACTCCTTTTCCCCACTCCCTCCTAGATCTGCTCCTAACATTTTCAGTGCCAAGGGTAGGATCACAAATAGCAACTAAATATTTCAAGGTTTCAAAACATACATTTAATAAGCTGCAAAATAAAACATTGTTCTGATTTACTATCTTGACATATATTCCTTTATAAAGTCCTGGGAAAATAAGTTTCAAAGTTAGAATCCACCCTGAAATGAGGGTGCAAGGGAGCCAACCCTCTGATCTTGGTTTTAAGTTTGAGCTCTGCTGTCTCTTCCCACCCTTGGATCTAGCTGGCAGCTGAAGGACTCCAGTTTAGCTCAGTTCAGTCACTCAGTAATGTCCAACCTTTTGCGACCCCATGTACTGAAGCACACCAGGCTTCCCTGTCCATCACCAACTCCTGGAGTTTACTCAAACTCATGTCCATTGAGTGGATGATGCCATCCAACCATCTCATCCTCTGTCGTCCCCTTCTCCTCCCGCCTTCAATCTTTCCCAGCATCAGGGTCTTTTCCAATGATTCAGTTCTTCACATGAGATGGCCAAACTATTAGTTTCAGCTTTAGTATCACTCCTTCCACTGAATATTCAGAACTGATTTCTTTTAGGATGAACTGGTTGGATCTCCTTGCAAGGGACTCTCAAGAGTCTTCTCCAACATCACAGTTCAAAAGCATCAATTCTTTGGAGCTCAGCTTTTTTTATAGTCCAACTCTCACATCCATACATGACTACTGGAAAAACCATAGACTTGACTAGACGGACCTTTGTTGGCAAAGTAATGTGTCTGCTTTTTAATATGCTGTCTAGGTTGGTCATAACTTTTCTTCCAAGAGGCAATCATCTTTTAATTTTATGGCTTCAGTCACCATCTGCAGTGGTTTTGAAGCCCAAGAAAATAAAGTCCCTCACTGTTTCCCCATCTATTTGCCATGAAGTGATGGGACCAGATGCCATGATCTTAGTTCTCTGAATGTTGAGTTTTAAGCCAACCTTTTCACTCTGCTCTTTCACCTTCATCAAGAGACTCTTTAGTTCTTCTTCACTTTCTGCCATAAGAGTGGTGTCATCTGCATATCTGAGGTTATTGATATTTTCCCAGCAATCTTGATTCCAGCTTGTGCTTCCTCCAGCCCAGCATTTCTCATGATATACTCTGCATAGAAGTTAAATAAGCAGGGTGACAATATACAGCCTTGACGTACTCCTTTCCCAATTTGGAACCATTCTGTTGTTCCATGTCCAGTTCTAACTGTTGCTTCCTGGCCTGTATATAGATTTCTCAAGAGGCAGGTTATGTGGTCTGGTATTCCATTCTCTTTAAGAAGATGGTATTCCCGTCTTTGCAGCCAAAGATGGAGAAGCTTTACACAGTCAGCAAAACCAAGACCAGGAGCTGACTGTGGCTCAGATCATGAACTCTTTATTGCCAAATTCAAACTTAAATTGAAGAAAGTGGGGAAAACCAATGGACCATTCAGTTGTGACCTAAATCAAATCTCAGGATTATACAGTGGAAGTGACAAATAGATTCAAGGGATTAGATCTGATAGACAGAGTGCCTGAAGAATTATGGACAGAGGTTTCTAACATTGTACAGGAGGCAGGGATCAAGACCATCCCCAAGAAAAATAAATGCAAAAAGGCAAAATGGTTGTTTGAGGAAGCCTTACAAATAGCTGTGAATAGAAGAGAAGTGAAAGGCAAAGGAGAAAAGGAAAGATATACCCATTGAATGCAGAGTTCCAAAGAATAGTAAGAAGGACTCTTACTCTCAGGTATATATGGCTTAGTCTAAACCCTCCCCTTAAAGAGCTCTTAGTGAGTGGTACACACATCTGGCAGTGTGACCTTCTTTTTGATAAATGGAAGCAGGGAAGAGGCTTTAACAAGGTCTGGAAGCAAGGTCAGAGGGCAAGAATCTGACTCTTTGGGTAACAAATTCCTCATTTTTTATATTAGTAGATACCTAAGGGTTCAGAGACACTGGTTCAAGTTGGACACATGCCCTTGGTCCCATGGATTCCCTCACTCATGGGAAGGAGGACTGTTGGAAGAGAACCAGAGCATGGACCTCTGAAACGTGTATCTCATCCCAAGGTAGGGGATCCTCTACTCTCAGTCACATGCAAGGGAAGAAGCAAATTAAGGCCATTCGTATTATTATGTGAATGGTCAGTATATTCATCTTTCAGTAAGGCTGAAATGACCCCTATATCTGAAATAAATTAGGTCATCAACTTTTAATTTTAAAGATTCATTTGTAATGTGGTTGTTCAAATCTTGGATTTCTCTTGTCAGATGGGTCAGCCAAAGCCTGCTTAGATTACAATATAGTTGAAATGATACTGAAAGAATAAGTGAGAGATGATAGTAATTCTGCAAAACTGGTTAATTACATACAAAAACATAAGACAAAGGGAAATAAACCCTGAAGATTTTATTTCTTGTAATTCTTCATAAAATTTGAAATCTCTCAGTAATGTAAGAAAACTATGATCTTTTCTATCAAAGAGAAAGACATAAGAATAAAAAAAATGATAAATATTCACAAACAGAAAGATGTGTGAGAGTGTGTGTGTGTGAGTGTGAGTGTGTGTACCCGGCTTGTGAATAAGGTTCCTAAAGATGGCAGTTCATTGCCAGTCCTTTGTTCCCTTCCCTTCCTGGTTCCCCTTCCCCATAAGAACAATTTGGCAGGCAAATTTTGTGGACTTTATCTCACATGCTAATAAAGTAGTGCTTAAAATTCTGCAAGCCAAGCTTCAGCAATACATGAACCGTGAACTTCCAGATGTTCAAGCTGGTTTTAGAAAAGGCAGAGGAACCAGAGATCAAATTGCCAACATCTGCTAGATCATCAAAAAAGCAAGAGACTTCCAAAAAAAACATGTATTTCTGCTTTATTGACTATGCCAAAGCCTTTGACTGTGTGGATCACAATTAACTGTGGAAAATTCTGAAAGAGATGGGAATACCAGACCACCTGACCTGCCTCTTGAGAAACCTATATGCAGGTCAGGAAGCAACAGTTAGAACTGGACATGGAGCAACAGAATGGTTCCAAATAGGAAAAGGCTGTATATTGTCACCCTGTTTATTTAACTTATATGGAGAGTACATCATGAGAAACGCTGGGATGGAAGAAGCACAAGCTGGAATCAAGATTGCCAGGAGAAATATCAATACCTCAGATATGCAGATGACACCACCCTTATGGCAGAAAGTGAAGAGGAACTAAAGAGCCTCTTGATGAAAGAGGAGAGTAAAAAAGTTGGCCTAAAGCTCAACATTCAGAAAACGAAGATCATGGCATCCGGTCCCATCACTTCATAGCAAATAAATGGGGAAACAGCGGAAACAGTGTCAGACTATTTTTGGGGGCTCCAAAATCACTGCAAATGGTGACTGCAGCCATGAAATTAAAAGACGCTTACTCCTTGAAAGTTATGACCAAACTAGATAGCATATTCAAAAGCAGAAATATTACTTTGTCAGCAAAGGTCCATCTAGTGAAGGCTATGGTTTTTCCAGTGGTCATGTATGGATGTGAGAGTTGGACTGTGAAGAAACCTGAGCCCCAAGAATTGATGCTTTTGAACTGTGGTATTGGAGAAGACTCTTGAGAGTCCCTTGGACTGAAAGAAGATCCAACCAGTCTATCCTAAAGGAGATCAGTCCTGGATGTTCACTGGAAGGACTGATGCTAAAGCTGAAACTCCAATACTTTGGCCACCTGATGCAAAGACTTGACTCATTGGGAAAGACCCTGATGCTGGAAGGGATTGGGGGCAGGAGGAGAAGGGGACGACAGAGGATGAGATGGCTGGATGGCATCACTGACTCAATGGACGTGAGTTTGAATGAACTCCGGGAGTTGGTGATGGACAAGGAGGCCTGGCATGCTGCAATTCATGGGGTCACAAAGAGTCAGACACGACTGAGTGACTGAACTGAACTGAACTGAACTGAGATCCCATTTAAAGGGATTTTACTCTACAGATAATATAAAACAAGGAGAGAAGATGGAAACCTCAGTTAATCTGTAATAACAAATAGGAAAGTTTCCTATAGTAAGAGTTGGGCGAGACAGAGGAACTTTGAGTTTGGACAGCAGAATGTCTGTCAACTGTGAAAGATGCCTATATGCAATTCTCCAAACTGAAGAAAGACTCAGTTATGTCTTCCCACACAAGCAGCATTTTATTACTGTATGACGTTGTCCTGTATCGACCAGTATCACAAGAAATACTTCCTCAAATTAAATGGCATAATAAAAGTAGTTACAACAAATTCACTGGAATATTTGTTAGTAAAGTTTATATAGCAGACCTTTGATGGCTTCCCTTTGATATAGAATATAGGATGAGGAAACTGGACTCTGGCCTTCCTTTGATTCCCTGGGGCGGGGGGCGGTGTGCATCTACACATACACACACACATGCACACTGGACATACAGACTATTTTTCATTAATTATGTAGTATATACTTGTTTATATATAAACAAGTTTTGCCAAGAAAATGCACTGGTCATAGCAAACACCCTCTTCCAACAACACAAGAGAAGACTCTACACATGGACATCACCAAATGGTCAACACCGAAATCAGATTGATTATATTCTTTGCAGCCAAAGATGGAGAAGCTCTATACAGTCAGCAAAAAAAAGACCAGGAGCTGACTGTGGCTCAGATCATGAACTCCTTATTGCCAAATGCAGACTTAAATTGAAGAAAGTAGGGAAAAACACTAGACCATTCAAGTATGACCTAAATCAAATCCCTTATGATTATACAGTGGAAATGAGAAATAGATTTAAGTGCTCAGATCTGATAGATAGAGTGCCTGATGAACTATGGAATGAGGTTCGTGACACTGTACAGGAGACAGGGATCAAGACCATCCCCATGGAAAAGAAATGCAAAAAAGCAAAATGGCTGTCTGGGGAGGCCTTACAAATAGCTGTGAAAAGAAGAGAAGTGAAAAGCAAAGGAGAAAAGGAAAGATATAAGCATCTGAATGCAGAGTTCCAAAGACTAGCAAGAAGAGATAAGAAAGCCTTCCTCAGCAATCAATGCAAAGAAATAGAGGAAAACAACAGAATAGGAAAGACTAGAGATCTCTTCAAGAAAATTAGAGATACCAAGGGAACATTTCATGCAAAGATGGGCTCGATAAAGGACAGAAATGTATGGACCTAGCAGAAGCAGAAGATATTAAGAAGAGGTGGCAAGAGTACACAGAACTGTACAAAAAAGATCTTCATGACCCAGATAATCACGATAGTGTGATCACTCACCTAGAGCCAGACATCCTGGAATGTGAAGTCAAGTGGGTCTTAGAAAGCATCACTACCAACAAAGCTAGTGGAGGTGATGGAATTCCAGTGGAGCTATTTCATATCCTGAAAGATGATGCTGTGAAAGTGCTGCACTCAATATGCCAGCAAATCTGGAAAACTCAGCAGTGGCCACAGGACTGGAAGAGGTCAGTTTTCATTTCAATCCCAAAGAAAGGCAATGCCAAAGAATGCTTAAACTACCGCACAATTGCACTCATCTAACATGCTAGTAAAGTAATGCTCAAAATTCTCCAAGCCAAGCTTCAGCAATATGTAAACCGTGAACTTCCAGTTGTTCAAGCTGGTTTTTAGGAAAGGCAAAGGAACCAAAGACCAAATTGCCAACATCCGCTGGATCATGGAAAAAGCAAGAGAGTTCCAGAAAAACATCTATTTCTGCTTTATTGACTATGCCAAAGCTTTTGACTATGTGATCACAATAAACTGTGGAAAATTCTGAAAGAGATGGGAATACCAGACCACCTGACCTGCCTCTTGAGACACCTGTATGCACATCAGGAAGCCACAGTTCAAACTGGACATGGAACAACAGGTCAGTGCAGTTCAGTTCAGTCGCTCAGTCATGTCCGACTCTTTGCGACCCATAAATCACAGCACGCCAGGCCTCCCTGTCCATCACCAAATCCTGGAGTTCACTCAGACTCACGTCCATCGAGTCAGTGATGCCATCCAGCCATCTCATCCTCTGTCTTCCCCTTCTCCTCCTGCCCCCAATCCCTCCCAGCATCAGTCTTTTCCAATGAGTCAACTCTTCACATGAGGTGGCCAAAGTACTGGAGTTTCAGCTTTAGCAAAATTCCTTCAAAAGAAATCCCAGGGCTGATCTCCTTCAGAATGGACTGGTTGGAATCCTTGCAGTCCAAGGGACTCTCAAGAGTCTTCTCCAACACCACAGTTCAAAAGCATCAATTTTTCGGCGCTTAGCCTTCTTCACAGTCCAATTCTCACATCCATACTTGACCACAGGAAAAACCATAGCCTTGACTAGATGAACCTTTGTTGGCAAAGTAATGTCTCTGCTTTTCAATATGCTATCTAGGTTGGTCATAACTTTCCTTCCAAGGAGTAAGCGTCTTTTAATTTCATGGCTGCAGTCACCATCTGCAGTCATTTTGGAGCCCAGAAAAATAAAGTCTGACATTGTTTCCACTGTTTCCCCATCTATTTGCCATGAAGTGATGGGACTGGATACCATGATCTTCGTTTTCTGAATGTTGAGCTTTAAGCCAACTTTTTCACTCTCCACTTTCACTTTCATCAAGAGGTTTTTGAGTTCCTCTTCACTTTCTACCATAAGAGTGGTGTCATCTGCATATCTGAGGTTATTGATATTTCTCCCGGCAATCTTGATTCCAGATTGTGTTTCTTCCAGTCCAGCATTTCTCATGATGTACTCTGCATATAAGTTAAATAAGCAAGGTGACAATATACAGCCTTGATGTACTCCTTTTTCTATTTGGAACCAGTCTGTTGTTCCATGTCCAGATCTAACTGTTGCTTCCTGACCTGCATACACATTTCTCAAGAGGCAGGTCAGGTGGTCTGGTATTCCCATCTCTTTCAGAATTTTCCACAGTTTATTGTGATCCACACAGTCAAAGGCTTTGGCATAGTCAATAAAGCAGAAATAGATGTTTTTCTGGAAGTCTCTTGCTTTTTCCATGATCCAGCGGATGTTGGCAATTTGATCTCTGGTTCCTCTGTCTTTTCTAAAACCAGCTTGAACATCAGGAAGTTCACGGTTCACGTATTGCTGAAGCCTGGCTTGGAGAATTTTGAGCATTATTTTACTAGCATGTTAGATGAGTGCAATTGTGCGGTAGTTTGAGCATTCTTTGGCATTGCCTTTCTTTGGGATTGGAATGAAAACTGACCTCTTCCAGTCCTGTGGCCACTGCTGAGTTTTCCAGATTTGCTGGCATATTGAGTGCAGCACTTTCACAGCATCATCTTTCAGGATATGAAATAGCTCCACTGGAATTCCATCACCTCCACTAGCTTTGTTGGTAGTGATGCTTTCTAAGACCCACTTGACTTCACATTCCAGGATGTCTGGCTCTAGGTGAGTGATCACACCATCGTGATTATCTGGGTTGTGAAGATCTTTTTTTGTACAGTTCTTTTGTGTATTCTTGCCACCTCGTCTTAATATCTTCTGCTTCTGCTAGGTCCATACCATTTCTGTCCTTTATTGAGCCCATCTTTGCATGAAATGTTCCCTTGGTATCTCTAATTTTCTTGAAGAGATCTCTAGTCTTTCCCATTCTGTTGTTTCCCTCTATTTCTTTGCATTGATCGCTGAGGACGGCTTTCTTATCTCTTCTTGCTAGTCTTTGGAACTCTGCATTCAGATGCTTATATCTTTCCTTTTCTCCTTTGCTTTTCACTTCTCTTCTTTTCACAGCTATTTGTAAGGCCTCCCCAGACAGCCATTTTGCTTTTTTGCATTTCTTTTCCATGGGGATGGTCTTGATCCCTGTCTCCTGTACAGTGTCACGAACCTCATTCCATAGTTCGCCAGGCACTCTATCTGTCAGATCTAGTCCCTTAAATCTATTTCTCACTTCCACTGTATAATTATAAGGGATATGATTTAGGTCATACTTGAATGGTCTAGTGTTTTTCCCTACTTTCTTCAATTTAAGTCTGCATTTGGCAATAAGGAGTTCATGATCTGAGCCATAGTCAGCTCCTGGTCTTTTTTTTTGCTGACTGTATAGAGCTTCTCCATCTTTGGCTGCAAAGAATATAATCAATCTGATTTCGGTGTTGACCATTTGGTGATGTCCATGTGTAGAGTCTTCTCTTGTGTTGTTGGAAGAGGGTGTTTGCTATGACCAGTGCATTTTCTTGGTAAAACTCTATTAGTCTTTGCCCTGCTTCATTCCATATTCCAAGGCCAAATTTGCCTGTTACTCTAAGTGTTTCTTGACTTCCTACTTTTGCATTCCAGTCCCCTATAATGAAAAGGACATCTTTTTTGGGTGTTAGTTCTAAAAGGGAACTTCAGCTTCTTCAGTGTTACTGGTTGGGGCATAGATTTGGATTACTGTGATATTGAATAGTTTGCCTTGGAAACAAACAGAGATCATTCTGTCGTTTTTAAGATTGCATCCAAGTACTGCATTTCGTACTCTTTTGTTGACCATGATGGCCACTCCATTTCTTCTGAGGGATTCCTGCCCGCAGTAGTAGATATAATGGTCATCTGAGTTAAATTCACCCATTCCAGTCCATTTCAGTTCGCTGATTCCTAGAATGTCGACATTTACTCTTGCCATCTTCTGTTTGACCACTTCCAATTTGCCTTGATTCATGGACCTGACATTCCAGGTTCCTATGCAATATTGCTCTTTACAGCATCGGACCTTGCTTCTATCACCAGTCACATCCACAGCTGGGTATTCTTTTTGCTTTGGCTCCATCCCTTCATTCTTTATGGAGTTATTTCTCTACTGATCTCCAATAGCAAATTGGCCATCTACTGACCTGAGGAGTTCCTCTTTCAGTATCCTATCATTTTGACTTTTCATACTGTTCATGGGGTTCTCAAGGCAAGAATACTGAAGTGCTTTGCCATTCCCTTCTCCAGTGGACCACATTCTGTCAGATCTCTCCACCATGACCCGCAGGTGGCTGTAACCAGTGCACTAAGCGTGGCTGAGAGGAGCTACTCCAGTCCAAGGTCAGGAGCAGAAGCCGGGAGGACCCCATGCCCGAAGAGTGGCGGCCAAGAGGAGTTACCCCACGTCCGTGGTGAGGGGCAGTGGCCAAGAGTGCCAGACTGCAATGGCACAGGAATGGCTGAGAGGAGCTACCCCTCGACCGAGGTCAGGGGAGGCGTCCAGGAGGAGCTACCCCATGCCAGAGACCAGGGGTTGCGGCCAGGAGGATCAACCCCACGTCCAGGGAGCAGTGGCTGCGAGGGCACAGGAGGGCCTAGAGGAGCTATCCCACACTGAAGGTCAGGAAGGGTGGCGGTGAGGAGATACCCCTCTTCCAAGGTAAGGAGCAGTGGCTGCGCTTTGCTGGAGCAGCCATGAAGAGATACCCCACGCCCAAGGTAAGAGAAACCCAAGTAAGACGGTAGGTGTTGCAAGACGGCATCAGAGGGCAGACACACTGAAACCATACTCACAGAAAACTAGTCAATCTAATCACACTAGGACCACAGCCTTGTCTAACTCAATGAAACTGAGCCATGCCCGTGGAACAACAGACTGGTTCCAAATAGGAAAAGGAGTACGTCAAGGCTGTATATTGTCACCCTGCTTATTTAACTTCTATGCAGAGTACATCCTGAGAAACGCTGGGCTGGAAGAAGCACAAGCTGGAATCAAGATTGCCGGGAGAAATATCAATAACCTCAGATATGCAGATGACACCACTCTTATGGTAGAAAGTGAAGAGGAACTCAAAAACCTCTTGATGAAAGTGAAAGTGGAGAGTGAAAAAGTTGGCTTAAAGCTCAACATTCAGAAAACGAAGATCATGGTATCCAGTCCCATCACTTCATGGCAAATAGATGGGGAAACAGTGGAAACAATGTCAGACTTTATTTTGGGGGGCTCCAAAATGACTGCAGATGGTGACTGCAGCCATGAAATTAAAAGACGCTTACTCCTTGGAAGGAAAGTTATGACCAACCTAGATAGCATATTGAAAAGCAGAGACATTACTTTGCCAACAAAGGTTCATCTAGTCAAGGCTATGGTTTTTCCTGTGGTCAAGTATGGATGTGAGAATTGGACTGTGAAGAAGGCTAAGCGCCGAAAAATTGATGCTTTTGAACTGTGGTGTTGGAGAAGACTCTTGAGAGTCCCTTGGACTGCAAGGATTCCAACAAGTCCATTCTGAAGGAGATCAGCCCTGGGATTTCTTTTGAAGGAATTTTGCTAAAGCTGAAACTCCAGTACTTTGGCCACCTCATGTGAAGAGTTGACTCATTGGAAAAGACTGATGCTGGGAGGGATTGGGGGCAGGAGGAGAAGGGGAAGACAGAGGATGAGATGGCTGGATGGCATCACTGACTCGATGGACGTGAGTCTGAGTGAACTCCAGGATTTGGTGATGGACAGGGAGGCCTGGCGTGCTGTGATTTATGGGTCGCAAAGAGTCGGACATGACTGAGCGACTGAACTGAACTGCACTGACCTGTTGTTCCATGTCCAGTTTGAACTGTGGCTTCCTGATGTGCATACAGGTGTCTCAAGAGGCAGGTCAGGTGGTCTGGTATTCCCATCTCTTTCAGAATTTTCCACAGTTTATTGTGATCCACACAGTCAAAGGCTTTGGCATAGTCAATAAAGCAGAAATAGATGTTTTTCTGGAAGTCTCTTGCTTTTTCCATGATCCAGCGGATGTTGGCAATTTGATCTCTGGTTCCTCTGTCTTTTCTAAAACCAGCTTGAACATCAGGAAGTTCACGGTTCACGTATTGCTGAAGCCTGGCTTGGAGAATTTTGAGCATTATTTTACTAGCATGTTAGATGAGTGCAATTGTGCGGTAGTTTGAGCATTCTTTGGCATTGCCTTTCTTTGGGATTGGAATGAAAACTGACCTCTTCCAGTCCTGTGGCCACTGCTGAGTTTTCCAGATTTGCTGGCATATTGAGTGCAGCACTTTCACAGCATCATCTTTCAGGATATGAAATAGCTCCACTGGAATTCCATCACCTCCACTAGCTTTGTTGGTAGTGATGCTTTCTAAGACCCACTTGACTTCACATTCCAGGATGTCTGGCTCTAGGTGAGTGATCACACCATCGTGATTATCTGGGTTGTGAAGATCTTTTTTGTACAGTTCTTTTGTGTATTCTTGCCACCTCGTCTTAATATCTTCTGCTTCTGCTAGGTCCATACCATTTCTGTCCTTTATTGAGCCCATCTTTGCATGAAATGTTCCCTTGGTATCTCTAATTTTCTTGAAGAGATCTCTAGTCTTTCCCATTCTGTTGTTTCCCTCTATTTCTTTGCATTGATCGCTGAGGACGGCTTTCTTATCTCTTCTTGCTAGTCTTTGGAACTCTGCATTCAGATGCTTATATCTTTCCTTTTCTCCTTTGCTTTTCACTTCTCTTCTTTTCACAGCTATTTGTAAGGCCTCCCCAGACAGCCATTTTGCTTTTTTGCATTTCTTTTCCATGGGGATGGTCTTGATCCCTGTCTCCTGTACAGTGTCACGAACCTCATTCCATAGTTCGCCAGGCACTCTATCTGTCAGATCTAGTCCCTTTAAATCTATTTCTCACTTCCACTGTATAATTATAAGGGATATGATTTAGGTCATACTTGAATGGTCTAGTGTTTTTCCCTACTTTCTTCAATTTAAGTCTGCATTTGGCAATAAGGAGTTCATGATCTGAGCCATAGTCAGCTCCTGGTCTTTTTTTTTGCTGACTGTATAGAGCTTCTCCATCTTTGGCTGCAAAGAATATAATCAATCTGATTTCGGTGTTGACCATTTGGTGATGTCCATGTGTAGAGTCTTCTCTTGTGTTGTTGGAAGAGGGTGTTTGCTATGACCAGTGCATTTTCTTGGTAAAACTCTATTAGTCTTTGCCCTGCTTCATTCCATATTCCAAGGCCAAATTTGCCTGTTACTCTAAGTGTTTCTTGACTTCCTACTTTTGCATTCCAGTCCCCTATAATGAAAAGGACATCTTTTTTGGGTGTTAGTTCTAAAAGGGAACTTCAGCTTCTTCAGTGTTACTGGTTGGGGCATAGATTTGGATTACTGTGATATTGAATAGTTTGCCTTGGAAACAAACAGAGATCATTCTGTCGTTTTTAAGATTGCATCCAAGTACTGCATTTCGTACTCTTTTGTTGACCATGATGGCCACTCCATTTCTTCTGAGGGATTCCTGCCCGCAGTAGTAGATATAATGGTCATCTGAGTTAAATTCACCCATTCCAGTCCATTTCAGTTCGCTGATTCCTAGAATGTCGACATTTACTCTTGCCATCTTCTGTTTGACCACTTCCAATTTGCCTTGATTCATGGACCTGACATTCCAGGTTCCTATGCAATATTGCTCTTTACAGCATCGGACCTTGCTTCTATCACCAGTCACATCCACAGCTGGGTATTCTTTTTGCTTTGGCTCCATCCCTTCATTCTTTATGGAGTTATTTCTCTACTGATCTCCAATAGCAAATTGGCCATCTACTGACCTGAGGAGTTCCTCTTTCAGTATCCTATCATTTTGACTTTTCATACTGTTCATGGGGTTCTCAAGGCAAGAATACTGAAGTGCTTTGCCATTCCCTTCTCCAATGGACCACATTCTGTCAGATCTCTCCACCATGACCCGCAGGTGGCTGTAACCAGTGCACTAAGCGCGGCTGAGAGGAGCTACTCCAGTCCAAGGTCAGGAGCAGAAGCCGGGAGGACCCCATGCCCGAAGAGTGGCGGCCAAGAGGAGTTACCCCACGTCCGTGGTGAGGGGCAGTGGCCAAGAGTGCCAGACTGCAATGGCACAGGAATGGCTGAGAGGAGCTACCCCTCGACCGAGGTCAGGGGAGGCGTCCAGGAGGAGCTACCCCATGCCAGAGACCAGGGGTTGCGGCCAGGAGGATCAACCCCACGTCCAGGGAGCAGTGGCTGCGAGGGCACAGGAGGGCCTAGAGGAGCTATCCCACACTGAAGGTCAGGAAGGGTGGCGGTGAGGAGATACCCCTCTTCCAAGGTAAGGAGCAGTGGCTGCGCTTTGCTGGAGCAGCCATGAAGAGATACCCCACGCCCAAGGTAAGAGAAACCCAAGTAAGACGGTAGGTGTTGCAAGACGGCATCAGAGGGCAGACACACTGAAACCATACTCACAGAAAACTAGTCAATCTAATCACACTAGGACCACAGCCTTGTCTAACTCAATGAAACTGAGCCATGCCCGTGGAACAACAGACTGGTTCCAAATAGGAAAAGGAGTACGTCAAGGCTGTATATTGTCACCCTGCTTATTTAACTTCTATGCAGAGTACATCCTGAGAAACGCTGGGCTGGAAGAAGCACAAGCTGGAATCAAGATTGCCGGGAGAAATATCAATAACCTCAGATATGCAGATGACACCACCCTTATGGCAGAAAGTGAAGAGGAACTAAAAAGCCTCTTGATGAAAGTGAAAGAGGCGAGTGAAAAAGTTGGCTTAAAACTCAACATTCAGAAAATGAAGATCATGGTATCTGGTCCCATCGCATCATGGGAAATAGATGGGGAAATAGTGGAAACAATGTCAGACTTTATTTTGGGGGGCTCCAAAATGACTGCAGATGGTGACTGCAGCCATGAAATTAAAAGACGCTTACTCCTTGGAAGGAAAGTTATGACCAACCTAGATAGCATATTGAAAAGCAGAGACATTACTTTGCCAACAAAGGTCCGTCTAGTCAAGGCTACGGTTTTTCCAGTGGTCATATATGGATGTGAGAGTTGGACTGTGAAGAAAGCAGAGGGCCGAAGAATTGATGCTTTTGAACTGTGGTGTTGGAGAAGACTCTTGAGAGTCCCTTGGACTGCAAGGATTCCAACAAGTCCATTCTGAAGGAGATCAGCCCTGGGATTTCTTTTGAAGGAATGATGCTGAAGCTGAAACTCTAGTACTTTGGCCACCTCATTCGAAGAGTTGACTCGTTGGAAAAGACTCTGATTCTGGGAGGGACTGGGGGCAGGAGGAGAAGGGGAAAACAGAGGATGAGATGGCTGGATGGCATAACTGACTCGATGGACGTGAGTCTGGGTGAACTCCGGGAGTTGGTGATGGACAGGGAAGCCTGGCATGCTGAGATTCATGAGTCGCAAAGAGTTGGACACAACTGAGCGACTGAACTGAACTGAACCGATACTTGTTTATAGCTGAAGATAGACTATGTTGTTAGATTTTGTGTCTTGTTAAATTTTGTGACTTAAAATTTACCTACAGTAAAAAATAAAAGCAATCATATTGCTTAAAACACACTTTAGCTAAACTCTGATTTTAAAGACTAGAAACAAATTGTTTATCCAATGACCATTTTCTCTTTTTCTGAAAAAACCAAATACTAATTTTCCTTTTGGCTGTCAATGCGCTCAGCTGAAATATTACATTTATAAACTTTTTCTTTCTGGTTAGTAGTGGTGAACAAGCTATAAACAAGGTTGTTTGCTGAAACATTTGGAAGAGTGCTTTTTTGCCTATCTGTCTTGGCTGCATGGAACTCAGACATGAAGACAGGAGCTAAGACAGCCATTTTAAGACTATAAGGCCAAAGGCAAAAGTGTCACAGATATCTAGATCTTGACTATCCTGAACCACTGAAAAAGGGCTAGCTGCTATTTACTTCTAGATTTCTCATTATGTGAGAAAAATTAACCCTTGTCTCCAAGCCACTGTCATTTTTTAAAATACATAATTAAGTCTAATTCCAACTGATAGAAAGGGTAAGTAGGAATCATCTTTTACTTGTCTTGAACAAAAAGGTACTCTAAAACTCAAAATGAATCAGATACTCAGTAAGTGTTTACTAAAATGTATCACCACAGCTCAAAAGCATCAATTCTTCGGTGCTCAGCTTTCTTTGTGGTCCAGCTCTCACATCCATACATGACTACTGGAAAAACCATAGCCTTGAATCCAGTCAACCCTAAAGGAAATCAGTCCTGACTACTCATTGGAAGGACTGAGGTAGAAGCTGAAACTCCAATACTTTGGCCACCTGATGCGAAGAACTGACTCCTTGGAAAAGACCCTGACATTGGGAAAGATCGAAGGCAAGAAGAGAAGGGCACAACAGAGGATGAGATGGTTGGATGGCATCACTGACTCGATGGATATGAGTTTGAGCAAGCTCCGGGAGTTGGTGATGGACAGGAAAGCCTGGTGTGCTGCAGTCCATGGGCTCACAAAGAGACACGACTGAGCAACTGAACTGAACTGAACTGAAATGCTGAACCAGGTGCTGGAGTTACCTATTTTAAGAAACACAAAAGCTTAATTCAACATATAGAGCTCATATTCTTGAAGAAGGTAAACTGATTAAACAGAAAAAAAACCAAATTCAGTACAATAAAGAAGAGATAGGAGGCCAAGATAAAAATGTGGAACAGAATGGGGTGCTTCATAGATTGGTTAAGAGAGAGACAGCATCTTAAGCTGACATCTGTAGAAACTAGCTATGAGAACAATGGACGGCAAGTATGAGGAGTGGGTTCAGAGCCTCTGAGGCAGAACAGGCAGCTAGAACAAAGGCCTCAGGAAAGAACTTGGCTTTCTCAGGAAACTAGAGGATTAGCGGAGATGAAGCAGTGCACAAAAGAGAAGGTGTCTAATATGTCTTAAATACTCAAGAAATATTTGTTGAAAAGCTATAGTGAAATAACACTATGAATATAGTTATTCAATTATAATAGGACTGAATTAAAATATTAAAAACACACTAAAATTACTCAGTTTTTAAACTTGACTCAGTAGCTTGTGGTTTACCAACAATACTCTCCTCATAAACTAAAACATAATAACTAAATGACAGTAGATGAGCTCATTGATAAAATTGATATGTTTTTAACTTGCAATATTTTTTCACAGTTCAATTCACTTTTTGAGTATTGTTAACATTAATTCACTTATTAGAATGTCCACCAAAATTATCAGAATCAGTAAATGAGATTGAAAGGCATTAGACTGGAAGTAATAAAGATAATTTTCAACATTTTCTTCACTTTGCTCTTTTCATGATCACACTCAATCAGATGCTAAAAGGATTTTAGTAAGGTTTGTTGAAGAGGGTGGGGGAAACTTCTTGAGAAATAAAGGCATCAACTGCCTTCATTCTGAAAGTATCTACCTTTATTTGATCAGGACATATACAGAGTAAAATTTCTAAATATTTGATTTGATATTTGAGGTTAAAAATGGATAGAATCTTTCATCAAAAACAGAGTTACTCATTATATATCATTTTGGTGAACATTTTAATTTTTAGGTTTTAGACTAACCCACTCCAGTACTCTTGCCTGGAAAATCCCATGGACGGAGGGGCCTGGTGGGCTGCAGTCCATGGGGTTGCTAGGAGTTGGACACGACTGAGCAACTTCACTTTCACTTTTCACTTTCATGCATTGGAGAAGGAAATGGCAACACACCTGGAGAATCCCAGGGACAGGGGAGCCTGGTGGGCTGCCATCTATGGGGTGGCACAGAGTCGGACACGACTGAAGCAACTTAGCAGCAGCAGCAGCAGTATTTTTAAATTTACCCAAGATATGTATGAACTTGAAGAGGAAATATAGTTTTGAGAGTAAGTTGCTGATCATTCTTCATTTTCTAAGTGTTACTTATTTATGAAGTATATAAACTATACTAATATATGAAGTATAGTTTATTTCATATCTAAATATTATTTTTGAATGTATAAGAAAGTTTACATATTATAGCTCAAGCATTATAATGAGCATTACTATATTGAATGGATCTGTATATACTAAGATATCAATAAAATCACAAGTACTATAATTTTTTTTGGCCACCCCTCACAGCATGTGGGCTCTTATTTCCCTGACCAGGGATTAAACCAGCACTTCCTGCATTGGTAGCATGGGATCTTAACCACTTGGCCACCAGGGAAGTTCCCCTAAGGTTTTCTTTTTTTTTTTATGAAAATTTTCTGTGTCCCATGTTTAGAAACTGTGATTCAGTAAGTCACTGGATAAACATTGAAGTTCTTTTTAAAAATTCTAATTATTTTGGTACAGAAGTTTTGACCAGCTTGAGGGGAAAATAAACAAGCAGCAAGCATTGCCCTCAATTTTTCAGTTGTCTAGTAAAGGTTGGTAAAGAATCTGCCTGCAGTGCAGGAGACCCAGTTTAATTCCTGGGTTGGGAAGATCTGCTGGAGAAGGGATAGGCCACGCACTCCAGTATTCTTGAGCTTCCCTTGTGA
The DNA here is from genome assembly GCF_027580195.1 of Bos mutus. Taxonomy (NCBI): domain Eukaryota; kingdom Metazoa; phylum Chordata; class Mammalia; order Artiodactyla; family Bovidae; genus Bos; species Bos mutus. The sequence goes on from NC_091618.1 coordinate 82,159,515, forward strand.
CTCAGATGGTAAAGAATCTGCCTGCAATGTGGGAGACCTGGGTTTGATCCCTGGGTTGGGAAGATCCCCTGGAGCAGGGAAAGGTTACCCGGTCCAGTATTCTGGCCTGGAGAATTCCACGGACTGTATAGTCCATGGGGTCGCAGGAGTCGGACACCACTGAGTGACTTCTCTTTCTCTTTCACTTTCAGCCATAGGAGGAAGACAGTATTGTTTCCTGACAGCAATAGTATCAGTTTTGTCCATTGTGTGGAAGAATAAATAAACATATCTTAGTTTAAATAACTGAGTGTATCTTGAGAATGAAACTGTAACCTAGCCGAAGAGTAATTTCAGGATTTTTTTTTAACTAGAAACTTTTTCCCTCTAGCTGTCCGCAGAAATAGATTATTTCTAATTTCCTGATTTAGTTATAGTCATAGTGTACATAAAAACAGATTTGATTTTCTTGGAATCAAACATAAAATGAAAGCCTAGGCCTTATCACTGAAACAAGACAGCAGTTTTGCAGAGCTGTGTACATCCTTTGAACTCAGATGACATTGTCTCAGAGGAAAAGATGTTTGATGAGTTTTTTACACTTTAAAGCTCTTGCTAAGGAAAATGAGCTAGGGATCTCTTTTGGTAGAATTGAAGGGGGGTGGATGATTTCGTCTTCAAAAGATGAGGGAAAAAGTGTCATTTTCTATTTCCCTTAAGTATCATTCTTTCAAATACTTGTGTGACAAGAGGTTCAACAGGCTTAGATTTGGGGTTTTAGTTTTTCACAAATACATGTAGGACTTAAATGGCCCTGTACATCAAAAGGAAGAGAGAGGGAGAGAGAGAGAGAAAAAAGAAAATCCCCTGGAAAGAAGAAAATAGTGCAGAAAACTCTTGAAAAATATAGTTCATAAAATTGCTACAATAAATCAATATACTACAATTTGAAAGGAAATTAACAATTGAAACTCAAAAAACTGAATTAAGTAACATTTTGTACATTTAATTCAAGTTGTCAATGATAAACCAAGTGAGAAGTACTCTCTAGAGATAGAAACTTATAAATGTATTGGTTCATTTAACAAATATATACTATACATCAAGCTCTGTACTAGGTCCTATTTACCTGTACAGAGGATGAGGTTAGATTGAGTAAACAAAGAACAATGAGAAATAAGGTGACACAGAGTGGAAGGAGGGACGAAAGGATGAAATGAACAGAGACTGGAAGGATAAGCAGTGCAGGAAGAAAAGCCAAAATTGGAAGGATCGATGTGTTGAGAACAGTGAAGGCTCTGAGATTTTGTACTAAACACAAGCTGACAAATCAGTCTGCTAAGGTTTCACATATGGCAAAACACAGGAGAGTCGTGGGTCAGAGACAAAGAACTTTTACTTACTGCCCAGGAAGCAGCCTGTACTTCAAGTCCACATCATTTTCCCTTGCTTCACAGATCCCTGAAGGCAATATGCTGATAGGTTCAGCTGGATAAAGTATACACAATAGGTTTGCATCACAGCTACGGGAACTTAAAATATAAACCCTGAATTGTATAAAGGCAAACCTACTTAACCAATTTTTGCCCCAAAGGGAGATATAATCTTCACTATCCTGAGCAATAAACAAAATGTCCCTCTACTTCAGGGGAAGATACAATACCTTCCAAAGCTGTGTGCTATACAAAATTCTTGAATCATTACTCCAGAACAAAGTCATTAGTGCCTCTGATTTATAGATAGCCAGAAACACAAGAGATCCATGGGAAATTTTCTCCCAGGTGGATGTAGAAAGTACAACAGTTTCAACTAGCAAATGTTGCTGTACTGTGACACTTTATATCTTAATGGTTTTTTTCATTAGACCAAAATATTATCGGCATAAGTGATTCTTCCATATGATCTTTTAAAATTGTGCTCAGCTAAATCATTCCTAAACAACTGTTCATTTACAACACACACACATATGAACAGCCCGTGATAAACTTACAAAGACATAGTTTTCAGGTATTTTCACCATACATGTTTTTAAAGTGGTTTTAAAGGATCCTAATTAACTATTTTTATTTATTCTTATTGTTGTCATCGTTTTAGAGAAAAAAATATATCATTGGGGTGTTTACCAAGTCTAGCAGTTTTAAGCCTCTTATTATGATTTTCTCCATGACCTAATCTTTCTCATTTTTGGCAGTGTCAAAAACAGCGCTGGGGACGTCCCTGGTGGCCCAGTAGCCAAGATTCCATGCTCCTCATGCAGGGGGCCTGGGTTTGATCCCTGGACGAAAACTGGATCCCACATGTCACAACTAAGATCCTCCATGCTTCATGAAGACCCAGTGCAGCCAAATTAAAACAACAACAACAACAACAGCAGGGCACTTCAGCCTCATTATTGTGTTCTTTCACAGAGGGGTCATAACAGTATACTTTAACCTAACAAGAGAGAGATGCTTTTATTGTGTTTCAGCATGGATCACAGTGGTACCTTATTGTAATCTAAAGTCTGGAAATAGTAACCTACACTTTGTTTCTGATAATTTCTGTAATATGGAGAGAGAGGTAGCTAAGATGGTAGAGTGAGAAGAAACTGAACTCACTTCCTCCTGTTGACACACCAGAATTATGACTACTCACAAAGCAACTATCTATGAGAATGATCTGAAGATGAGCGGAAAAGATTTTCCACACCTAATGACAAAGAACCACGGCAAGATGAGTACGGAGGCAGACAGAGTACAGTCAGGATGCACTCCTCTGGGCTGGCAATTCACAAAAAAAGAAATACCATAATCATTCAGGTCCTTCCCAAGGTTGAGGGTCTGTGCCCCATATTGGGTTACCCATCCCAAGGGTCCAGCACCAGGAAGATGAGCCCCCAGAACATCCAGCTTTGAAAACCAGTGATGTTTATGTTCAGGAGAGCTAGATGACAATGTAAAACAGAGACTCCATTCTTAAAGGGTATACAGAAATATCACAATCTCTGAGTCCCAGTACACGGACAATAATTAGAAAGGGGTCTCTACTTTCTGATCTTAAGACAGCCTCCTGGAGAAACAGAAGGCAACTAGGCTCCTTGTAACAACAGAACACTGGTAACAGCCTTTTTTAGGAGGTCATTCTACCATAATACCACCAGCAGTGAGAAGTGCCATTTTGGAATCCTTCCTCTAACCTGTTACTGCCTGGGATAGAGCCATACCATGCAGCATGTTGGCACTAGGTCTATTCCCCCTCTGGTCACACAGACGACCCTGCAGGGACCAGTCCCCACCCTGCAGTAGGCCAGTACCAGCCCTGCAACCTCCCTGAGCCATGTAGACAGCTGGCTATACCAGCCTGATCCACTCTGGGCTACCCATTCAATTGCAAAGGAAATATATCCCACCTTCCACCAGCCCAGAGCCACCACACAAGGCATGGCCTCACAGCCAGCTGGGCTTGGGGCCAGCCCACCTACCAATATGCCCACAGCAGTCAATCCTTCCACACCAGAAGTACATGCAGCCCACATAGAGCATACCTCTAGAGCACAGAGCTCTGATGACCAGAGGGGAGTATGCTGCTGAGCCCAATAGGTGATCTGGAAGACAAAGTAGTGGAAATCATCTAATCTGTGCAGAGAAAGAGATTTAAAATATCAGGATAATTTAAAAGATCACTGGACAACATTTGCATTATGAGTCCCTTCAGGAGAGGAGAGAGAAAAAAGAGCAGATAACTTGCTTAAAGAAATAATAGATGAAAACTTCCCTAAGCTGCAGAAAGAAATAGACATCTAAATCCAGGAAGTACAGCATCCCAAACAAGATGAATCAAAAGAAATCCATACAAAAACACATTATAATTAAAATGTTAAGAATTAAAGATACAGATAGAATCTTAAAAACAGAAAGAGAAAAGCAGAGTTATATACAAAGGAACTCTCATACGACTATCTGCTGATGTTTAGCAGAAAGCTTGCAGGCCAGAAGGGCGTGGCACAATATATTTAAAGTGATGAAAGGAAAAAAAATTAAAAAAGAAAAACACATCCAATAATATTCTACCAAGCAAGGCTATCATCCAGATCTGAGGGAGAGATAGAGTTTTACACACAGCAAAAATGAAAAGAATTCAGCTCTAGAAAACTGGCTTTAGAATAAATGTTTAGATGATGTCCATGTAAGATCTGAAACCATAAAACTTCTAAAAAATATATACACAGTCTGTTCTTTGACATCAAAGCAGAAACTTTTTTTTAATCTGTTTCCTCAGGTAGGGGACATAAAAACAAAAATAAACAGTGGGACTACATCAAATTAAAAACCTTCTGCACCACAAAAGAAATGATCAACAAATGAAAAGGCAGCCTACTGAATGGCAGAAAATATTTGCAAATTATATAACTGATAAAGAGTTAATATGGAAGAAAAGATGTTCAACATCACAAATCATCAGTGAAATGCAAATCATATCAATGAGATACCATTACACCTGTCAAAATGGCTATCATCAAAAAGACAACAAAGATGAGTGTTGGTGAGGACATGGAGATTGCACTTAACTCTGTTGGTGGAATTGTAAATTGGTTTAGTCATTATGTAAAGCTTCATGGCGGAGAAGGCAATGGCAACCCACTACAGTACTCTTGCCTGGCAAATCCCATGGACGGAGAAGCCTGGTAGGCTACAGTCCATGGGGTCACTGAGGGTCGGACACGACTGAGCGACTTCACTTTCACTTTTCACTTTCATGCATTGGAGAAGGAAATGGCAACCCACTCCAGTGTTCTTGCCTGGAGAATCCCAGGAACGGGGGAACCTGGTGAGCTGCCGTCTCTGGGGTCTCACAGAGTCGGACACGACTGAAGCGACTTAGCAGCAGCAGCAGCAAAGCTTCATGGAATTTCCTCCAAAAAAAAAATGCAAAAAAAAAGCAATTTCACTTCAGGTTATTTATCTGAAGAAAATGAAAACAGTAATTAGAAAATATAGCTGCATCCCTATGTTCATTGCAGCATTGCTTACAACAGCTAAGATACAGAAGCAACCTAAGTGCTCATCAATAGATGAATCAATAAAGAAGTTGTAGTATATGTACACAGTACAGTATTACTCAGCCATAAAGAAAGATAAAACTTTGCCATTTGTGACAACATGGATGGATCTAGAGCATATTCTGATAAGTAAAGTAAGTGAGACAGATAAATACTGTATGATATCACTTATATATGGAATCTAAATAAACCTAAACAAGCAAGCAAAAGGATATGAAAACAGGTTTATAGGTACAGAGAACAGAAGGGTGGTTGCCAAAGGTGGGGATATAGGGGGACAAAATAAAGGAAGGGGATTAAGAAGTACAAACCTTCAATTATAAAATAAATAAGCTATGGGAATGCAATATAAGCATAAGGAATATGGTCAATAATCCTGTAATAACTTTATATAGGGACAGATTTTACTGGACTTATTGTGATGATCCTTTCATAATGTGTGTAAAAGTCTCAAATCAGTATGTAGTATACCTTAAACTAACATAACAGTGTATATCTAGGATATTTCAATTTTTTAAAAAAACAATAATTTGAAAAGATAAATGCAGCCCATGATCATTGCAGCATAGCTTCATTTTTATATAAAAAATTACTTAATAACTTACTCTAGAAACATTAGTCCTAAATTGTAGCAACTGCCAATTTCTGTGGTAAATACCCCCATCATGGCCAATTTCAAATTACCAACATGATGTCACAGAACACAGCTTGAGAAGATAGGTTTTATTTGACTCTTGTAAGGTAGCTTAAGCCTGCTCCAGCACACTAGTGGACAGCTTCATCCATCACTCATACCTTCCATTTGTAATATAGTTCATTGGAAAATTGGAAGGCTAACATTTAATTTGTAGATGGAAAAATAAAATTTACACCCAGTATGATAAGTGCCAAGTCATCACAGAGAAATTAGAGTCCTCTCTGACTGGTGAATAGGGATTTATACATTACCTTATTTATTAAAATAGAGGACACAGTGTCATCAGTCAAGAGCTTTATCTACATTCAAACATGCCTATCTCGATGATTCACCAGCATGTTTCTTCAAAACTCAGCTCAGAAAAATTTCAGCTTATGTAAGTCATGCCTGAACCTACCTTTCATCATAATCAACCATTCTCTATTCTGCATTTCCGTTACATCCTGGTCTTTTTGTCAAGTCAAGGAAATTCTCTGGCTTTATCTCTTTATATTTTGTTCTCCTCTATTTTCTGTGTTTTTTGTATTTCCTTCCTTTGAGATGCATTCTATCTTTACACCTTTTATTTATTCTTTAACATTTTACACCTTTTTAGGACTTACTAGGATTTTCTTCAAGTCTATCTTCCAGTTTACCATTTTTTTCTGCATCTGTTGTTTACTTTAATATGCCTTTTGAATTTTTAATCTTACTATGTTTTATTTTGTCTTACTACCAAATTTTACCTGAGAAACAGAAGGTGGAAAACTATAGTTTCTGGCTGAGAGTTCAAGATAATAGGTAAATTGGCATAAAGTGATAAAGTGCAAGTATCAGACATTTTACATCTGCATTAGTTTTAGAAAATAAAAGGAAAAGTTTACCACCTACAATGCTATCAAAGTTTCAATATTTGTCATCTATTCATTAGAAAGTAGATATACATTTTAAGGTTATTTCAGTTTTAAAGATGTAAAATACAAGTTGCTGATATATTCCATGAAATACAATAATGTTTTTTCCATAAGCAGTTTTTACCTAGAAGTCATTTTTAGTTTCTAGTTCAATTCTATAGACAGGAAATAAAGAAAAACAATAAAAATTATAAACTCACCAATTCATAGAATTGCTTATTTTTCAGTTATATAAAACAAATTATATTCTATCTATGATGATGTAAATGATCCTTCTAGTTTGAGACTGAAAATTTAATTGAAGCAAATTGTTTTATAGGTTATGTTGCTTAACTGAAGAATATTTATTATGTGCTCGAATCTACTTTCCAAGAGTTATATCTGAAAACTAATTATGTGAATAATTCAACCCTTGATTTATAATAATATATATTTATCAAAGAAAGTCATATAATGGTGGAATATTTCAGTTTGAAGGCATCGTAATATAGGACTTCTATTCTAATTCATGATGCAGCATGGGTACAGTTACTATGGTAAAATTAAAAAAGGATCATCTTTTTAATTTTTCTACTGCTAGAAAAATTCTCCAGTAATCAAGAACATGAGGCTTCCCTGGTGGCTCAGCAATAAAGAATCTGCACAATGTAGTGGATGTGGGTTAGTCCTTGGGTGGGGAAGATCCCCTGGAGAAGGAAACAGTGACCTACTCCAGTGTTCTTGCCTAGGAAATCCCTTGAACAGAGAAGCCTGGTGGGCAACAGTTGATGGGGTTGCAGAAGAGTCAGGTACGACTGAGCAACTAAACAACAAGTCAAGAACTTAAATCCTTATATGCATTTTTAAAAATTTATATTTGGTTATAAAAAATGTCATTGTTTTAAATGGAACTCTGGTTTTTCTGTGGGAATCTATTTCATTTCTAATTTTTGTATTCAACTGAAATATACTCATTTTGTAGATTTTTTTTAGATTGAGTATAATCTTGAATTCTGAGGAATCATTTTTATGCTGACTTTTGCAAATGGTTGATGATTTTTTGATACGCAGTGTCATTTTCATTGTGAAAGCACCTTATATGGATGGATCTGCATGCACTCTGGCTTGAGGAAGTATTTGCTACATAGTTGTTTTGCATTTGCTTCTTCCAGAGGCCACCTGGTTTCACTGGTTTAGATTTTATATGAATTTGTAGACTTCGGAGTCTCCAGTATCTGAGAAAGCAATGGCACCCCACTCCAGTACTCTTGCATGGAAAATCCCATGGACGGAGGAGCCTGGTAGGCTGCAGTCCATGGGGTCGCTAAGAGTCGGACACGACTGAGCGACTTCACTTTCACTTTTCACTTTCACGCATTGGAGGAAGAAATGGCAACCCACTCTAGTGTTCTTGCCTGGAGAATTCCCGGGGACGGCGGGGCCTAGTGGGCTGCCGTCTATGGGGTCACGCAGAGTCAGACACTACTGAAGCGACTTAGCAGCAGTAGCAGCAGTATCTGAGAAGATATCATGTATCCGGATCCTCAACATAAATCAGTTTTTAATTTCTCACCAAGACTTTTTTTTTTTAATCAAGGACCCAGTGTAGACGAGCTTTCTAGTTTTTATCTATTCTAGTTTCTCTTTTGTGGTTGACATTGCCATTTGAGGGTCCTATTTTTCAGCAGGAATCAGTTCTAACTGCTGCTTTTGAGCAAGTCTAGTGCAATCTTTTCATTTCCTTGGTGACCATGAATATCTCTGACCCCGGGGACTACCTGCCTCCTCTATTTGCCATAGCAGCAGCCTGCAAGCTTACTCCTTTAGCTTCAGATTTCCTTTTAAATCCTATCTTTCAGTTAGTTTCACTTGCTTTTTCTGGGATGCTGAGCCATGCGTTTAATAGGAAGTCTTTCCGTTTTGCACGTACTCCTACAGCATGAACTGCATGTTTTGTAACTAGCTTACTTCTTTCCTCCTTCTCTCCCTGGAGTAATACTCCAGGATTTTCAAATAGAGTTGGAGGCTAGGACCTGGGACCTGGCTATGTATAGATACCTAGAATCTTAAGACTGTGCAAAAGTATGTTCCTGAGCCAGGAGCCCTTAAGACATATCTTGGCTACTTAAGTCAATACGAGAAAAACAGGCTTTATCCCTGTTACAATATCCAAATAAGCAAGATGGAAAGAACAAGCCAAGATGTGATGACAGTGTCCTGATAGAAGTGAAGGGGACAGAGGGAGGTGAAGAATTTTATAGAAATTCTAATTTCCTAGCACAATTACTTGCACAATGTGCATAAAAATGATTGTTTCTTACTTGGCATTCAGTACCCTACAAAATCTTGCCCTCATTGTCTGCTTTCTAGGCACGCATGTCTCTTTACTATTCTTCAAACTGACAAGCTTGCTCTAACATTGCGTTTACTCTTTCTTCTGCTTGGACCACGGTTCTACATATATGCATCAGGTTTCTCCTTGACTTTTTTCATGTCTTGTGTCGAGTCACCTTGTCAGAAATATCACTACTGAAAACCCTATACCTATCCACCTTCATCTGCTGCTGCTGCTAAGTCACTTTAGTCATGTCTGACTCTGTGCGACCCCATAGATGACAGCCCACCAGGCTCCCCTGTCCCTGGGATTCTCCAGGCAAGAACACTGGAGTGGGTTGCCATTTCCTTCTCCAATGCATGAAAGTGAAAAGTGAAAGTGAAGTCGCTCAGTCGTGTCTGACTCTCAGCGACCCCATGGACTGCAGCCTTCCAGGCTCCTCCGTCCATGGGATTTTCCAGGCAAGAGTACTGGAGTCGGGTGCCATCACCTTCTCCACCTTCATCTAGATGCTCTCATTTTTCTCTTGATTATATGAATTATCTATGGATTGATGTCAAGGTTGCTCCTTACCTTTCACCTACTCAGGGTCATTGTTTCTGGGAGTATCCCTTTTACATGTCAACATTAATAAAATTTCCTTCTCTACTGCATCATTGCAATCAGCATGTGCGAAGTGAAGTGAAAGTCGCTCAGTCATGTCTGACTCTTTGTGACCCCATGGACTGTATAGTCCATGGAATTCTCCAAGCCAGAATACTAAAATCAAACTGTTAGTATTCTCTGTTTGTCACCTTTTTCCCCTCAAGGCATTGCATACTTAACTTCCTTTTAGATTATGATTTCTTGGAAGAGTTGTGGATATTCACTATTTTCTGGTCTTGCTTTACTATCTCCATAGTTCTTACTACTCTTGTACATTATTAATTAATGTGATTTTACTCTTGTTTATTGTCTCTATCACCCCTCAATGACATTAAAATACCTTCAAGAAATTATATCCTTAGAGCTTGGTGTTGTGTCTAAATACCAAAGTAAATATCCCAAATATAGTTGTTGAATGAGTGAGTATTGGGTACACATGTTTTTTCCCCCCCCACAACAGTGTAACACTTGGTTGCAAGAGATGTCAATTTATTTTATTTATCTTTTTATAAATAATTTAAGGTCCTGTTCTCACCAACTTTACAATTAAATTTCCATCATGATTTATACCCCAACCCCAATTCTACCATTCTACATCTAAGTTTCAAACTATATAGGACTCCCTATTGCTTCCACAGTCTTTGGGGAAGCTCCTTGGGTCATTATGAGTATCACTGAAATACTTCTTGTCTAAGTTTAGGGGCATAATTTAAAATAGATAGTCCTGATGCTTCTGGCAAAATATGGGATATGGAGATGTATCCACACTCTACCACAGAAAGCCTCACGATGTTGAACTCTTTCACGACTTATTTTCTCTCTTAAAATCTCTCAACTCCATTTTCTTACATTCTAATTCTCACTCCTATTTTATTGACAAAGTTGCTGCAATCAGAAGAGAATTCCTACCGACCTCAAATACTGCATATTTGTGTCCTGTCTGTGTCCTCTGGCTTCATTTCTTTTACAGTGAAAGAACTGCTCATGTTTCAGCCAAGGCTAAATCCATAAAACTACTTGTGCCTGAGATCCTATTCCCACTCCTCTGCTTAAGAAGTGTATCATAACACTTTCCTTTCTATCTGGCATCATCAATATTTCTTTCTACAGGATCTTCTTCATTTATTTTACTTCTATTATTATTTCCTATTTATTTCTAAAGTAAAACTCCAAAAGGATATCTGTACTTGTTGTCTTCAGTCTATTAAAATAAGATTTTCTCGTCCATATCTTACTAAAACTTTTATCAAGTTTATAATAACCTGTATGTCGCTATATCAAAAGGTAATTTTGTTGCTTTCTTTTTACCTGAGTTTTCAGTGGCATCTGACAATTTATGAACCTTTCATCCTAGAAAATATTTTCCCTTGGCTTCCAGGACATCAAAGTCATTTTTCCTCCTTCCTCCTTCCTCCTTCCTCCAAGACTACCATTTTTAAGTCTCCTTGACTCTGTGTGAACCTATGGACTGTAGTCTGCCAGGATCCTCTGTCCATGGGATTCTCCAGGCAAGAATATTGGAGTGGGTTGCCAAGCCCTTCTCTAGGAGTTTTTCCCAACTCAGGGATCAAACCCTCATCTGACAAGTCTCCTGCATTGGCAGGCGGGTTCTTTACCACTAGTGCCACCTGGAAAGTACCCCACCCCTGGCCCCTCGGACCTTCATATCTAACTGCAAAATAATCAACTCCATTGAGATGATAATAAGCACCTCAAAGTTATTACTACAAGTCAGCATGCCCCAATGTACCAGCTCTTCTGAAGATTTTTTTGTCTCATTTAATAGAAAATCCATTCTTTAGCTGTTCAAGGTGTTCAAAAGGAAATGGCTGTTGGATCCGTTTTCAGAACACATCCAGAATTTGACCATTTCTCCATTACACTTGTTACCACCAGTTTGGTCTGAATCCCAGTCATTTATGCCATGGATTACTGCAATAGCTAGCTTGCTAATTGGTCTCCCAGGTTCTATTCCTATTGCTTTGGTCAGTCCTTCATACAACTGACAGAATGCTCTTGTAAAATCATGAGTCAAATTATTTTAATGTTTCCCCTTCTTACTCAGATTTTTCAAAAAGAGAAGAGGAGACCACATGGTCTGAGCCTTATACTTTTCTGACACTACTCCCTATACTCTTCTCTCTCACTTATCCACAGTTGCAATGACCCCCATGCAGCCTTTTAATGTCCTAGACACACCCGTATCCAGAGTCCCTGCACCTGGTACTCCCTCTCCCTGGAATACCCACCTCCCACCTCTAAATCCACATGGCTACAACCATCACTTTCTTTAAATCTTTACTTTCCTTGCTGAATCCTCTCTTGTCATCTGACCTTCAATCTTATACCTTCTGAGAATTTTCTCTTCCCTTTCACTGCTTTCATTCTTCTCTTCTTATCAATAAACTATTTTATGTTTTTCTAACTAATATACACATCCCTAAAGCTCACTATATTCCCTGGTACATAGTAAGCCTTGAATAGGTAAACAGATGTTGCCCCCAGATTACAGTGTTCACCAATGCTGGACAGCTTCTTGCGAGTGGAAGCAAGCTCTCCTCCAATGCAAGAAACCCATTTCTCTCTCCCATTTTTGTCACAGGAAATCAAAGTCTTTCTCAGTATAAGTCAAGCTTTTCTTCTCTGCTTTCCCTTAGCATCTAACTCATAACATCTTTTTGGAGGGCCTGGAAACTTCTGGGTTTTCCCCCCTAATTATACACAAATGCCCAGATACAAGTAAATATTACCTGAGTGACAAAAACCAAGACCTAAATCAGTTAACTTGTTGTGATAAAGGGGAGAAAACAATTCTTGGTGAGGGATTTATCTGAAGCTATGTTATACCAAAAGTGGGTTGCTGGATAGTGCATGCATATATTTTATTTTGCTTTTTTTTTTTTTTTTGCCAAATTGCTTGTCGGAATAGCTTCGATTTACAGTTGGACCATCAATATATGAGAGGTCCTTTCTATAAATTCTCATCCAGATTTTTGCCATTTCAATAGGAGCTACTTTAACTTATTTTTACAATGACTATTGGGGTGTTGTACATCTCTTTAGATACTGATGGATATTATGCAGTCCTTTTCATGAATCATTTATTCAAATAAATTTCTTAATTCCCACTTGGGTTTCCTATTGACTTGCACAAATCTTTTGTGAATCTATGCATGTTCTACCAATCTGTTATTTTTCTGTAACTTTGTCTATAGTATTTTATAATTAACAGAATTATTTAATTATTATACAGTCAAGTCTGTATATTTTTTATCTTTTCCTTTTAGGGATACTGTTTACAAAAGTTGCAATCTACAAAAATATATTTCTTTATTATATTGTATCAACATTATGGATTTACCTTTCAAATGTAGATTTTATTCCATCCAGGGTCCATCTTTGCATGTGGCCTAATGTAGGAAACTCAACACTGCTTCTGTGATTTAGTGAATGTGTCTTGCCAGCATCATCTACTAATCAATCTATTCCTTTTTGTTTACTTTATGATGTCATCTTTGTCATATATCAAGAACTCAAAGAAATATGATCTGCTCTTGGACCAGTATTGAAATGTTTTTTTTTTAATATTATGACTTGGACTATGTTGATATCTGACCAGTAAGTCATCAGTCTTTGCTGTTCTGTTTCCAAATAAACTTAGGTATTTTTTGACATTTGTTTTTCTATGGAAATTTTGGGAATAGCTTGTTATGTTTCTTAAAAATTCAACTGCAATATAAATGAGATTCTATTGAATCTATCTGCTGATTGACTTGGACAAATTGATGCATCTTCAGTGTTACTTTTCTCATTTATTCACATAGTGTATTTTTATTTATCAATTCTTTCAGTCTCTTCAATATAGATTTAAATATAGAGAACTTTGGTGAGATCTGACTTTAGCATGAGTGCCAAGAATGATTTCCACCTGCTGAGTCTATCTTTCCTGTCCATGAAGAAGGAAAAAGAAACACAAAGGGCGAAACTTTTCCACATTATTATTTAATTGAGTTGTGTTGAATAAAATGTAGTTAGGAAACAGCATAGTATTTTAGAACAAAGACTGTGGGATCAGGGCCCTTGGTTTGACTCCTGGCTCTATTGCTTACTAAATTGTGCAACTACATAACCTCAGTTTCCTCATAAGAGAGGGGGAAAAAAAAAAAAAACCAGTACAATAATATTGGTTAATTCATAAGGTTTCTGTGAGGATTAAATAAAAGGATACATGTAAAAGGATTAGTACACTTCTTGGCTTACAGCAAGTAGTCAAATATTAAACACTGGAAAGAGTGAACATACTGAGTCATGAGCGTCGAAGTCTAAACTAGAGTAAATGCATCTCCTCTAGCCACGAAACCTAGATACATCACTGCCTAAGTTACTCCCTTCCCATCTTATATAAAAAATCATGCTTTGTCTCTATTTAATGTCCACTTACACATGATGAAAAATAAACATTGAAAATTTATACCTTCAAGTAGATGTTTGTGTTTATTTCCCATAAGGATACATTGGTTTTTATATTTTTTCATATTATAATATCTGATATTAGTACCTATGTAAAAGGAATGGTCTATATTCCTTGTTCTACATTTCTGAGCCTAACTTGGACTTGCTGTAGTCGCTAAGTGGTGTCCAACTCTTTTGCAACCCCATGGACTACAGTCCACCAGGCTCCTCTGTCCATGTGATTTTCCAGGCAAGAAAACTGGAGTGGGTTGTCATTTCCTTCTCCAGGGGATCTTCCTTAGCAAGGGATCAAATCAACATCCTCTGCACTGGCAGGCAGATTCTTTATCACTGAGTAACCAGGAGTTGGACTTACAAAGGCTTAAATCAAGTAGGATGTACTGAATATTTTTATGCTTCTTGGGAGGCAGCAGTATTTCCCAGTCATGCTAATATCTGCCTATCTTTACTGTGTACAAAATATTTAAATCTATTTTTTTCTTTTTCCTTTTTTATTTTAAACGTTTTATTTTGTATTGGGGTATTGCCAATTAACAATATTGTGATGGCTTCAGGTGGACAGAAAAGGGGCTCACCCATATATATACAAGTATCCATTCTCCCCCAAACCCCTCTTCCCATCCAGGCTGCCACATAACATTGAGCAGACTTCCATGTGCTATACAGTAGGTCCTTATTGGTTATCTATTTTAAATAGAGGATTAAACTCTATTTACTTTTTGTTGGAAGAGGTAGCTGGGAGAATGTGACCTCTGCTTGAACCACAAACTGGACCAAGGCAATCAGAGGCTCCTCACCTCCTCCCCTGACCTGGAATGCATATTCCTCCCACTGTTCCCATAGTGGGAGCCATTTTTAAGGACAGAGCCTGAGAGAACAATGTGTTTTGGGGACTGTATGGACTATATGCTTAACTGAACCCAGTTAAGGCCTTTATATAAAATTTTTTAAGATTCTGGTGGTGGGCAAGTACAAAGATTTATTTGTCTTACAGCCACTCAAGACAATCCTTGTATGAGTTCCCTTGCTTATTAAATCTGCCATCTACCAGACTGGTAGGTGGTGCTAGAGATGAAGAACTTGCCTACCAATGCAGGAGAAATAAAGGGATGCAGGTTTGATCCTGGGTCAGGAAGATCCCCTGGAGGAGGGCATAACAATTCACTCCAATGTTCTTTTTTGGAGGATCTCATGGACAGAGGATCCTGGCAGGCCATAGCCCGCTGGGTCACAAAGTTGCCAAACACAGCTGAAGCTACTTAGCACGCACACACCATTCTAGATGGGTCTGTCTCTTTCTTTGTTCTCTTTTTACTCTTAATGTATCGGGCCTACTTTCAGATTTCACCTGGGAAGCTTTCAAGTATACCAACCAATAATTTTATTCTGGGAGATAGATATTTTTATTTGTGTATTGTATTATAGAGACAAGTAACCTGAATTTCAGAGCATTTAAGCGACTTGGCCAAGGTTAAATAAACAGCAGTGTCAGAACTGAAGCCTGAAATCCGATTTCCTCGCTTTCAGTATCACGTTGTTTCTATTTTCTCCACAGCGTTGAGGAAAGTTGAGTACAAACTGTCAGGGCTCTACAAACTTAAAAAGGTGCATCCTGGAATGACAATTGACAGCAAGTTCTACGGTAGATCTGAAATATGATTTTAAAAATGAGAGTCCTAGAGAAATTAATTTGCAGGAACATGCCATGCTTATCTTGGGCCATAAATACGGAATATATTTTTAAAGCTTTTCTTTATGTGTGCCAAACATTCCACATCACTGAGAACTATTACACAGATTTCTAGTCTAATTGGTTTTATGACAAGAGATTCTGATTTAATTTTCTCAGATATTTGGAAGAAAAGCTTTTCCTTTCGTGAAGATCCTACAAACCTCACAAAACCAGCCAAGCCTGGACATCCAGGAGCTTATTCTTAAAACTCTATGGTTCAGTAAAAACACACACCCTTTAGTCATTCTGAGCTTCCCACTCCCACCCTAAATGTGTCTTGCTCTGGTCAAAGTTTGACATAGATGGGCACACAGCAGCATGCCAGAAATGATACCCCTTAAATCCTTTATTCTTTCTTTTTAAGTCAGGCCACACAAAAAGTCATTCAGCCAGATCAAAAGCTCCTCAGCAGATTTCAGAACTGCTTAGGAAACAGAGAGAGAACACACCAGAAAGAGAGCCACCACCAGAGCAAACGTCACAGCTGCTCCAGATGAGTGCCTCTCACCCCCCAGGTGAAAGCAAGGGCCTGGGCTGTATTCTCCCAGGCTCTAATGCAGGCTGTCCAAAGCCTCATGAACTTGGTAACGGAGCACCTCTGTTTGGGCTCCTCCATGAGTCACACGGAAGCGCCATCTCTGTCAATGCCGGTGGCCTCTTGGCTTCCTAGGCCAATCAACAGAGCCTTCGGAAGCCATACAGACCTGTTCCAGCCCACTGAGGAGAGCAGGCTTTAGGCTTAAAGCCCTTGCTAGAAGGCAGAGAAAGAGGAAGTGTCCCCAGGGCTTAGCAGGCTGCTCCTCCCCCTCCTAAAGTTTTAATTGCACATTTTGCCCCATTAAATCAGAACTGATGAAAACTTTACAACTGTGGGTTGTCTGAAAATTGAAAATCACCTTGGAAAACAACAATGTCGTTGACTATAGAAGGCAATTTCTTCAAATCAAGTAATGATGTGATGTGTGTGGTTAACTGTATCTGCGCAGGAAGTGGTTTTATTTAAAAGTTTTTTCTGCTAACTCCACCCCGCCCCTCCACCGCCCCGCCTTTTATTTTTTTCTTCCAGTACTGAAATTAAGCAGCATCCAACCTAGGCCTACTCTTATGACATGTGACTTGAGTTGACTGTTTTTCGTTTTTGTTGAAAGAATCATTAACAGTTAGAAGTTGATGAAGTTTCAATAACAAGTGGGCACTGAGAGAAAGGTAAGTGAGTTTTACTTTGTATTAAACATGCAATTTAAACTTGAAAATATTTGGCAGAGTATTCTATGCTTCAGTAGCAACATACAAACCTTTCCAACAAAATTGTAACATTTTCACTTGTGACTGAAACATCAATTTGTTTCCTTTGGTGTAGAGAAGAATATTGTTTTTTAAATTTGCAACCATTAAATTCTAAAGTTTTTAAAAGATATTACACTAAGATTTTATAGGAAAATATTAAAAACAGAGTAAAAGTAAACTTTTAGTTTCAAAGTGCTTCAAATACTGAGAGAAAATGTGAGACTTTGTATCTTTGACTGCTTTATAAAGTGCACTCTTCATGATCTAGATAATAAAGAGAAAAAGGCATTTTGTAAAAGTAAGAAATAACATCTGAATTGCATGCAGCATGAAAGATAGCTACTGTAAAGTATTGTATTAAAGTTAGCATGAGAAACCCTTGAAAAGGTGTAGTTTATTTAATCTGTAGTCTATTAAATGGCTATTAAAAAGCAGGAAGCTTTCAAAATGCAAAAGAAAGTTCTCTAACATGACATTTGAGTTTTTTCCGATAAATTTTATTTAAGATACAGGGTAAAATGAGGGCAAGTTTCTATTTCATAAGTAAAACTCTGCATTTAAAAGAGAAGTCACAGATGACTTCACAGAGGATTACTTATGGGAAAGAGGCAAATTAGAAATATACTTCTGTTATTTAGGTAATTATATAATTTTCTTTCTTTGAGATTTCCAAAACAATAACCTTAGAAATTAAAATAATTTGTTAATCATAAACTGAGAAGAACTTGTCTTTTATAGTGACTTCTTACCTTTACAGAATGTCTTTATGTGCTGTAACATATGTATGAAAAGTATAGAAGTATTGCTAATCTCAGAGACAAATACCTAAAATAAATCTGACTGTAGATTTTTGAGGGAATTTTAATAAAAGCTCCAGATATTATACACTCTTCCATAATATCATTTTTATTGTACTGTTGGATGGGGGACATGATGACCCCACAACACTATTTTTTTATGTTATTAAAAAATGGTTACAGGGTTGATAAGTGGCAACAATTTTCTTTTCTTTTATTGTCTTCTATTGAATGACTCATATAAATGATTTTTGATGTGGTCAATTTGGTAGGAAATTATTACTTACACTAGTATACTCCATTTTAAGACCTCCTCAATTGTCAATACTGAAGCTAGCTACTTGTTGACTATTAAAATGATCTTGGAAAAAACAGAGATTAGGACTTGATGTTCAATACATTTTTTTTTATTGTTAGAGTATGAGAGAACCCTGCTAATATTTATTTGCTTTGATATTCTGATTAGCTTTTCAATTTGCTCACAATGGAAAGCCTTATTTAAATTTGTCTTCAATATTATGGTTCTGAACATCTATAGAAGCTTTATAATTCAGATAGCTTTGGTTGATATGTTATTACTTTATTTCATTTTACTATAAAAGAGCATCACATGAATAAACATATGTAGTACTTACACGTTAGCAAGAATGTATATCTACATAAGCATTTGGTACTGAAAAAGTCCACTACAGTTTTTTAAAAGCCAAATTATTTTTTAAATGATTGTTTCTTGCAGAAACTGTTAAATTAAAATGCAAATATTTTATGGAGTATGTGTAAAATTAAGAATTAATTAAACATACTTATTATGAAATTATAAAGAGCAACAGGTAGAGATGATAGACATATAAACGAAGATGTTCTCATTTTGTAGAAACCAGGTATGTGTTATCCCTGGAATGCACAGATCAAATCTTAAGAGAATAAATTACAAATGAGTTACTATAAGTTATTATAACTTTATGCATTTTAAGTGAATAGGAAAAAATTCTGATGAAATAAAAACAAGGCAGAGGATCTCATCTGGAAAGTCATTTTTTAAAGAAAAATATGCTCTTCCACTTCGAGCCAGGATTCAGCAAAATTCTGAAAGGCTTGATATTCCTTCTCTTATTCTTTTTAAAAGCTCTATCCCAGAATGGCCTACTCTGTCCCTAACTTAAGGTCAACCATCCTTGGTACCTAGAGAAACAGACCATGCTTTTAATTTTTTTTCCTTCCCAACACGCCCCCACTGTTGTTAAAAAATGTACACATCCTATTTTCCAGAAGTTAGAGCATCTGATGAAAAGAATCCATGCTCACAAGAGAAGACTCCAAAGCTTTGTTTCTTGTAACTTGTTATTCAGGACTCCCCTCCCTCTAGTAGAATTTTAATAAGTTCTCTCAGCAGACAAGATCCAAGGGAACAGCTAAATGTTGACTACTCGGTCTCAAGTGAGGAGACTAATTCCATGACAAATAGTTTTGGGGAAATATTTGGGGGCACAAAGAGTGTTTTGTTAACCATTCATCCTGTCTCTGGCAATTAACCCCAGAATATCCTGAGAATGTTTTACATGAAGGGTCCATCACAGAAATATGTCCATTTCGTTAAAATATACCTAAAGAAATATATATGTTTCTTGCAGTGGATGAAAATTAACTGTACTATATTTTCAGGGTATTTTGCTATTCTCATACAATTAGAAACTAACGTAACCCAATGTTTTACATGTGTATTTTAAATATCATTTAATATCCTGAACACTTTGGGCACCATATTTTTTGTACTGCAAGATAATGTTATATAACTAAACTATAAAATATACTTATAATTATTCTAAATTTCAGCTTATAGTAGATAAAATGCCTTTGTTTGCAAATGATAGAAAATAAGCTAAAATTACCCTAGGAAATAGAGGTAGGCACTGATCTGTATAACTGAAAATCCAAGGAGAGAAAAATCAGGCTGGACCCAGCAGTGCACACAGGATTACCAAGACCATTTTCTTCATTCCCTAGCTCTTGTTCTCTCTTTTCTATAAGCACTCTCTGGCAGAAGCTCATACTAAGTTGACCAGGACACTTCAGGTTTACATCTCACTCTTTTAGAAAACTTTGTACAAAAGAGTGTCTTTCCTCCGAGGCCACAGCAAAGATACTTCAGATTAAGATCTGACTGAATAAAAGCAGGTCACGTGACCATGCTGAGCTGCCTTTGAGATTTAGATACCCTGAGTGATCAGGTAACTGGCTTACTCTTGCACTGATGAGCCACCTTCCCCTGCAACACATGGAGTCTCAGCTGAAAAGAGGGGGCTCCACACTGAGGAACTAAAATTCTTCCCTCAGAAGAAAGAGAACTTCATATCTTAGAGCTGAAAGCCATAGAAAACCATTACACAGCCACATAGGGTAACATTTAAAAGCATTACTTGGGATTTCCCTGCTGGTCCAATGGCTAAGACTCCTGGCTCCCAATGCAGCGGCCTCAGATCAGATCCCTAGTAAGGGAACTTGATCCTGCGTGCTGCACCTAAGACCTGGCACAGCCAAATAAATAAATATTTAAATAAGAACAAAAGAGCTACTTAAACTTTCTAAGCTCTGTAGTCAGACAGAAACAATGTCAGTTTAAGAGTAGGTCTAAATGAAGCAAATGTTTTAATTAAACTGAATTTTAAAATATTTTTCCACAGCCATTCCTATGTGCTTCCCAGGTGGCTCAGTGGAAATGAATCTCCTGCAATGCAGGAGAGGTGGGTTCGATCCCTGGGTGGGAAAGATCCTCTGGAAGGAAGCGATGGCAACCTACTCTAGTATTGGAACTTGAAAAATCCCATGGACAAAGGAGCCTGGCGGGCCATAGTCCATGAGGTTCCGGAGTCAGACACAGCTGAGCCACTGAGCACACACGCACTCCATGTATAAACCCTTGCCCCTCAATACTTATCTTCTAAAAGTTTATAATATCGTTGTTGTTTACTTGCTCAGTCGTCCCACTCTTGGCAACCCCATTGAGTGTAGCCTACCAAGCTCCTTTGATCATGGAATTTCCCAGGCAAGAATACTGGAGTGGGTAGGCATTTCCTTCTTCACAAAATCTAGTAAAATCATTATATTAATAATTATAATGGTGACAAAATATATCAAGTACCATAAAAAGATATGAGATGTTCTATTAGGATTCAGACCTTCGTCGAACATTTTTGTCTTCCTGTTATATGCCAGGCAATAAACTAGAGAATTTTGCAGACATATCATTTACCATATTCAGTCAGAGAAATCAGGACAAAATTTTTGAATAAATATGTGTACAGCAGTTCTCCCTTCTCCAAAATTTTGCTTTCTGCAGTGTCCATAATCAACCACAGTCCAAAACTATTGAAGACAAACTTCCAGAAATAATTCATACATTTGCAATTGTTCACCTTTCTGAAGTAGCTTGACGGAGTCTCACCTCGTCCTGCTCCTGCGAATCAGTCCGGAGTCTAGCGTTTCCTCTGTAACTCACTCCTCAGCCATCTTGCTTATCAGATCCATGCTCTCCTGGGTTTGAAGTTTCGCGTTTGTTCTGGAGTCCCCCTTATTTCACTTAATACTGGCCCCATAGCACAAGAGTAGTGCTGCTGGCCTGGTTGTTTGGACATGCCAATGAGAAGCCCTGCGTGCTTCCCCTAAGTGAAAGGGTGTGAGAGAAAAAAAAAATACATATATATGTCGAGGCTGCTAAGATTTACAGTAGGGGTTAACCTGAATCTTCTATTCATGAAATTGTGAAGAAGGGAAATAAAATCCTGTGTGCTTTGCTGTTGCACCTCAAACTGCAATAGCTATGACCACAGTGCATGGTAAGTGCTTAATTAAGATGAAAAAGACATTAAATTTGTACAGTAAAATAATTTGTGTGTGTGAGAGACCACTGTCCACATAATTTTACAGTATGTTGTTACAATTGTTCTGTTAGTAGTTGTTAATCTTTTCCTGTGACTAATTAACTAAACTCTATCATAGGTTTGTATACTAAGAAAAAACATTGTCTATATAGGATCTGGTACTGCCTGTAGTTTTGGGTACCCATTGTGGCTCTTGGAATGTATCCCTATGGATAAGGGGGTGCTACTGTGGTAGTTTCCAGAGAAAGTTAGAACTGGGGAGATGAGAAACATTCTAAGGGACAGGAAAGAATGTGTCAAAGGATGAAAACATGGAGTAACAGAATTTCCAAGGCAGAGTGAGTTGTCTCCTGCTGTTAGCGACAAGTATACTAGTAAGAGGTTGGGGCAGATAGTTTGAGATTCTAATAGAGTGAACTTGCTGAGCAGATCATGACTCTATAGAATAGGTAACTACAAGGTTGTTAGGCAGGGGAAATCCCTAATTGGATGGCCATAATTGCATCTGGGTGGGTTATGTAGCATCAGGATTTGTTTACTTCTTCCATAGGACTTACTGTTGATGATATACTCTTTAGGGTGGTTTGGAGAAATGCTTGTCTTCTATGAAGAGAGGTTCTAATATAGGCTGTGCTTATAATATTTTGTTTTTTCTTCTATATTGTGGAACTCTGATTGGTTGTTTTTAATTTTGAGAATAAGTGACACAGTGAAATGGTTTGAAAACAAAACCTAAATATAAGCATTTTAGTGAAAATCTTTCTTATTTTCCTGCTTCTATAAACCTCTGTTTTTTCCCACCTTAACCCAACAAGTAACCACTTTTCATAGTTTTTTTTAAAAATCCTTTTATAGTTTTTTTTTTATGCAGAAGCATATATGTATATACACACATGTATGTGTGTAAATATCTTTATTACATTAAAGGTAGTATGCTATATATATCTCTTCATTTTTTCTTTCAGTAATATCTTGGAGCTATTTTAATTACAAAGATAATAAACTGTCTAATTCTCTCTCTCTTTGTTTATAGCTGTACTGTATTCCACTGTGTGGATATATTGTACTTAATCTAACCAGTGTCTTTTTTAAAAGAGTCATGAGTGCTTTAAATTTTTTTTTGCTGCTGAAAAGAATGTTTTAATATAATTGTGTACATTTGAAAATATATCTATGGAATGAATTCCCAGAAATACTGTGTTTTTATAAGCCAAGAGATAAAATGGTACTGATAGATAGATAGATAGATAGACAGATAAAATGGTATTGCCAAACTGTCCTTCATGTTAGTTGTAAGTTTTTGAACTTCCATCAGCACTTATTGAGACTGCTGGTGGAGGCTTCATAGCTTTTCTAACAGATTGTGTTACCAAACATTTCAGTTTTTTCCAGTCTGTAGAAAACTGTGTCCTCATAAAGTTTTATGTAATATTTCTGTTATTATGATTGAGATAAGCTTGTTTTTTAAAAGGTTAGAGGTCTTGTTGTTTTTTTACTAATAACAGAGTGTATCCTTTCTCAACTGTATAATTAAGGATCAAAATCTTAGTTAAGTTCAAGGCTAGAATGAGATATTAAAGGAAGTAGGGAATTGAGGCTAGTGTATATAAAATATTCTTTTTATAAAGCTTGAAATAGGCAATAGCTAAAATGAGTATGAAATATGAATGTTTAAGTGAAGGGAAAGAGAAAAAAATGAAAATAAAGAAAATATATATATATATATTCAGATATCCAACAAGGTCTCAGATGATACAGTACAGATTGGTGTAATCACTAGCTCAAATAGATAAGTTAACCTGAAACAGAAGGAAGAGCACTTTAATGAGTGTGTATGTAGATGAATTGGATGTAGAGACGATGAAGTGAGGAAAGGAAGTTGAAGGAACACTTTCTCTGTTGATTCTATCTTCATTGAAGTGGTAGGAAAGCACATTTGATGAGAGGGAGTATTTAGAGGATGCCAAAAAATAGGCAGACTATCTTATTTTTAAAAAATCAGTCTTGTCAAAAACATACAACTGTGAATTTTAAAATTGATTTTTCTCTTTCAATGGGCATCAGCCCAATTCAATTCCATAAATAATTTTGAGCTCCAACTAAGTACAGTGTATTATGCTAGGAATTATTGGGGATACAGAGTCAGTGTGCTATCTAGCCAGTGAAAACTTCTTAGGTAGCTAAGTGTATAAACATAAGAAGTTAAATATAAATTCATAAATTTAAAGTCAATGCCTTAGAAATATTACAGAATATGCTATTGTCAGAGACTGGTTGTGCTGTGCTGTTCTCAAATGCTCAGTCATGTCCGCTTCATTGTGACTCCATGTACTATAGCCTACCAGGCTCCTCTATCCTTGGGATTCTTCAGAATAAAGGTACTGAAGTGAGGTGCCATTTCCTCCTCCAGGGTAGCTTCGCAACCCAGGGATCCAACTGCTTCAGTTAAGTCTCCTGTGCTAGCCTGTGGATTCCTTACCATTAGCACCACCTGGGAAGCCCAGAGTTTCATTTTACTAAACTCGGTGGCTTATTTATGTCTTCATGTTATTCACATGTGAGTTGCATCTGATGCAACTGAACATTCCTTCTCTCTTGAAATTCTCTCCTTATTTAAATTCTATGATATTTCATTCTCCCAGTTTTTCTCCAAACTATTTGGATGCTCCTTTTCTGTCTCTTTGCTAGCTGTTCCCCATTACCCAACCCTATAAATTTTAAAATGTCCTGCACTTAATCTTCATATTTCTACTTTTTCGGTCCTAGCTATTGTCTTCAAGTTTATTTCTATGCAATATTATATATTGCCATGATTTTAAATACTACCTAAGACTCTTGAGAGTCCCTTGGACTGCAAGGAGATCCAACCAGTCCATTCAGAAGGAGATCAGCCCTGGGATTTCTTTGGAAGGAATGATGCTAAAGCTGAAACTCCAGTACTTTGGCCACCTCATGCAAAGAGTTGACTCATTGGAAAAGACTCTGATGCTGGGAGGGATTGGGGGCAGGAGGAGAAGGGGACGACAGAGGATGAGATGGCTGGATGGCATCACTGACTCGATGGACGTGAGTCTGAGTGAACTCCGGGAGTTGGTGATGGACAGGGAGGCCTGGTGTGCTGCGATTCATGGGGTCGCAAAGAGTCGGACACGACTGAGCGACTGAACTGAACTGAACTGATATTCTAATTAGCTCTCAAGACCAAGCCTTTTGTTTTTTAGCACTAAAGCCGTAAATGCTATTGCCTATCATCTCCACTTGAATGTTGCAAGAGACAACAAAATGAGTATGTTCAAAAACTAAGCTCCTAATTACTCCCCATCTGCCCCCAACCCAGCCTGCCTCTTCCCTATTTTCATTTATCTCATTTAATGGCACCACCATTTATCTCTCTGTTCAGGATAGTAAATAAGAATTATCCCCAGTTTCATTCCTTCTCTCATACTCCTTATCCCAAACCAACATCCAGTTAATCAGCAATAGGCAGAACCTGCAAAATATTAATTCACCTCCCATAATCCTGTTTACTTTTCTCAGTGTTGGCTCTTAAAAAGGTATATATATATTTTTTTTTTCAGACTATTGGGTCTTTTTATTTTTTTTTTGTTTGTATACTGAATATTCCTCAAAACACCCGATAAATGTATACACTACAAAACGTGGCATTTAGATGACATCACAATTTTAAATAGAACCACACTTACTAATTTACTTCCTAGCTTCAAGTTAGAGATAAATCATGTGAAATATATGGAGCAATGTTTATTTGAACATTTTGAATGAACTGAAAAGGTTGAAGAAATAGGAGCTTGTAGAATGTTCCTGTCAGATTTTCTGACCCTATAATTGTTTTGTTTGTTTTTGTTATATCATTAAGTATCATTTATATAATTTATCATGTAATCATTAAATGATAAATGTTATTTAGCATTTTCTTGCCCATCTGAGGGCAAGAAATCTGTTTCAAAAACATCGGTGAAGACAAAGATACAGAATAAAAGAAATATATTAAATACACTTTTAATATGTTTTATGTAGAGTATTTTTCAAATTGTTGTTACTACTTACATAAACCCATTTTTAAAATCCATTCATGAATTTTTATATTTATAAATGTTGGTTGGGTATCTTGCTTTTATTTAACTGGTTTTCTCTTAGGAGGAATGAATTAAACATTAAGCAAGGGGTAAATGTATATCAAGATATCCCAAATTTAATCACTTCTTAACACCTCTACTGCTGTAGAGTTCTCCTGACTCATTTCCCTGATTCTACATTTCCTGATAATCATTTTCTGAAGAGTAGCCAGAGTAACTTTCTTAAGACTTAAATCATACAAGTCTCCAACTAAAACATTCCAAATGATTTTCTATTGTACTTTAATTCAGTCTTTTTCCATGATTTTTCAGATACTCTGCCTAATTACTCTGCTTTTGTTTGCTTAAATGGCATTTTGGATATGAGGAATCATTATTACATGTGAAGTCATTTAGTGGCTATCTTTACCCAAAACTGAATGCTCTATGAAAGTGTTGGCTTTTTCTGCCTCTTTACTACTGAATACTGAGAATCTGGAACAGTGGTAGGCGTATAATAAACACTCTAAATATTTGATTAGTGAAAGAATAAATAATATGAAAGCTGAATGTGGACTGTGGAGCCAGGGAAGGTTTTCTGGAGATTTGTGACTTCTGTTGGGTCTCACAAATAAGATAAACTTAGGCGAAAGAAAGCTAGAAACATATTTCAAACAATGACACTTTATGGACTCCTTTTGAGTAACATGACAGTGCTGAAGGTGGGATTAGAACATTGGATCCATTCTATACTGTGGCGCTTTTCTGAAACTCCAAATCAAACAACCCTCCATCTGAGAACATATTGAATAAACTGATAAAAAAAATACCAACTACCTCTTAGCATTTAAATTTTAAGCTGTTTCTCTAAAACCATGGTGTTACATTGAATAATTTTACTTATTTTAGATTCATTTCCTAAACAATTAGAGAACTTTTTGTTCTAGTCTCTGCTGATATAATGACAAGCTTGGAGTCATAACGAGATTTCTTTTTAAAATAGCTGTAAAAGGTAGAATGCTCAGGAAGTTGAGTGCTGTGTCAAGGGAATTTTTTTTTTTTTTAATTAATCTTTCTGCTTCAGTTAAGTTCATATTAGAACTTTAAGGGATAGAAACTGAACAGTGAGGCCCATATTAATCTTTTTCGCCTTTCTGCTACATGCCCTGGGAAATCAAGAAGTCTGAGCCTCTATTCATACCTTGATGGTTCTCCTAAAGGAAGTAGAACGTAGGAGGAAAAAAATGAATGTTGATTTATCCCAGTGGTGTCTCCAACACTGTGGTAGGTACCATGATGTTAGGCTAAACAAACAGTATTCCTTTCTTGTCTAGATACTTGCAGTAGCATGAGACATTGTTAATAAAAATGATTATTAGAGTGGGATTATTAATAGTAATCATTAGTGCTATGATTTATTCACTGTGTATTATGTATCAGGTGTTTTGAATACTTAATAGCATTTGAATCCTACAAACATTATGTAAGGGAGTTAGTATTCCCATTTTAAAGATAAGAAAGCTTAGGTTAAGTGGTTAAGTGCCCAAATTTATAGTGCTATTGGTAGGCTGAATCATGATTCGTATGAAGATCCACATGATATAAAATTCTTGTTATTTTCCACTATGTCATGCTATCATTTCTAAGCCTATTAGGCGTCGGTAGTTAAGCCATACTGAACCTCATTCAGGAGGCGCTATAGTCTGAAACAGTTTAGAAGGATCCTGCTCTGTCTCATATGTAAAAAAACTATTCCATCTGTAAAAACCTGTCCCTTATTCATATATATATGCACACATCTACTTTATGTACAGATGTTATAAAATATGTGAGGAAGAAGACATTTTTTGCCTTAGTTTCCTGTTTCTCTTTTCTTATCTTCCCTGGACCCTATGTTTCCTTTCAGCCCTTAGATCCCACAGATTCTGTCCTAGAATCATGCTGTCCATTATGGTAGAAATTAGCCCTAGATGGCTATTTAACATTTAAAATGCATGAATCTAAATTGAGTGTTAAATAAGCACCAGTTTTTGAAGACAATAGAAACAAACAACGTAAAGTATCTCATTAATATTTTTACATTTTTATATGCTAAAATTATGTCAACATAGGGAATTAAATTAAAAAATATTATTTTAATGGGGTCACTTCTTTCATTTTCCTCATACAGGATGGCTACCAGAAAATTTTAAATTACTCATGTTACAACTATTTCTAGTGGATGGCAAAATTTTAGGCCATCTCTTCTTCTCACAAGATTACTTGACATTCTTATTCATTTTTATGATTTGAATTTAATCAATATGGGCCTTCAATTTTTACGTTTGGCTTTGGTCTCTCTCCCAGTATTGTTCCTGGTTCCGGTTGTCACTTGATACCTCTTCCCTAATGTCTAGTCAGCAGTTCAAACTGAGTATACGCCTCATGTGAAAACCATAATCTCCCTACAGAATCCCCATTCTCTTTTAAACTTCAGTTAAGTTCTTCAAATCACCTAAAGAAGTAAGCTTGGGATCTCCATGGACTCCTGTCCATACATCCAATCAATTACCATTGGCATTCAGTTCCTTCTCTCTGTGTTCAGTTATTGTCTTAGTTACTCATTTGGTTATCCTTTAAGGCTTGTCTAGACTATGGCAAAGGGTCTTACTTTAGTACTCATTTCTCTTACGTCATTTGGCCTATGTAAAGTTTATTTTATGTCTTTATGGTGATGGTTGGGTTCAAATTAATTAATACAAATAAGAATGTCTGTTGTCTATTTATAATCTATTTAGAGTTTTAAAAATGACTCTAGTGGAAAAAGCTAGTGGAAAAAGCAGATTTAATAAAAGACAAGGAAGCTTGGAGAAAAAGAAGTGTTTGAGGACAGGCTAAGGACATATTCTTCCCAAATTCTGGTCCAGAACATTTTAATTTCTTATGGAGATAGTAAAGATTATATTTATATATAAGTATATATACATATATATGTATATATATATTTTACATGGAATATATTGCTTTATTGGAGAAGGCAACGGCAACCCACTCCAGTACTCTTGCCTGGAAAATCCCATGGGCGGAGGAGACTGGTAGGCTGCTATCCATGGGGTCGCTAAGAGTTGGGCATGACTGAGCGATTTCACTTTCACTTTTCACTTTCATGCATTGGAGAAGGAAATGGCAACCCACTCCAGTATTCTTGCCTGGAGAATCCCAGGGACAGAGGAGCCTAGTGGGCTGCCATCTATGGGGTCACACAGAGTCGGACACGACTGCAGCGACTTAGCAGCAGCAGCAGCATTGCTTTATACTTTGTGCTAGTTTCTGCTGTACAACAAAGTGAATCAGTTTTACATATGCATATATCCATTCTTTTCTTAGGTTTCCTCCCATTTAGGTTATCACAGATCACTGAGTAGAGTTCCCAGGGCTGTACAATAGGTTCTCATTAATTCTCTTTTCTTTTTACATAGTAATGTACATATGCCAATCCCAATCTCCCAATTTGTAGCACCACCTCCTTCTCCCTTGGTAAATTTGTTTGTTCTCTACATCTATGACTCTCTTCTAATAGCAAATAAGTTCATCTATACCATTTTTCTAGATTCCACATCTGAGAGACATTATACGATATTTGTTTCTCTCTTTCTGACTTGCTTCACTCTGTATGACAGTCCCTAGGTCCATCCATGTCTTGAAAATGGCACAGTTTTGTTTCCTTTTATGACTATTATAATATTCCATTGTGTGTGTGTGTGTATATATATATATATATATGCCACATCTTCTTTATCCTTTCTTCTGTTGATGGACATTTAGGTTCCTACCACCTCTTGGCTATTGTAAATAGTGCTCCAGTGAACATCGGAGTGCATGTATCCTTTTGAATTATGTCTTTCTCCTTACGTTTACCTAGGAGTCGGATTGCTGGATCATATGGTCAGATTTCTGATCATACAGCCAGATAGATAATATCTGGTCATCATGGCTTGGCTGCTCCCCCCCTCATACTTTTTACCACATAGTAAATTGTAATGTAGGTGCTTCCCTGATAGCTCAGTTGGTAACGAATCCACCTGCAATGCAGGAGACCTGAGTCCAGTCCCTGCATTGGGAAGATCCCCTGGAGGAGGGATCTCCACTCCAATATTCTGGCCTGAAGAATTCCATGGACAGTAATAGTCCATGGGGTTGCAAAGAGTTGGACATGACTGAGTGACTTTCACTCACTTCGCTCGTGGTAGTTCTATTTTTGCTTTTTTAAGGAACTTCCGTATCATTCTCCATAGTGGCTGTGAAGTGAAAATGAAAGTGTTAATCAGTCGTGTCCGACTCTTTCTGAGCACAGTCTCCTCAGTCCACAGAATTTTCCAGGGAAGAATACCAGAGTGGGTTGCCATTCCCTTCTCCAGGATATCTTTCTGACCCAGGGATCAAAACCACATCTCCTGCATTACAGGCAGATTCTTTTTTTTTTTTTTTTAACCTTACAATATTGTATTGGTTTTACCATATATCAACATGAATCCGCCACAGGTATACTGAGCCACAGGAAAGCCCAGTAGTGGCTGTACAAATTTACATTTCCACCAACAGTGTAGGAAGAGGGTTCCCTTTTCCCCACACCCTCTCCAGCATTTATTGTGGAGATTTTTGTTTGTAGATTTTTTTGATGACAGCCATTCTAACCAATATGAGAGATAGTAAAGATAAAAGAGTATTGCCTGGGAAGTCAGAAAAATAAAGTTAAATCTTGGGCTCCATCAGTTGTTAGATAGTATATATGTTATTTTATACAACTTACTTAATCTCTCTGAGCCAGAGTTTCCTGATTTATTATTGTTCCTAAGTTGCTAAGTCATATCTGAATCTTTTGTGACCCTATGCACTATATAGCCTGCCAGGCTCCTCTGGCCATGGGATTTCCCAGGCAAAAGTACTGGAATAGGTTGCCATTTCCTTCTCCAGGGGATCTTCTTAACCCAGGGATTGAAACCGCATCTTCTCCATTGACAGGTGGGGTTCTTTACTACTGAGCCATCAGGGAAGCCCTGATCTATAAAACAAGGCTTTTTCTCACAAGATTAAAAAAAATAATAATGTACATAAGGAACTTTGCCTAGTTTGTGTCATAAAATACTGTTTTAGAAAGATTAAATGTAATGTGATAGTAGTTGTAGTATAACTGTTCTATTAGATTGTCTTGAAACACATGATGACCATTTTCCCCTTCCGTATGATATAAAAATCATGTCAGGATAATTTTGGTTTATTTCAACTCTGATTAGTCTGACAAGATTATGAAACTCGTCAAAAGCAATTTCTTGCTATTAGTTTCATTTCCTCAGTACAGCTGTGTGGGAGACAAGGAAGGAGGCTCACTCTTTTCTTGTTTATTTACCAATTTTTGGTTGATATGGAGAATTTCCTTTGAGCAGTTCACGATGTGTCCTAACCAAAAATACCCTTTAATTTTGAAAAATTAATATTTATCACACAGAGCAGTTAAAAAAGTGGAAGGCAGCTACTGAATCTTGGACCTAAAATTAAAATGAAGCAAAGACGAACTACATAAACTAGGAGAGAGCAAAAAAAAAGTAGGTTTTTTTGACTCACTTTTATATTATATCTGATTTTTGCCTTGGATTTTAAAGTATCAGTGTAGATTGTTCACAAAGCATGGGGGTCCTAGAAAAATACTCTCGGGGAAAAATAAGAAAAGATTTTGGAATGTCCAAGGTCTAAGGTGCTGAGCCAGTGAGCAAAGTCTTTTTCTGTTTTTATTCTGTTTTGTTTTCCCCTTGAGGAAACCTGATGAAAATTTCATGTATGGAGGTAGACTGAATATACCAATCTCAGTCCTAATTCTGAAAGCACTTGGTATTAGGCCATCCATTAAATGATAGAAGGTGTGGCAGTGGGAAGTCCCTGACAAAATAATTGGGAGATAAGTGGCTGTGGGGTTGTCCCTGGAGAATTAGCTGCTTTTTACAGGCCAGAAGTTTTAGATTAGAAGTCTGGCTCTAAGAAAGGGGATTAACAAGTTTACCATAGCTGCAGGGTGGGAAATCAGTTGGAGAGGAAAACCAGAGACTAGTCAGCATGGCAGATGGGTAGAGAGTATGTCTGGAGTCATGAATGGAGCCAAGGTGAGATGCAGTGGATATTCTGACTTTCCCTGACCATGGTGCACTGATCCCAGGTCCATGTGGCAGCTTTTGATGTGGAGAGTAGAAAAGAAGCACGAGAATCCAGTAACACTTGGGACTGTGAATCATGACCATTCTAATATGGTGGCAAACTTGCACTTGTTGCAAATGCTCATTTTAATACTGGAAAAATTAGAAACAAAGAATTTCAGTCAGGCACCAAATGTTCTTGGTCCAGTACAGTGTATCAACACTGAAAAAAATACAGCATTTGACTTTTAGGAGTCCAAAGTCAATTTGGCAGGAGGGACATCTAACTCAAGTAGAGAACAGAGAACAAAAGAAGTCAGGATATGATTATCTGCCAAAATATAATAGAAACAGTAAAGGAGGTCAGAGCAGAGAGGGGGAAAAGGAACTTGCTTAGCAATAGCAAAGAGCACAGCACAATATCCTATTCGTGGTAATTTCAGATCATGTTGAAAAAATTGTATAAATAAATAATGTTAATCTCCAGTGAATTTCTTTCTAAAGTTGAGATACAAATGCAGTCTCTTGGTTTTGTTCTCCATTTTCAATCCTATCAGCTTGGATTTAAAAATAATAAGATATTGAAAATCATACCAGTTCAATATGCAGCAGAAACTCTGCTCAACCCACAAATCAGAGAAGCAAAACTCCTAGAGGTGATTGACTCCTGGGGTCACAGTCACAGATATCCCCAGGTCAGTCAGGTTATCTATGCAAATAAAGGGTGAAGGGAGAGAAAGCCTGATTCAGAGAGAACTCATTCTGTTTACAAGATACTGAAGCTACACATCTCCACCTGATAGTTCTCATGCATACCTTAACCAGTTCTTCACATCTCATCATTTTTTAAGAGAAGACACACAAATACAGACTTGTTTTTAGAAAAAGTAAAAATTATCATGTTTCAATTGGAAGCTGATTCAAAATTCTCCAAAACATTGTTCAGGCCCAACAACATATGTCTGTGGGTTGAATTTGGTTGGCAGTCTGCCGGTTTTCCACCTCTTCTTGAATTTATAGCTGCTCCTAAGAAAGCAGGAGCAGGGTGTAATGATTAGAGAGAACTAGAGTCCTCTGAGTAACTTCTGTGCACACAATGAATCCTAATAAATGGCTGGAGACTGACTAGCACATTTACTTTATGAAAAAGCTTCCGTTTATCTATAACCTTTTCATTTAGGTCCTTCTTTTGTTTGTCTGCCTTTCACAACTAGGCTCATTTACTTTACTTGGAAGAACAAACTCTTCTGCTGCTAGTCCTCCTCAAAGCATTGTTTTAACCATTAAGATGTCTCCAAAATTTAACTTTTCTAAGTAATAACAAATATAATAATCTTTAGTTTCCCTGATTTTCACAAAATCATAAAATATCAAATACAGATCAGAACACCTATACTTGTAAAGGATCAATTGTCATAGGGCAAAGAAAAGAGAGTTTTAGTTTTGTATACCTTAGGTGGCAATAATAATAGTAACAACAATTTAAATGTGTATGTGCATGCACACACATACATGTGTGAAATTCTCAGTGCATAGGATGAGGAAATGTAGCCCAAGTGTGGTTGTATAGCCCATCATATGTGTTATCTCTTAATAGATGATTATCTCTTTTCCAGAAGTAGTCATGACAATGGATATAAATGATATGGGAGGACACAGAGAAAAAGAACTACTGTTCAATAATTTTTAATTAGGTAATCTGATAGACATTTTAAAATTCTACCATTTATGAATTCCTTTTCACTTCAAGATGTCCAAATCAAAATCCTATATTTTACTTTATGAGGGGTCTAAATTAAGACAGAAATTTGGCTAAATTACTTCAAATTACAGTTACACTCAGTTAGCTGGAATCTAGTTTGATAATGCATACAACTATCTCTTCTAACTCCTACTTCCTGAGTAGAGGCCTCTGAAATCTACTTTGAGGAAAGACAAGCAAAACAACTTATTTCAGTGGGAAAATATCCCCTAAACAAATCCTGGGTTGAGGTTCCTAACAATGCAGCTGAAGCTCTTCAAGCAATTATAGCAACATAAGAGCCTTTAGTTAAGCAGCCTAGAAAGGATACAATTTAAGATATATAATAACAGAGGATATTATAGTATCTTCAAAGACTAGCATTGAAAAACACACTCAAAAACTTTTAATTTAAATAATGTGGACTGCTAAAAATGTTTACTATTTTGATATTCTTGACTTCATGAAAGAAAGCTTTCAGTTCAGTTCAGTCCAGTCACTCAGTCATGTCCGACTCTTTGCGACTCCATGAATTGCAGCACGCCAGGCCTCCCTGTCCGTCACCAACTCCCGGAGTGCACTCAGACTCATGTCCATCGAGTCGGTGATGCCATCCAGGCATCTCATCCTCTGTCGTCCCCTTCTTCTCCTGCCCCTAATCCCTCCCAGCATCAGGATCTTTTCCAATGAATCAACTCTTTGCATGAGGTGGCCAAAGTACTAGAGTTTCAGCTTTAGCATCATTCCTTCCAAAGAAATCCCAGGGCTGATCTCCTTTAGAATGGACTGGTTGGATCTCCTTGCAGGCCAAGGGACTCTCAAGAGTCTTCTCCAACACCACAGTTCAAAAGCATCAATTCTTCGGTGCTCAGCTTTCTTCACAGTCCAACTCTCACATCCATACATGACCACTGGAAAAACCATAGCCTTGACTAGACGGACCTTTGTTGGCAAAGTAATGTCTGCTTTTGAATATGCTATCTAGGTTGGTCATGACTTTCCTTCCAAGGAGAAACTTTACTGTCCCCAGATTTCAGATTAAATTTGAATGAAAACAGCAATATTTTATGGAATCTGTTTTGTTCTCACACTAAATATCTTTTGATATTTAACAAGGAAGAGAATGGCTTTCCACACGTTCAAATTGTTCAAGTTGTTTTACTCAAACTTACTATGTTTATGATATAAAAAACAACAACAAAAAACACTTGATGAAAGTTCTACAATAGACCTAGATTTCTTGTAGTATAAGCCAACTTGGTTTTTCCTTTATATAAAATAATTAATTTTGCAGCAAAAGTTAGGACTGGATATACATTCTAGATAGCTAAATATCATATTTTAATTAATCTCAAATAAGATATTCACAGTATTCCTTACATGTACCTAGGTGTCTGTGTGTCAATCTATATACTAGATAATATATAATTAATGCTAAATCTATATACTAAATAATATATATTTATTTAGCTACCTACTCATTTCTCTTCTTGCTGTTCTCAACTGTGATCCACACACCACTCCCCCAAAACACCGGCATATTCCAAAGGGAATTTTAATTCCGGAAAACTTAATTAGAGCAAAAATATTAACAAGTATGAACCTAGTACCATTGGTCTTTAAAAATAAGACAATTGTAGTAATTGTTACAATTTTAGGACAATGACGATATAAAATTTAAAAAAAAAACTATATAATTCTGTCAAAGTTTCTCATCAAAGTTCAATGTGCATATGAATCACTAAGGGTGGTGGCCAAATGTGTTCTTTCTCAGGCTCATTCTCAGTCCTGCTAAATGGGAATATCTTTGGAAGGTACGGTGAAATATGCATGTCTGTGAAGCTTCTCACACTGATCCTTGAGAATCACTGCTCTACAGCTGTCAGCTATCTTCTTTCTCACTCCTAGAGTCTTTTTTTTTTTAGCTGAAGTTGAGTTATTTCTGACCCTGCCTCTCATGGGAAAGCTTAATGTAGGGGATCTTTAACTAATTCCAGTGAAATGGAGTTCTGTGAATTTAATAATAAACTGTAACAAGTGATTATGGCTTTTAGTCTGCACTTAAGATACACAAATCAAGTATGTTACCTCCTTGTTTACAAGTCCCAGTGCCTCAGGAAGTCACACCTTCTTCATTAGGCATAGTTTTGTCCCTGACTACAACATCCTCTATTGGAAAACTGGTCATTCATTGCCTCATTTTCTTGCTAAGATTAAAACCCCACCTCTCTACTAACAGTCTTCTATGTGGGTAATCGAGCTGGCT
Organism: Bos mutus; assembly: GCF_027580195.1. Taxonomy (NCBI): domain Eukaryota; kingdom Metazoa; phylum Chordata; class Mammalia; order Artiodactyla; family Bovidae; genus Bos; species Bos mutus. Next base: position 82,195,495 of record NC_091618.1, read on the forward strand.
CTGAACAAATACCCAATGTTCAGAACTCTGACTGTAACAAACCTCCTAGCTGATAAAAATCTGCAAAGCTGAACTTCTGAGGATTGCTCCTCTAAGAATGGGTATTTTTTCCTACTTGTTAAAAAAAGCTTTTTATTCAACTTGTATCCCCAGTTACCAAGTATTTACCAAGATTGTAACCGAATAGTTATGTAATTATTAGACTCAATGGCACCTACTGTCGATACCTGTGGATAAGAGAGCTCTTCAGCATCTGTTCACTTCAGATGTAGAGCCAGGTCCCAGGTCTTGTTTCACCTAGATAAATCACAAGAAATGACAGTTCCTTCTAATTAATATTTTTTATATATATATATTTACACACACACACACACACATGTGCTAAGTCGCTTCAGTTGTGTTTGACTCTGTGTGACCCTATGGACTGCAGCCTTCCAGGCTCCTCTGTCCATGATATTCTCCAGGCAAGAATACTGGAGTGTCTTGCCATTTCCTCTCCAATATATATATGAGTTATTTATATAGAAAGAACAGTATCCTACCTCACACAAACAGCAATTATTTCCAGAAGGATCACAGTTCTAAAAAAAAAAAGTTTAAACACCAAAGCTTTTTAGAGGAAAATACATGAATAGTCTTTGTAGCCGTGGATTAGGCAAGGACTTCTTAAGAGGACAAAAAGAGCACTAATCACAAAGTTAGATAAGTGATACACTGGATATATTAAAGCTAAATCTCTACTAATGAAAAGATGAGTGAGTAAAAAGCAACCTACAAAAAAAAGAAAATCACTATTGCAACAGATATACTAAAAAGAAACTTGTATTCAGGATATAAAACAGCTCCTACAAATCAGTAAGAAAAGGACAATTTTGCACAGATACTTCCAAAGAATATCAAATAGCAATCAGCTACACAAATGAAATTTTGAGTGAAATAAGCCCAGCAATAAAAAGTATATATTCTAGGTTTCTGTTATATATAAGTTCAAAATAGACAAAACTTAAGAAGGTAGAATGATGGTTATCATTGATGGGGTTGGGGATGGACAGTGACTGGAAGGGAGCTTCCGAGGGCTTTTGGAGTGCTGTTGATTTTGAGTTTCTCAGTTTGGGTGTGGTTACATGAGTATGCATTCAGTTTGTGACAATTCATGTTATAAAAATACAGGCATACACACACATAAAAAAATTGATTTAAACTGTATTTTAGGCATATGTTATTGAGCGAGAAAGAAATCATTTTTAAATGCATTTAAAAAGTTATTCTGAAATATTTGTATCTTAATGGGGCTATCATTGTCACAGTGATGGACCATATTACTGTCCCATTCTCAGACATGTCCCTTTGGCACTGAAATCCAATTCAATCAATTCAGAGTTTGAAGACATGAGCATTAGGGAAAGACTAATAGGATACAATAACAAATTTGCTAAATAAAACAAATGTCAGCCACATTTTACTACCCTCCATTACTGACTCTCGTTAATTACTGTCGAACACTAATTATGCAATATGCAGCTTCCCCATATTTTAACTTGGGCAGGCCAAGATGGAGATAGAGGGAGCCTAGTGTACTGCAATCAATGTGTGATTAGATTTCATCTGCTTGATAAAAGGGCTTTGCAACTGAGTCATGTCCTTTAGGAACTAAATGCTATAGGACATGAAATTCCAGGAAACAAGCCATCACAGGTTGAAATGTGTGTTTTTGCACTTGATACACTTCCAACAAAGATCAGAGAGTCAGGTCTGTCCCAGAGAATGAGACAGCTTGTTTTGCCAGTTATTTTAATTCTGTGGCTGCCGAACAACTTGTTGTACAGCTGATGTTTTCTGTGTAAGTGACATTTCATCGTCCGCTGCCCTAAGATAGTCACCCTGTTTTCCCTTAATTGATACTTGTACGCAAGAGGCGGAAAATGGCTCAGCATTTCTTGCTAGATTAGGTCAAAACTGACAGAGGAAGCAGAGAGAAGATTGCATTACTTATACCCCTTATGGTTCTCTTCTGTATCTAAGGAGATTGCCATTTCATAAAATTTCTTTTGCTGCCTGAACATCAATGTAATAATACAAGCATTTAGTTCCTATTTGCTTTTCTTTCTTTTTTTTTTTAACTGCTTACCTGATCACCAGTGGGAAATTCATAAGCAGTTCTACTAACTCTCAACTTAATTTTTCTTCTTTGTCCTTAATAAGATGTAATTGTATCCTTGGACCTCTCTTCCTTAAATGCTTCATTTTGTCTTTTCTGTGGAGCCTTTACTTTTCTCTTCATTTGATTTATAACCAGAAGAATTAAACATGCCTCTGAAAGTTCAAAGTGAGTTTCCTGAAGGTTTTTTGATTTTGTTTTTCCCGGATTGTGGGGTATTCTTATCATAAGATTAATGTTTACAAATAGATGTGGTGGTATTTATTCTGATTCAAAGTTAATTAAGAAGCATCCCATGAAAATGTTACTGTTCATTGTGCAGCCTCAGTAACTGGGGATCCATTCTTCTGGGTCTCTTTTCACCAAGTCTTTTGGAAAGAGATTATGTCTTTAACAAAGTCATCAACAGTTCCCAGAATCTATAAGACAAGCCCACATTCTTTAATGAAGCAGTAATATTTCTGTGCGTGTGTGCTAAGTTGCTTCAATTGTGTCCAACTCTTTACAACCATATGAACTGTAGACTGCCACGCTCCTCTGTCCATGGGATTCTCCAGGCAAGAATACTGTAGTGGGCTGCCATGCCCGCCTCCTGGGGATCTTCCCAACCCAGAGATCAAACCCGAGCCTCATGTCTCCTGCATTGGCAGGTCGGTTTTTTACCTCTGGCATCACCTAGGAAGCCCCAAGGTTGTCCTGCTGCTGCTGCTAAGTCGCTTCAGTCGTGTCCGACTCTGTGTGACCCCACAGACAGCAGCTCACCAGGCTCCCCCGTCCCTGGGATTCTCCAGGCAAGAACACTGGAGTGGGTTGCCATTTCCTTCTCCAATGCATGAAAGTGAAAGGTGAAAGTGAAGTCGCTCAGTCGTGTCTGACTCTTAGCGACCCCATGGACTGCAGCCTACCAGGCTCCTCCATCCATGGGATTTTCCAGGCAAGAGTACTGGAGTGGGGTGCCATTGCCTTCTCCGCAAGGTTGTCCTAATCCAGCTCTAATCCACTGTCTGTATCTAGCTTTCCAAATTATCCACTCCCCTCTATTATGTGTTGTGGATGTTCACCTTGCCTTTCCTTAAATTTTTTTACCTCAGCCTGCACTGCTCTTGAAATCCCTTCTCTGCCTTTTGAATCGTGTTTATCATACAGTTTCAAGTTTATCATATGGTATCACTTTCACCATCACCGGAAATTGCCCTCAGACCCATTCTCTGTTGCACTCTAATCAGACTCCATTGTAAGTAAGCGTGTATATGTCCAACTCTACTCCAGAATTTTTAATAATTTTTGTAGAAACTGTGGGACCTAGAAAGTCTGTTTCTCAGGGTAGAGGCTCAAAGATTATTTGAAATATAATATATGTTGCATTTCTCCCAGTAGGATTGAGACTAGTGGACTAAAGTGCCCAGGGAGGGAGCACTAGCAGCATGATACTAAGGTTGCCTACCACAGTTTTGTTCAGTATTTATTCTACTTAAAACACATTTTATATTTTACTTGTCATTTTCACTATTTAGGATACCCATGTGAAGAATAACTGTATTACCATTTATCCATGAAGCTGATCTGCCTGACTTTGTCAGTAAATGCAGCGTATCACCCAGATTTCTTGATATAAGTTAACTAAATGCAAAGTCTTATTATAACATTTCCTATATGTAATACCTGTCCAGTCAAAGACAATGTTACCCAGTGGTGTGGCTATGGTCAAATTCCTTTACTGTGAGCTTCCTTTCTCATTATATTTGACATTTTTGAAACTGAGTTTTATTGCACTTGCTCTGCTTATGAAAATGGTCTAGGGAAATTAGACTTAATAGAGATGTAGAAGCCACAGGGAAAAAAAAAAAAAGAAAAGAAAAGCAAACTCGAAGGAAAGTGAAATTAAAATGTTATTTTGGTAAATGGCTGCTCTGGTGGAGATGACAAACAATCGCAATGCAAGTTAATTACTGACCTATCAAGAAAGGGTAGCATGGAGGTTGTGCCACACATTACTGGAGCAACCACAGTCACAAGTCATTTCCACAGGGGAAGAAACAGGCTGTGCTTTACCACAGATCAACAGATCTTTCCAGGGGACAGAAATGAGTTTCTCACAAATACAGTATCTGTCTGTGGAGTTTCCACACACTCTCAGTAGACCTGGAGAAAGCTCTTCCTACACATTCCGGAAAAGGAATGGGGTCATATTGCCACAAGGAGTTCCTGTGTGTCAAGGCAGAGAGAACCTTGGCTTTTGGTGGTTATGGTGACCATACAGCTCACTGCTACACAGTGGAAACCCAAGCTGACACCCAAGGAACGGGAAAACACTGAGGCACACTCAGTGCTTACCTCTGAGATAGTTCTCCTCACTAAGTCTTTAGTGGGAATCCATGTCAGGCAAGAGAGTCCTTCCATTTAGAGAAAAAATGTCAAGCACCCAAAGAAAATTGAAACTTGAGGGAGACTTTCTCTATTGTTAGAACATAGAACCCTGCTAAATACCAAGATGGTCATAAATGTGGTCATTTTTTTTCTTAATAAGAAACAAAATGGTTGTCTGAAATGGAAGTAGGCTAATGTTCATATTTTTAAAATTTTGTATGATTTTCCAAATATACTTTAATGTTGGCGTCAAAGAGTATGAAAAACATTGCTTATTTGCAGCCTTATTTCATTAACTTACCGTGAAATATCCTTCGTTCACTGGTCCTCAGACCCACTGGCCAGAGTAAGTTATACATATTCTTTTTAAAATAAGAAATAAATTTGATCAGAAGCATTTCTATTGGTAATACTTTCCTGGGCTATATACTCTGGCCTTAACTAGGGTCCATATTTATTTTCCATTTCTATATTCTGCAAACATTTATTAAGTCTTTGTGGTTTTGTCAGGAAGCACAGGGATGTAAATGATTAAAGACTTACATGATCTATACTTAATATGGGTGCTCTACCATCATTTTATCCACTAGATCTCCATTAGATTTCCTTTGGAATTCTTGTTACCTTAGTTTTCCAGACACAGTTTCCCCCTGATCTAGGGGTCTGTGACCAAGGCAAGGATGTTTGGAGATGCAGCACTTGAGATCTGTCCTGGGACTACTTGGAACAGGTGGGGACACTTTGGGGAAGAACCACCAATATCCTTCAACTTTAATTTTCTCTGCTCTGTAGCACGGAAATAATTTCATAGTGTCCATTCAGTTTCTCCTAATTCAAATAATTCTTAATACACTTTTATTTTAATGTTTCTGAGGGGAAAGAGATGTCAAAAATAAACTTTCTAACTCAGGAGACTTAATATAATTAACAGAGTGCAACAGATAATCGACAGAGCAGCTATGAAATTTAGAATTAGATGAAATATCACATTCATTCCTATTTAGGTATTTGCAGTGTGAGTGGGAAAATCGGACCCAGAATATCACTGAGCCAACCAAGTCTGTTGAGCAGAGTCAAAGTTTGTGGGGCTCTTATGAAGTGCATTCTCATCACTGTTTCCTGTTTTTTAAACAGTATTGAAAGTGGAACTGGTGTAATATCACAAGCTATTCTTGCTCTTCTCTTGGTACATATAAAATCAGGAAGTCTAGAGAAATTGTGAAGGCAGCCTTAAGTGATTTACATTTAAATTTCTAACTCAAGGATGTTTATTTAGACAGTTTTGTAAAATAAAATTGACATTTTAAACACATGCAAAATGAACTAATTCTTCAATATTTTCCTTAGGCTTCCACCATGCTTCTGTGTGCTTCCTGTAAGAATATAAATGCTTTAGTCATCATTTTTTTCTAATAGAATTTAATAACAGTGATGATGATGATAAGATGTTATAGAAGGAACACAGGAAATACTGAATAAGCATGTAGATCACATGAAACAAACTTAATATGACATATAGTTAGCAGAATGCTGGATGTTCTGAAACTGTATAGGAATAAACATAGAAAAGGGCTTCCCGGGTGGCACTGGTATAAAGAACCCACCGACCAATGCAGGAGACAAAAGAGATGTAGGTTCAGTCCCTGGGTTAGGAAGATCCCCTGGAGGTGGGGCATGGCAATCCACTTCAGTATTCTTGCCTGGAGAATCCCATGGACAGAGGAGCCTGGCAGATTATGGTCCATGGGGTCACAAAGAGTTAGACATGACTGAAGTGACTTAGCACACATGCACAAGCATAGAAAAATATTACTGATTTTTCGATATACTCTACCAAATCTAGAAACTCAAGGGTCAGTGAGAAATGAAAATACAGGTGGAACAATAGAATATGATTTCAAAACCCTATGCATGTTCTTGGAATAATAACATAAAAACTCATTGATTAGAGCTCTTCATTGCCTTCCTTAACACATCCTGAAATTAATACTTCTAGGTTCCTGGAATTATATTCTTCCCCTGATGCTGGAAGCAAGTCATGATGGACCCTGGGGTTTGAGGGTTTCTTTCGACTCATAGTTGGGCAGACTTTATAATGGAGTTTGTTCCCCTAGAAACTTCTTTCCTAAAGACTCAAAAATTAGAGTACCATGGCAAGCCATCACATCCCACAACTCCAGGAGACACCATTTACTAGAATACAATCCTGATCTCCTTTCCTTAGTCACAAATGCTGCCTGCCTCTACAAGTACTTAGGAACACACACAAAGTAGAATAACCAAAGCTTTTCTACTATGAGATGTGTTCCCACATAGCCAGAAGAGTTTCCAGTATGAGACTCAGGTAAACGGTTCCTGAGGGTTAATGTGAAATCTGACTACTCATTTATGGTATTGTGTTAATTGCTATAATCACTCCTCTCCCATATATACATCTAAGTGATTCACTGAGCAGATGGATTAAGTAAAAAAATGTAAGTAAGAATTGATGATGGCCTTTCAGAAATATTGACCCTGTGGATGTGATGGGGCCTAAGTAGGTGGGAGGGCTTTGGCAGCCAAAATGTTAAAAGGATCATAGTGTTCAAGGTAGAGGAAAAAGAATATTAGGGTGTGGGCGAGGGGAAAATGGGAAAGTTGAAGGAGTCTAAAGAGAAAGAACTGTAAGTGGGATCGGAATATGACTTGCAAAATTTGGTATAAAACAGCCTTATCCACTTGGTGTGAGAGGTTTCTAACAGGATGAAAAAGAATAAATCACCTCTGAACCCACAGAGCACAACAGTTAGAAGTTTCACAGCTACCAGTGCAACTGTCATTTCTGGCAATTATATTTCCTTCCTCCTCTGTCCTCCCCCTTCCCCAGTTCCTGCTGAGGGTGAGGGGGTCCTGCTTCCCTCTGTCTTGTACTCAGTTCTTCCACACAAGATGTTTGTGTGTTATGCCAAGGAAAGCCCTCTTCCCAAATTCTCTTCCTCAGAGTGTCTAGAATACCTTGCCTCTTATAGCACTGGTTGGCTTAGGAGGGTTGAGGCTCTCAGTTAATCCTTCAGCCTGATGAGAGGATAGCAAGATAATCAGACTTACCCACATGGATACTAAATGCCATTTCCTTCATGAAATCCAGCACTTGTCTTTTCCTTCAACTTCCTCGGTACTGTAGTATTTCTTTATAACACATGTGAAATTTTACCTTATAATTTCACAATTATTTGCATACCTCTGCACTACCAAGCCTTTTGCCCCAAAAGCCCAACTTGTCTTAATTTAGCTCCAGCATCGGCTGGTCTTCTTTTGCAGACTTTCTCTCTCTACACCTCACCATTCCACCAGAGTCAAATGCCATTGCTTCTCTTCCCACCTGGGCACAACTCTTTTCTCATTTAATTTGATTTATTTATTTATCACACTCACTAAACTACTACAAAGCACTTGGCTGAAGCAAACAAAAACACAAAAAAGAACCTCTGCTGTAGTGTCTGTCACTCAGGAAAGTCTCAATAAACCTTAAATAGGTCATTTATTTTCTGTGGGTAAGAGGAAGTTTGTGTCATTTTCTGTATTCTTCTTAGAGCAACATGAAACCACCATATTACAAATATGAGAATAACTATGAATAGTATCAAGGGAATACCATTGTAAAACAAAATACAGAAGAAAAAATAAGAGAGCAATGTGCTTCCAACAAAATGTGAACTGGGGTCAGTTGGGAAAGGAAGTGATAGATAGAGGAGTGAGAGAAGAGAAATAACATTAACCAGTGTAGGGGGAAAGCAGCTTAAAAGAAAGATCTAAAGGAGGAATTTTGAAATTCCTTTCTGCAGATTGTCCCCTAGAAAACAGGTGGGGAAGCCAGATAAGAGGTTTTTTAAAGAAATCCAGCCTGTTGACGGAAACCCATCCCCAGACAAATTATGGGTTAATTGTGAAATCAATACCAGAATGCAGATGTTGATTTGATGCTGAAATGTGTGCCGTCTGAGGAAGCAACATTTCCTATAAATGGCACATGGTGAGGCTATGTAAATTCAGTGGCTTCACGCTCTTGGTCAGAAGATAGTGGCTCTAGCTAGAGTATTTCCCTCACCAATGTGGCAAGCACACTATCTTTGGAGTACAAATCTAATGAATAATGTGGAAGATCAAGCCTTGAATGAACTCCAAGGAGAATCTAGATTCTTTTAGAAAAGATTTATATGTTTAATCCTTGATTCTCCTCAAGCATAATCCACATCCCTTGGACATTAAATCATACCAATGCATTTTCATTGCTGCCTATTTGCCTGAAACTTTGGAGCTCTGTAAATCTGCAGTAGTACTTCAGCTCCCAGTTTTTAGTGCAGTGGTATCAGAAGTGAAAAGGATGGTGCATATCATAGCGGTCCTCCTGGTTGACCATGCACCCTCACTCTCAGTTTTCTTCCAAAGACAGAATAAGGGGCCATGGACTTGTTCAAAGGCATTAAGGTGGACATTACAGGCTGTGCTGCCACTAGAAGTCATCATGAGTTCTTTTTATGCAACTGTTGCTGCTGGTACTGTTAAGTCGCTTCAGTCGTGTCCGACTCTGTGTGACCCCATAGACAGCAGCCCATCAGGCTCCCCCGTCCCTGGGATTCTCCAGGCAAGAACATCGGAGTGGGTTGCCAGTTCCTTGTCCAATGCATGACAGTGAAAAGTGAGAGTGAAGTCACTCAGTCGTGTCTGACCCTTAGCTAGTCTAATTATAATGAATCCAAGGTCTCCATCACAATCACAGTGCCTAGATTCTCATTGTTTCACTCATAATTACTTCATTCACTGAAACGCTGAAAAAACTCATGCCTTTATTATTAGCACTTTATCAATATAAAAAATCCATAGATTTGCTTTATTTTGAAATAATGTCTTCTTGGTTATAAAAAATTGAAGGCCTCGATAATAAATAATACACAGAATAAAACCAAAAATGTATTACCCTGTACTAGGGTATATGGAAAAATAACTATTTATATCATTTGCCTGTGATTGCATTTACTTTTTAAAACACACTGATATATTTAACCTTCTATATCTTATTCTAGTTATATAAAGAGATAAGTTCCCTTATGCATACATTAGTGGTCAAATTCGATCCATTTAAAAATTCTATTAAATGTAGTTGTAATCATATTTATATGGAATAGTGGGGATAAGACTTCCTTATTTTATTACTTCAAAGTTGTATTTCTAATGTTGTCAAAAGAGCCTTTTTGTTCTCAATTAAATGTTTTTTAAATACGTCACTCATAGGATTATGAAATGAATATATTTTAAATAAATGAAAATAAAATAAGTAGAAAAATAATTTGGTTCAGTCAGTTCAGTTGCTCAGTCGTGTCTGACTCTTTGCGACCCCATGAATCGCAGCACGCCAGGCCTCCCTGTCCATCACCATCTCCCAGAATTTACTCAGACTCACGTCCATCGAGTCAGTGATGCCATCCAGCCATCTCATCCTCTGTCGTCCCCTCTTCCTCCTGTCCCCAATCCCTCCCAGCATCAGTCTTTTCCAATGAATCAACTCTTGGCATGAGGTGGCCAAAGTACTGGAGTTTCAGCTTTAGCATCATTCCTTCCAAAGAAATCCCAGGGCTGATCTCCTTCAGAATGGACTGGTTGGATCTCCTTGCAGTCCAAGAAGTTAGATATTACTAAAGTACAGTGAAGTGCAGTTGTTTAAAGTGTACAATTTGATCATTTTTAATACTTGTATATTGTTGTTAAACCATCATCACAATCAAGATAACAAACATATCTGTCACTCCCAAAGGGTTCTTTGTTTCCAGAGTCTACCCTGTCCCTAGGCAATCTTTGTTTTGTCTGTTTACTTTGTTAGTTTGAATTTTCAAAAATAGTATATAAGTGCACCAGCCCCAAGCATCCAGTATCAGGCATCGAACCTGGACTGGCGACTCGTTTCATATATGATATTATACATGTTACAGTGCCATTCTCCAAAATCATCCCACCCTCTCCCTCTCCCTCTCCCACAGAGTCCAAAAGACTGTTCTATACATCAGTGTCTCTTTTGCTGTCTTGTATACAGGGTTATTGTTACCATCTTTCTAAATTCCATATATATGCATTAGTATACTGTATTGGAGCCAGAGGAATGGTATGGGGAGGGAGAAGCGAGGAGGGGGAACACATGTGTACCTGTGGCGGATTCATTTTGATATATGGCAAAACCAATACAATATTGTAAAGTTAAAAAATAAAATTAAAAAAAAAAACCTAAACCACCACAACTAAAAATGTATATATATATATATATATTATATAAGTGAAATCATAAACACGCAATGAGAACTTTTTAGGGAAAGGGCTTGGTTTCTTTCACTCTGCCCAGTAAGTTTGCAATTCATCCATGTAGTTGCATGCATCAGTTATCCATTTTTTATTGTTATATTGTATAGATAAACCAGAATTTTTCTATCAATTCATCTGTTGGTGGACTTATGGGTCGTTTTTGGTTGTTTTTTTAAGTGAGTTCAGTTCAGTTCAGTCGCTCAGTCATGTCCGACTCTCTTCGACTCCATGAATCGCAGCACGCCAGGGCTCCCTGTCCATCACCAACTCCCAGAGTTTACCCAAATTCATAACCATTGAGTCGGTGATGCCATCCAGCCATCTCATCCTCTGTTATCCCCTTCTCCTCCTGCCATCAATCTTTCCCAGCATCAGGGTCTTTTCCAATGAGTCAACTCTTTCTATGAGGTGGCCAAAGTATTGGAATTTCAGCCTCAGCATCAGTCCTTCTAATGGACGCCCAGGACTGGTCTCCTTTAGGATGGAGTGGTTGGATTTCCTTGCAGTCCAAGGGATTCCCAAGAGTCTTTTTAGTAAGGGGGGAAAATAAGTATTCCACTTCTTTGTGTTCACTGTCCTTAAGGAAATTTTTAGTCTTTCCAATGCTCATTTTTCTCCTCTATAAAAACATAAGTATAATGTGAATATCATAGGAGCTTTATAAGGATTAAACCAGCTAATTGCCTGGCACATAGTAAATACTCAATAAATATTAACTTTTTAAAAAATATCACTCAGCTGCCTAACTGGTATCAGTTTTTCCTGATACCACTTTTCCTCCTATTAAAATGCTTTTATTTTTTCCTAATTATTTTCGTGTCCAATCAACCAGAACATTACCACAATTTTAGCCTGGTTGTCTGTCCAACCAATGTAGAAGTACCAATACAATTGGCTCCTTAAAATATAATCCTTCTTTAGGATTATATTGACTTTTAAAACTGACTGATGACAGTTTTTTCTAATATTGTACCCAATTGACCAGGTTAGCACTGAAGCATCTGTATAGGTGAGAGATGGAGACAACACTCAGGCAGAAGCGGGTCTGTTTCTAGAAACTTAGAAGCTATATTTGCATTGCAAATGTTCTATTTTAAATGAGTAGATGTATTCATTTGAGGAACTTGTGGGCAGGAGCAGCTGAAAAGGATTATGTATTTGGGAAGCAACTCAAAGCCCTCTTGGTCCACCCACCCAATTTATTTTCTTTGTTTTCTTTTTCTGAAGTATTCTTTTTTCATAGCCACTCCTTTAAAATTTGCCCACGCTGGATTTTCCTGGCTGAATCAGACTCCTTCCAATAAAATAAATGTAAATAAATAAACAGTGTTGATGTGTTGATTTTCTCTTTCTTCATAAATATTATATCCAGTAAGTTATTAATACTAAACCTGGTTCAGTTGGCAGATGGCAGTGGACAAAGGACTTTTAATTTTTCCCTGTGGATAATGCAAGTAGAGGTGGGGCTAGCACTCTGAACCAGGCTAATGAGGCCAAGCCAACATATTTGATAGTCAGTGGGACCAGCTTGGTTTGCTCTAAAGCCAATTTTATACACTTAAATTTGACCTCAATCACAGTTTTTTGGGTTTTTTTCCCCACTAAAAAAAAAGTTGCCAGTAATAGTATCGGAAAGTGGTGTGGGATGGGGTGGCTAATAGATCAAAGACATTGTGAATGAAAACAGCATATACCCTGAAAATGCTTAGTTGGCAATAGCATTTCTATATAAGGGAGATCATATCATATTGTCATTAGGAGTTTCTTAATCAAATGAAGGGACTACACAGAATTTGAGTGTATTATATTTGAATTGAAATCCTCTGGCATGAATACAGTAGTGTTGGAATATAGAGGTCCTAACTGATAAAAAACAAACAAACAAAAAACACACTGCAAAATAACTACCTTCTTCCTCACCACTCAAAGAGGCGGAGACTTAACGCCATTTTTGTGCCTTAATGATGAATAGAGATGTCCACTCCACCAAGAGTTTTTCATAGAAAACTATGTATATTTAGAATAATATAATACTTTTATATTTTATCAGGATACCACTGTACTATGCAGAAATCTACAAATTCTGATATCCCTGTGGAAACACTGAATCCCACCCGCCAAGGCACTGGAGCTGTGCAAATGAGAATCAAAAATGCCAACAGCCACCATGACAGGCTGAGCCAAAGTAAATCTATGATCCTCACCGAAGTTGGGAAGGTCACTGAACCTGTAAGTCAGACACCCCAAGTTCCCTGATATAGAATTTTATAAAAAAGTAAAAGGGCGGGGGGGCTAATTAGCCGTGTTTTATTTGTTTTCCTAATGTGCATGAGAAAACTGTTTTTGTAATGCATTTTATCTTGCCTACTTATAATCATAATAATATCCCCAGTTGCAAAAGAAGAACTGGGCTTAATCCAGAGTGATAAAGTGGATTTGGAACTAGACTGAAGAGCACCTTTGACTCATTTTAAGGGCCTCCACTATCATGCTTCAGTGTCATAAAAATAATGAGGTTATGCTGGCATGTGGTGTTTGTACTTCCAAATACAGTACATCACTTTGAAAAGCCAGAGGCTAAAATTAGCTAAGAATAAACTGAGAAAAAATATAGTTTTTAAATGTGAAAATCTCTTCCTTAAAAATCTTCCAACAATATATGATATTGGAAATTACAGTCTGATTTGGAATGAGTTTGAGCAGTGGAAATGGTGTGGCAATTTAAGGTTTGGAGAGGAAGCCATTTTGTCTCCATAATGTGTCATTAGGAAGATTTGAAATAAAATAGTTAGAGATGAACTCTACTGCCAATTGTGTCCCTGCCCCTGCACTCATCCTGAGCCACTAAACATACTGATTGCAATGAGTCTCCTCTGGTTAATTTTCTTCCATAATGGTGGTAACTTGCAGCTGAGGCCATAGGATGTTACAAAATTATTTATGCAATGTTAGCCACTCTTTTGGACCCCGGATCTGTTTTGTTGCTCACAGTGAGAGCAAGAGCAAGAGCTAGGTTAGCTGGGGATAGCCTGTGAGTCCCAGTCACCCTGCAGTAACATGTGAGCTATTAATTGAGTGTTCTGTTAATATCATAGGGGCCTATGAAATATTCAGCTCCCTAACTGAGTTATTAAATGAGATCAACTTGCTGAGTAGCATGTTACTGATTATATTTATTCCCTGTTTTTCACTCGAATTTCAAGTGCAGAATTAACCCACCACAATTTCAGGAGCCTGAGGAATATATGATCTTAACCATTCTTTTTTCAGGTATTATAGACAGATGTAGCATGAGGAAGCCAGTGATTATATTTTGGAAGTGAGAAATATATCCCTAGATAAGGTTCTGAGAGAAACATTTTTCTTTCTTTCTTTTCTCATTTAAAAGTATTGTCTGCTGGGAGGCACAACACAGTCAGCCTGACTTTGAAACCTGCTAAACCGTTCCTCAGCCGTGAACTTGAGATAGTGGTTAGAGTAAATTATTGGAATCTCTATAATGTATTATCAGTAAGAACTGTACCTTTGAAAAAGTTTAAAAGTTAAGTATATTTAATGATGCCTAACATATTTTATTGGCTGTGTTTAACAAAAGGCACTATGCCGCAGTTGTTTTTGACAAGCATGAAAACATCACAGCATGAGACTGCAAAAGGAATTATGGAGAGAAATTACAAGTGATCCATCTCTCAATGAATTATCCACCTCAATAGCCCGCAGAACTCAGCTACCAATTAACACCTACTTTATTACATGTTGGGATGTACTTAATAACTTTCATGTGTTTATGCACTATTACCTTGACTGATGCCTCTTGTACAATTAGGCATAATTGGCATATCAATATGCAAAAGTTAAAAGGATTAACCCTCTTAAAACTAATGAGCATTTCTGTATCCAGCTGCTAAATGAGACAAAATTAGCATTTTTCACTTTTGGGCAGGATTTTATCATGCAGTTTCTCATTGTTGATATTACCTTGTTACATAACTTTAGTTTGGGGGGTTGTATGCTGGACTGCTGGAGAATCAGAGTTTTCCAAAGTTAAATTAGCTATAATTATCCCAGCTTTTGTTTCCGCATTCTTAGCCTCGGCAATATGTATTCCTCGATAAGGAACAAAAATAAAAGTTACTTTTGGTTATGTGTGCTCAGTGCATAATTATATAAAAGGGGTATTTTAGTGAGGATATGTCATTTCACCAAGAAAACTTGGCTCAGAGATCCTGTATTGAAAGCTTGCCATGGCACTAATTTTCTTTCTGTCTCAGTTCTTTTCATCTCTTTTTTCCATGCACAATTTTCTGACTAGATACTGACAGAATGTAAAGTATTTTGGCATATTTATTCAAACAAGCCTGTTAAAGATATCTGCTCAAGCTAAACTAAGAACTTGATTTCTCAGAAGTTGGAAGTTGGGGTAAGGTCAAGGGGGAGATTTTGAACTTAAGGAAAGTGGGCGAAGATATACACTAAAATGTGTGCAGAAGTTCACATGTAGCATGATTTTCTGTAACAGACACAAATACATTTAATTTGTACAGAAAGAAATTGAGTATTTAGAAACTATATATGTATTATGTGCCCTATTTAATATATTTGGCATATATATACTATTTGTTACTGCCATGCCAATTATGCAAATTAACAAGGACTTAGAGTATATACTAACACAGTCTGATATTACATTACTATGATTTCACCTATAATGAAAAATGATAGTAATTCTAGGGTCAGATCTATTATGTAATTTTGTCATTAATTTATAAAGTCCTTTTTTAAAGTTGATTAATTAAAATGTGTGTAGTAAGACTCTCATATAAAACTCTCATATATATGTCATAGGAGCCTATGTCCTTGATGTATTAAATCGAGGAGTATTTGAAATGCCAATATAAACATTTATGCGACCCCAAACTCTGCAAACACAGGTGAATTTACTTGTTGAATTAAAAGTTTTTATTGCCTAAGTGCTGCAGGGAAGCATTCCAGTAAAACAGGTATCAATAGTCCATTAGTATTTTATTGGTGGCATGCATCATTTTCTTTAAACACCAAAAAATCATTTTTATGTGGCTCATAAGATTGACGCCTTTTCAAAATTCAAAGAGGACACTTTGCTTTCTAAGAAATGTTGGAGAGATGGGAAGTTTGGACATGGAATGACATGGTTAGTAAGAAAATTGCATATCTGTGAGAACGGTCTGGCGGTTTCGTGGGGAGGGAACGCTCTTTGGTCTCAGTGATTTGTTATCTCCCTGCCCCCTGCCCCAAGCACCAGAGACCTCTTAAAGGTGGACTGATGGTTTACCCGAACATGCTAAATACAGAAGCAGAAGGCTGAGTGAGCATAAACAGGGGCAAGTAAAGTGTGGGGCGAAAAAGGCTAATGTGCCAGAGAATAGCTAATACAAAAGGTTTAATGTGACTTTGATGTTATTTGTAAGAGGGATGCCCAGCCTACTAGACAGCTTGAAAATAGATATTAATGAAGAGTTTAAATAGCCCAAGTCAGGAAACCGCAGACATAGGATTTGCAGGCAGGAGCAGTTCTGGCATTTAATACCGGTGTCTTAAGCAGCATCATGTATGAATATTCACCATTTCCAGCTTGTAAACCCCACAGAGTGCATCACTCCATTCATAGCCATCATAGACAGGAAAATGTTTTATTTTTATTAGTATTCAGATAAAGACTTAGTTCAAGCCATTTCTAAACATTAACATACAAGACTCCTTGTGCTTCTGTTAACAGACAGTGTTCCTTCATTTTTCTTTTCAATATATTATAAGGGAAAAAAAGGAAACAATTTTCCTTTGTTTCTTACTTCTGTGATTATAGGATACTTGCCAAAGTTGTGGCTAGCTAAAAAGGCAGACATAAAAATTGCTACTAAAAATATAAGCCTTCTGTTTAGCAGAGATTTTGAGAAATATTATGAGGCTGTAGGACTTATCCCTGTTTATTTCAAATCAAGCTTATAGTTAGGTTTGAGGCTTTGTTTGTATAAATTGTCCTGAAGTGGATCCTGATATTCAATTAAAATGACACTAAATCACATTGAATTGATAAGACTTGGCATCTCAAACAAAGGTAATTGCCCGTATTGGTTTTATACAAAAATAGCACTGCTTGGAAAATGTGCAGCCAACACAGACTGTCAACTCCATTTATAGATCAATATGTGAAAACCATTGATCAGGCAGGCATGTATAACAGTAACACTTTGCATTTATTTGTTGTTTTTATACCACATTAAGGCTTACAGGATTATAGGCTTCCTAAATATTTTGACTTCCTCATAAATATATGATCTGTTGCATGTTAATTAAATGAGAGTCTGCAGCCATTTCTAAAATTGTCTTTAGTTTGATGATTTCCTTTTATTGCTGTGGATCGTATGATCTGAAAATGGATTAGTTTCCTTTTGCGTAAAGATTATTAAAGCTTATTTTTAATGTGTCCTATTTAGTATAAGATGTGGCTGCCTTTTTGCTTTGAAAAATATAGATACAGAAAATTATTTTCTCTTAGCGAGTGGCTGATCTTTTTTTATTAACTGGGCATTCTCAGAGCTCAGGGTAGAATTATTTCCTGACATATTTTGCACATGTTGTAGATAACGGGTCTTCCTGATTTTTCCTGCTAGAATGAATTTGTTTTCTTTCTTTTTTTTTTTTTGTCTAGCTCTGAAGTACAGGCATCTAATCAAACATTGTGTGGAAAACAAACTGATCATCTCAATTAAATTCTAGACACACACAAATATAATTTGAATTCTATTTTCCTGATTGGAGAACAAGCCTTACAAACTGTTCTTATACACTGCATTCTGCAGTTAAATCTTTCTTATCTCATCAATGTAAGGACAGTGTTTTGTTCCTAATCTTTATCGAACTATTGTGGATGACATTTGTAAGCCATTTTGGTTTATGAGGAAAAGCTGGAGGACAGTGGAGTGAGACTCTCCATAGATCCAAATCTCAGATACGACTACAAAATTATTTGTCTTCCACTGCAATTTTCTTTGCCACTGAGAGGTCAGTTTTGTTGGGAAATCTTTTTATATCCTCTATATACATTAGGACTACTGCTTTCAAGACAACACTTGGTTTTATATACGATATTAAAACAATAATAGAGAAACAAGTTTTCAGAAATAGCCCCCCCCCAAAAAAAAAAGAAAGAAATCATGATATTCAAAGGTTACCTAAGGTAACCAGTCTGCTGTAAAGCAGAAGAAAATATTTATTAGCTAGATTTTTTACTTTTACATAAAATGCCCTGGGGGGGGAAGGAGGAAAGAAGAATCAAAACCACTAGAGATTTCTTTCCTGTCCTTGCCATCCTATATCATCTCATGCTTTGAAAATCTTTAACTCTGTTTACCAAGCACAAATTGGACATGCCAAAGGTTCGGGAAGTTTTCATTGACAGTGTAGACTCTGTACTTCAAAGAATGAGCTGGGGCTCTTGAGTTCATGTTCGAGCTTGCGTGGTTTCCATTTTAACTTGAGCATAGCTAAATTTGTTTATAATCTCCTACTGATTGAACATGGCTCTGAATGTACATGAGATACATTTTTTTTTTAAGTTAGTCCTCTGATTACTAATTTGAATCCAAAACTCTAACCTTGTTAGCATCTGGACTTATTTCCATAATAACAACCCCTTCAGAACCTACAAAGTAATGAATAATTGACAACAAATGAAATGTTTTGATAGTTGTCGGCACAAAGCATGTTTAATGTTTTGTGTTGCTTCCTAGCTAATTATGTAGATGACACATTTGTCAGACCTTGACTGCCATTAGAAACGTGTTTCCAGAGGGGAGAAAAACAGGCTATTCATAGAGTAATTAACTAGAATGCTCAATGACCTGTGAGAGATTCAAATCGCTGCCAGTTCAGACATTGTTTTGTTACAGAAGCAGAGGGGTAATTAAAATTCCAAATTACAGTCCTATGATGGAGCATTTGTTTGTTGACAGTATACTCTTACTCTAGTTTGTTAATTCTTTTTAAAATTGCTTCTAATCCATTTTATAGCTTTAGGAGTTCTGTCTTTGAATTTACTGACAACTAATATTATGGTAAATTGTACTTCAATGGGGTACTGCCCGCCTCACAGTTTCAAGGGAGCACAAGGTGGGTGGGATAAAAATAGCTCCTTCCCTAAACTGATATATCAGGTGCTGTCAGTGGGAATGCCACTAAACTGGAACATCTTGTTAAATACTGTATTTCCAATTCTGTATTAGGGGGAAATGTCCTGGCAGAAAATAGAGAGATAAAAAGGAAAGCGATGAACATCAAAAAAGGAGGAAAAAATACTCTCCCAACAAGAAATGATTGATTAAGGTGTTTTATTAGACAAGGAGGAAGAGAGAGGAGATAGGGCTGAGGATGATGGGGAAGGTGTTGAGATCAGTGCAGAAGATGTCTGTATGAGAGCTCTCTTGGATCACTCAAAAAACGGGTGTTTCTACAGCAGTAAACTCCATCTCAGGTCAATAATAAACTGTAGGACAGGGGTATCACGCATTAATTTTTTTCACAGCGTTATTGGCATAGTTTACAAATCTGGAAGGCTAACATAATCTGAACAAATCAGCTCAAGAGAAATATTTATTTAGGTTGCTGAAAGTGAGAATATAGTTTTATTAAAAAGATCTGACAGAAGTCACACGGTGTTTGATGCAGGCGAGCTGACAGAGGCATCCAGTGGGCGTTGATTATCCCGAAGTCACTGTCAGCTAGGATTGATTTTCACTTTCTCCGTTTATGTAACGGTTCCTGTAATACAGCTGACCCCGAATCACGTTACCTTGTCATTTCTCTGCATGGATCAAGAAGAGATGAGCTGAAAATAGCTAGACACTGACCTTGAACTTGCCAGAAAAGTGAGAAGTGACAGTGGGGTTTTTCTGTAGTACATGTACAGAGATGAAGGCAAACTGTGCCTTATGTTGAGTTCACTGCAGCAGCACAAGGGGGCAGAGCAGTACTAGAGATTACAGGTAAAACTGCTTCTGCACCAGCATGTACAGGCTCTGAAATACCAAGTTGAGACAGAGGTCTCATTTTTACGTCTTAGTGTAGACATAAAGGAGAATTACTGATGAATCAAAATCTCAGGTCCCCTGATGTTCATAATCAGTAATCTTAAAGTGTACATTCTAATTAAAAAAAAAAAAATGTTACCTAATACTCTGTGTGGCAGCAACTATGCTTTTCCACCAAATTATTTGCACCATCTCTTATTTAATTCATATAATACTCTTCACCCTTAAAATAATTTTGGAACCACAGTCACTATTATTAAGGGGAAAAGTGAAAGTGAAGTCGCTCAGTAGTGTCTGACTCTGCAACCCCCTGAACTGTAGCCTACCAGGCTCCTCCGTCCATGGGATTCTCCAGGCAAGAATACTGGAGTGGGTTGCCATTTCCTTCTCCAGGGCATCTTCCCAACCAGGGATCGAACCCAGGTCTCCCACACTGGAAGCAGACGCTTTAACTGCTGAGCCACCAGGGAGCCTTATTGAAGGGGCGTTTATGGCAAATTCCTAAGATGATATGAGTCATTTCAGGTACAGTTGTATCAGAAGCTGGGAACAGTATTTTTAAACTTAGTTGTCGTGAGTTAGTTGCTAAGTTGTGTCGGACTCTTGTGACCCCATAGACTGGAGCTCACCAGTCTCCTTTGTCCATGGGATTTCCCAGGCAAGAACACTGGAATAGGTGGCCATTTCCTTCTACAGGGTATCTTCCCTACCCAGGGATCAAACCTGCATCTCCTGTATTGCAGACGGTCTCCTAAATTGCAGGCAGATTCTTTACCACTGAGCCACCAGGGTTTTTTACACTATTAAGTATCAAAACCCCAAATTAAAATTGGACAGTGTTATATGATGATTATAGGCACAAAGAGGTAAAATGCAAGCTGCTAAATAATGTTTGCCATTTGATTTATGTTTTTATGTGCCTTGTACATTTTCCCATTTTAATACTTGCCTCACTTTTCAAAAATTTTCTTTTCTTAGATCATCATTATAACTTTGATTAATCCAAAGCACAGTGTGTTCAGAATATTGTCCTTTGATTGTTAGCACTTAGTTAAGTTAAATCATTGTTGTACTGATGCGAAATGTTTCTTATAAATGACACTCGACTTGCCAAGTGAAGCAGAGAACTGAAGCAGATTGAGAAACAGAAGAACAAACACTGACTTTATCCCCTAGGTTGTAAGTGCCTTATGTAATGGCAAAATGGTATCTTTGTGTGCATGGTTGCACAATAACATTGCAAACCTCTACAGTAATAAGATCCTTTCTTGCCTATAGTAGATTCTTTCTTTGTGTTTATACATATATAGTAAATAAACATACCTACATCTCTCACTTCAGAGTGAGAGGGACATGTATATAAAATTTATATATTTGAGCTTATTTTTATATTCTCAAAATATAAAAGGGAAAAGACCTGCATACATATATCTACAAGCTGAAATATCCAGATTGCTACAGTACTCTTTTTTGCAATAGATTTAACTCAGGACAAACAGACAATGTTAGATCTGAGAAATAAGTAGAATTCCAATAAATTTTAAGAATGAAATAAATAGATCATTTGGTTGCCAGAAATGAGGTTGAAAATATTCAGAACAACTGTGTTATCAGAGATCTCTAGTACCTTGTTTTTGTCCTCACATAGAAGATGATAACTTGTGTTGTTGGAGCATAAGTCCTCCAAAGTAGGTCTTGGGGTGTGTGTGTGTGTGTGTGGTGTGTAGGAGGGGTGAGGATAAGGCAGATTTACAGTTACAAAGTTGATGTGTCTAAAATTGATGTCTTGAAGGCAAATCATGAGGAAGAGTCACTTTCCTTTAGAGTCACACAATCTACATTGCATTTCTGTTCCTCAGAGTGTGCAGGGACCTCGTGTGTGCCCTCTCCCAGGTGGTAGGAAGCCCATCTCTAAAGAGTTGATTAGCTTCTGCTTCTGAGACCAAGGCATATGTAAAGGTGTTGGCTGCTAAAACACTTCCCCAGAGTTGTCATTCCACCACCCTTCAGTGTGTAAGGCTTTTAATAAGGGACTCTAGTCCCTCATGTGTTCAGATCCAGTTTATTGTTACCATCTGTTTAATTATACTCTCAGGTTTGTGTTGGGAAGCATGAAAGTATGTTATCCAGCCTTTGAATCCCTGTGTTCCTAAAGAGATGTGGCTAAAGTGCATGTCAGTTTTCAAAGAGCATATTAAAAACTGATAAGCAGAACCATCTCCAAACAACACTATGTAGGAAAAAAAGACATTTTTTATGTTAATGCATGTTGCATGTAATTAGCAGGTGTACACTGATGTGGCACTTTCTCCCGGAAATGAGGCCATCTTCTTTACGTACAAACTCATATGCTTCTTCTTTGTGATGATGGATTCTGATTCCCATTCACTTCCAATTCACTGGTAATAAGTTTATTGGGGAAGAGATATGGAATTTGAGTTGTAATAGGATGTATAGCTGTCATATGCCAAGCAAGTTTAAGGATATGATAAATTGGGAGATAAATAATATCCTCCAAAAATGAGAAGAGACTCTTTGAGAAAGGTGAAAAAACCCTAGAGGAAGCTGCTTTATTCTTTCTCTTTCTCCCCCTCATTATTATTATTGCATTCCTTTTTTTTTTTCGGAGAAACACCAGCATTTTTTTTTTTTTTTAATGGTAGCTCCTGTAGTCACCATGATATGGTACATTTTTCCCCATGTAAATACCTTTGATAAAATTACATTGACTGACTCAGACCTCTCACTCATTTATGTGCAAATTATTTTACATACCAGATTTTGGGTGAAATAAAACTTAAAATGAAACAAAGCCAAATTCTGGTCTTTACGTATCAAAATGTTGTAGAGGTCTGGCTCTGAAAACCAAAAGGAAATCAATTAAATGTTTATACTTTCTAAATAAAACCAAAACAACAAAAAAAGACAATGGCTGCTAGTGTTTTATTTCTTTTGTCCCTGAGGAGATGATCTCAATAAGCTAGTTTCCCTGAGATTCGAAGATATTTGATTAATAATGTGTTTGAAAATGTCCAGAAGTACTTATTTTTATTGTGAGTGCCTTCCACAGTACCATAAACACAAACAACCATGGTACTGTTCCTTTTTTTTTTTTAATTCCTTCATGAGGAAACCGGTGCTGGTCTTGCCTGATAATCTTGTTTCTGTGGAGGAGCAGGAGGAGGAGTAGTGATGACACTAACTTTCCTCCACTCCTTTTGGACACCTGACCTGCTTTCTTTCCCACAGGGTAAAAGGCAACTGCAGACTTCATATTTCCAATGAGAAGGGACATGTGTCTCCTTGCATTGAATTGTCTTAGATCATATCATGTAGCACAAAGTGACCCAATAAAGGAAGACAGGAAAACAAAGTGACAGTTTTGTTTGCTCAAATATAAACACCGACATCGAAACATGGGGGCAAATCCTAGAGGTCCAACCGCCGGCTCACAGGAATTAAATAGCAAGAAGTACTGCTAAGTAGTGATATTCTGTACTTAAATAAAATGTGTTCAAGGTGTAGTCAATAATCACCAGGGAAAGGATAATGAATGAATAAGCTTAGTTCAGGTTAGACGAACTGATCCATGAGAAAGTGAATCTAGCTTTGACAATACGTCACCCACTGTGGTCTTACCTATAGATCATAGCCTGACAGTGGGTAACCTTACATGACAACATCCTCTTTCACCGTGTATTATTGACAGTGTCCATGCCAATAACACGTGATCAAATAGAAAGGAAAGAACTTTACGTTCCTGGATGTGCTATCTTCAACCTCCGTACTTTTAATATTATCCTTTAAAAAAAGGAAAAGAAATTTTCTTTCTTGTCTTTAAAGTACTAATGAATAAGGTTTTACTGTCACACAGATTATTAATTTGGCATCTTTTTGGCTCTCATCTATAACACATTTTAGATAATAAAACTCTGAATATAAGGGACCATTATAGTGGATAATGTTCTTGCATAACAAAAATCCTACAAAATGTCATCCAGTAGTGTGTTCTAAGGTCCCTTCATTAGTAATTTCCTGCTCACAGAGTTATGATCATCCCAACGCAGCCTCTGTTTGTGTCCCTTTAAGAGACCCCAGAGTGGAAATGGGTGAGCAGGTCAACTACTTTCATCCGCTCATTCATTAGTCCATTCTTTTTTATTTGGCAGATATTTATTGGCAGCTATCAAGGAGGGCTTTGAAAACTGGGGACACAAAGCATAAAGGTTCTCTGTTCTCTTAGAGTTTACATTCAAGTGAGGTAGAATCTGGGTATAATACCCCAGACTCATCCTGTTTGCTTCCTAGATGTCATCATTGTCACCACCTGCTCTCCCTCATTCTCCATACTGATACTAGCATTGCCTACCTTTCACCTTGCCACAGATATTGTATACAGTGTTTAAAAGATACTTATGAAATAGCAGAACTTCACTGTCTCTTCCTATAGATGCATTTCTGTGGGTTGTATGTCTCAAACAAGAGTTTTTTGCTTTTTTTTTAATGTGAAATTGTGGAACTCCAACCTGATTTTAGCCTATTAATACTTTAAACTCTCTTTTGCACATTTTGATCTATTTCCCATGTAAATACAATATTTCCTTTAGCAAATCCAAATTATTAAAGTTCTTTCTTTGGTAACAAGTCATGGTACAAGTGTTCCCAACTGGTTCAGTTTATAATGCCTTTTTATTCATCACCCATTCTTAGTCCCTCTTCTGTAGTTTTCGTGAACTTATTACGTATGTTTAACTGGAGTAGTTGAAATAATAATTTTATGACTACAAATTAAAGTGTTAGAATGTATACTTGACATCTAGGACTGTTTATGCTTTCAATATGAAGACTGAACACAGAACTAATTTAGAAGTTTACAGAGCATTCAAAATTTTCTCCAAGTTCTTGACTCTTTAGTAATTTTTAATGTGATCTTTGCTGTTGAGATATGACTGAATATTGTCCTCCAAGTACCCGTGCTTTGTTGAATTTTGTGGGGTTAATCCTGGAAGGAATGATTTAATTTACAAACCTACCTAAGTGGTCCCTATCATTAGTGTTATCCTCATCTATTTAAGAGGAGCATGCCATCATAGTCCTTAAAACACATTGCTGGCTATGACACCAATGTGCTCCTACACTGAAGCAAAGGGGATAACACTAAGCACAAAGCAAAGACCAGAGAGCGTAGGCTCAGTTGGCAGAATGAGCTATTTTAAGGCTTACTCTATTCAGTAAAAAAAAAGAAAGAAAGAAAGAAAAATGTTTTGAAGAATAATTTCTTCAAATTGCATAGACAAACTAGGGCCAAAATATAGTAATATCCAGGTTTTGTAATAAACCAGTCAGTTGACTAGTTTAAAGATTTAGCTCCATGTAGAGCAAAGTGACTCCTAGATATTTATGAATAAAGGCATATTTCCCTTACTGTGCTTCACTGTATGTCACATCATAGACTGCCTTTTTTTGTTTTTGTTTTTTACAAACTGAAAGTTTGTGGCAACCCTGAGTCCAGTGAATTGGCGAGATTTTTTCCAGCAGCATTTGGCTATTTCATGTTTCTGTGTCACTTTTTGATAATTCTTGTGATATTTCAAAATTTTTCACTATTAACTACATTTGTTATAGAGATCTGTCTGCGATCAGTGATCTTTGATGCTACTTTTATAATTACTTTGGGATTTTTTAGAAATAAAGTATTTTTTATTTAAGCCATGTACATTTTTTTAGACATAATGTTATAGACACAATAGACTAAAGTATAGTGTCAACATAATTTTTATATGAACTGGGAAATCCAAAACATTTGTGTGACTAGCTTCATTGTGATATTAGCATTTTTGTAGTGATCTGGAATGGTATCCGCAGTGTCTGTAAGGTATGCCTGCACTTGGTCATGCACAAAATAGGTTCTATTGAGACTTCATAGTTTCTTAATTCTCTCATGTGTGCATAATTGGACAGAAGTCTTGCCATGAGTATGGACAAGGAAACCCAAACTAGATACTGGATGCATTAAAGAGATCTGTTTGCACCCTTTGACTGTCAATCTGAGCTTTTCGCTACTCATGTTGACTTTTCAAGTTCTGAGCTCCCCACCTTCTGCCTGAATGCTTGCTGAAGCCAGTCTTGGGAGGTCTTTGCTTTCCAAGATCACTAATGTATACTTGGAACTCCAATGGCTTCCTTTTACTTATGCTTCAAGGATTTATTTAAAGACAGTATCAATTTCATATATACTTGTGACAAGAGACTAATGGTCTAAAGTAGGGTTTGCAAACAAGTGAATGAACCAATTTTGCCCATAGGTATTTTTTGTTTGGGATTTTGTTTTTAAAATTTTTAATTTGTTTCTGGCTTACTTCACTCTGTATAATAGGCTCCAGTTTCATCCACCTCATTAGAACTGATTCAAATGTATTCTTTTTAATGGCTGAGTAATACTCCATTGTGTATATGTACCACAGCTTTCTTATCCATTCACCTGCTGATGGACATCTAGGTTGCCAGGTTCGATGCATGATACAGGAAGCTTGGGGCTGGTGCACTGGGATGACCCAGAGGGATGGTATGGGGAGGGAGGTGGGAAGAGGGTTCAGGATGGGGAACACATGTATATCCATGGCAGATTCATGTCAATGTATGGCAAAACCAATACAATATTATAAAGTAATTGGCCTACAATTAAAATAAATAAATTTATATTTTAAAAATTTGAATTTGAAAGCCCTTGGTTGGAGTAGCAATGTCTCTCATCAATTTATGCTATCTGCTTGGCCCTGAAGAGATTTCAGTTTATAATCTTACAGCCTTTTCAGTGACTGACTATTTAGAATTGAGAACATAATGTGGCAAGTCAGAAGATGACAATTGTTAGTTATCAATTTGAAAATTTAGAAGATGACAATTGTTAGTCATACATTTGGAAATGTAGTCTCTACCACATTTCACTGAGAGTGTGAAAACATTCTGTTATATAGCTAAATATGAATTTTCTTATTCAGACTTTTTTCATGTGGGATTAATTTCAATTTTAGACTTGTACATTATTATAAATTAACAAACAACTTGCTGCCTTTTAGAAAACACTAGATTATCTCTGGAAATAGTGTTCTTGTTACCAAGTTATAAATGCTCTGTTTATTCTGGTTTATCTGTAATTTAACTTCTGTAAAGTTTGTTAAATATTTCTTAAAACTTGATGATAAGTTGCTTTATATTTAAGTGAAGCAGTACACTTCTAAATATTATAAAAAAGAATCACACCAGACCCTTAGAAATGAGAAATGATACTATTTGACAGTTTATAATATTATACAAAATTTAAATCAACTTATATTTGACTAATCATCTTATTACTTATCATTTACTTTACATTTTTACTAATTAAACTTAATTTGAAAGCTATTAAACTTTGTTAGAATTTTTATTTCTTTTTCAGTTGACATGTAATATACCATAAAAAATGAAACACAGAAAAAATGAACCTTACAAATAGTCTCAACGCAGCTCCTTATAGCCAATTTTTTTTTTTTTTTTGGAGAATAGGCTTTACCAGGTCAGAAGCTGTGTGCCTTTATGGAGAGAAGATAGGTTCACATAAGGAAGAGAAAAAGTCCTTTGAAACGAAGATCAAAGGGCTCTCAGAGATCTTTAGACTTGCATCTTGCATGCTGAAACCGACCCAAAAATGTGTTTTGCCTGTCCCAGTTTCCTTCTTGTTTTTTTTAATTGAACTGGCATTTTAACATTGTGAAGTTTCACAAAAATTTGTATATATGACACATCTCAAAATATCAGACATTCTGGCATCACAGGGTATCATTCTGGCTCCCCAAAGAGTAGGCAGTAACCAGCTAAAGGTAAATAGATGTTGCCCTGTCTAGGTGCATCAAGTAGCCTCTAGTTAACCACATTTAAATCCAGGTTCCCTTCACTGGATCCTGTTACCTACCTGACATCTGAGTTGGCAATGTCAGCTTTAGAGTTTCCATTCCAACCTTTTTTAAATGCCCACTAAGGACAAAGAGAAGCTGTGTTATCATTCAGGTAACCGCAAAACTAATGTTTCCATCGAATATAACTTTTCTAAGTTGCCTCTTCCAGATGAGAATAAGGTTTGGAAACAGGAAGACCTGGTTCATTTATGTACTGAAGTGGTTATTTACATAAATGAGACTTTGGAAAACATGATCCTCTGCTGATTCCCAGAGACACTAATTAATGCCCCTGTGGCACACAAATCTCCAGTGACAAATCAAAGATGCAGTCGTGGGGAGATGTGGCAAGTCTCTGTCCCTGAAGTGCCCCCTCCAGGTTCAATCAGAACTGTCAGGGCAAGTGTCATACAGAGGTTGTGATGCTCTTGTTAGTTACGAGTTGGGTACACGTTCAGTATTTTGACCAGTAACATTTGACTCTAGCCAGGATTAGAATTATTTTTAGGCATTGTAACCCAGGCATAAATCATCCTCTCAAGCACTTCTACATGATGGGTTACCTTCAAAGTGCTTTGCAACTTCATGGAAGCAAATTGGAGTCTGGTGATTATAAACACGGGTTAGTGCTGAGCAGACATGGGAAAAAAATCCAGGCTCTGCCGCTTACTTACTATGTTACTTTGGACAAATTTCTTGATGGTTTGGGGGCTTCCTAGCTACATTTTTATTTTATTTTTAAAAATTTTTAATTGAAAGATATTTGCTTTACATTAGTACGTTAGTTCCTGACATATATCAATATGAATCAGCCACAGATATACATATGTTCCCTCCCTCTTGAATCACTCTCCCACCTCCCACCCCATCCCACCCCTCTAGGTTGTCACAGAACACCAACTGTGAGCTCCCTGCATCATACAGCAAATTCTAACTGGCTATCAATCTTACATATGGTAATGCATGTTTTTTCAGTGTTACTCTTTCCATTTTTCCCTCTCTTTCCTTCTCCTACTGTGTCCACAGTCTGTTCTCTCTGTCTGCATCTCCATTGCTGCCCTGCAAATAGGTTCATCAGTACCATCTTTCTAGATTCCCCGTGTATGTGTTAATATATAATACTCATTTCTTCTCTTTCTGACTTACTTCATTCTGTATAGTAGGCTCTGGATTCATCCGCCTCATTAGAACTGACTCAAATGTGTTCCACTTTATGAATAATGAATAATATTCCATTGTATATATGTACCACAACTTCTTTATCCATTCATCTGTGTTGGACATCTAGGTTTACATCTTAGCCATTGTAAATAGTGCTACAATGAACACTGGGGTACATGTGCCTTTTTAAATTATGATTTCTTCAGGGTATATGCCCAGTAGTTGGGTCATATTGTAGTTTTATTCCTAGTTTTTGAAAGAATCTCCATACTGTGAATGTAAAAATATCAGTTACCTATAGACTGATGAAAATTAAAGGAGATAATGTCTATAATAGGCGCTCATGGCAAAGAACCCACCTGCCAATGCAAGAGGTGTAAGTGATGTGGGTTTGATCCCTGCATCAGGAAGATCCCCTGGAGTAGGGCATGGCAACCCACTCCAGTATCCTTGCTTGGAGAATCCCATGGCCAAAGGAGCCTGGCGGGCTTCAGTGCATAGGGTCACAAAGAGTCAGACGTGACTGAAACGACTTAGCATGCAAACAATGTATATAATGTACTAAGTATGACACCTGAGCACAAGTGTTCGGAAATTGTAGAAAATTGCCATTATAATTATGCCACTCATTTGACAAGGGTTGTATAGACCTGGCTCTGTAGCTTTGATATTTCCTATGTCCCCTCTGCCATTTGACCAACATCTTCCAGCAAACTGGCTCCAATATTCACCTGTGTTCAAAAACATTTTGATTCAACCATCTTGAGCTCTTACCCAACCTATTCTGGGTTTATTTAAGCTTTTAATTCTTTGACAAAGATCTTCTGATATCTGATGCTGTTTTTAGAATAACACCTGCTGGTATCCATCCTCAGCTATGACTCAGGATTAGCTCCTATGTTACAGTAATACAAATGTTTGCCATTTGGGTGCATCTGCTATGTACCTGGCACTGTGCTAAGTGCTGCAATGGAGAAGAATTGATTAAACCCTCACACCAAATTTCTGTGATGGAACTGAGACATAACTCCAAGGATGGCTGATACCAAAGTCCAAGCTTTGGCCATAGTGAGCCACAGTCTGTATTATAGCTCCTAACCCTGAAGCCCTACCTTTCTGTTGACCCCATGGTGACATTCTGCTATTTTCAGTCTGGCCCACAGAACAAGCGAGAAGCAGACATACATTTTCCTTTTATGCCAATTAAAATTTTATTCAACTTTAAAGAGTGAATTAAAACTCAGTCTTTTACCCAAGGGTTTCTCAACTGGCTTTTCCCTCATCTGAACTCCTACAGCAGTTATTCATTTGATTAATTATATAACTTTTCATTATGCACAGCTTTAATGTATTTCTCTATGCTTTATTTTGAAAATGTATCCCTCTTTATTATAATTTAACTTTTTATATTTTCATATTGTATAACCCCTACTAATATGAAAATTCCTAGAAGTTGGAGATTATACCTAACCTCACCTGAACCTGACTAAAAATGAGCACTTCAAATGTTTTTAAAAAAATTTAAAGTGCTTTTAAAAAGTGTAAAATATTATGCGGCTAGTAACACCTAGTGATATCTCTTCTAATTTCTGAAGAAATTATCTCTGTAACAAAAATATATAATTTTATTTGTATGACAAGAAGGGGGAAAAATATACCTAGGGATATCTTATAACTGTAAAACTAAAGAAGTTGAATTGAGAGCAGGAAAAACTCAATAGCCAATCTGTGCTTCTAATCCTGAACAGTGAAGTCATCATTGCATCCATTGAGGCCCAAGTAGGTAGCTCATCTCTTTGACGCCTTCCTTGTGATTCAGAAATAATAGTTTGCTTGCTGGCCAAACACTTGGAAAGAATCCCTGTGCCATGCAGGTGTTGTTTTATGAAACAACCAGAATTCTGTTCTTTATCCTTTCCCCACCTTATTATATCCACCCAGAGACTGAAACTCACAGAAAACACTATTGTAGAGATAGTAGAAGACTGGCAGTAGAATAAGGCATTTAGTAACCACAAGTATATTTCCAAAGGGGAGCCAGAATTACCAAGAGCACTGATAGAATGGTGGGCTTGAATTTAATTTTATATATATATATATATATATATATATATCTGCTTTATTGACTATGCCAAAGCCTTTGACTGTGTGGATCACATTAAACTGGAAAATTCTGAAAGAGATGGGAATACCAGACCACCTGATCTGCCTCTTGAGAAATTTGTATGCAGGTCAGGAAGCAACAGTTAGAACTGGACGTGGAACCACAGACTGGTTCCAAATAGGAAAAGGAGTACGTCAAGGCTGTATATTGTCACCCTGTTTATTTAACTTACATGCAGAGTACATCATGAGAAACGCTGGACTAGAAGAAACACAAGCTGGAATCAAGATTGCCGGGAGAAATATCAATAACCTCAGATATGCAGATGACACCAACCTTATGGCAGAAAGTGAAGAGGAACTCAAAAGCCTCTTGATGAAAGTGAAAGTGGAGAGTGAAAAAGTTGGCTTAAAGCTCAACATTCAGAAAACGAAGATCATGGCATCCGGTCCCATCACTTCATGGGAAATAGATGGGGAAACAGTGGAAACAGTGTCAGACTTTATTTTGGGGGGCTCCAAAATCACTGCAGATGGTGACTGTGGCCATGAAATTAAAAGACGCTTACTCCTTGGAAGGAAAGTTATGACCAACCTAGATAGCATGTTCAAAAGCAGAGACATTACTTTGCCAACAAAGGTTTGTGTAGTCAAGGCTATGGTTTTTCCTGTGGTCATGTATGGATGTGAGAGTTGGACTGTGAAGAAGGCTGAGCGCCGAAGAATTGATGCTTTTGAACTGTGGTGTTGGAGAAGACTCTTGAGAGTCCCTTGGACTGCAAGGAGATCCAACCAGTCCATTCTGAAGGAGATCAGCCCTCGGATTTCTTTGGAAGGAATGATGCTAAAGCTGAAAGTCCAGGACTTTGGCCACCTCATGCGAAGAGTTGACTCATTGGAAAAGACTCTGATGCTGGGAGGGATTGGGGGCAGGAGGAGAAGGGAACGACAGAGGATGAGATGGCTGGATGGCATCACTGACTCGATGGATGTGAGTCTCAGTGAACTCCGGGAATTGATGATGGACAGGGGGGCCTGGCATGCTGCGATTCATGGGGTTGCAAAGAGTCAAATACGACTGAGCGACTGATCTGATCTGATATATGTAAAATTACATTTAATTATGTATATATTCATAATTAGTATATAATTATATGTTACATATAATATATTGTTAGTATATAATTATACATAATTAGCATTTTATTATATATAAATATAATTAAATAATATATACAATTAGTCCATTACATTAGAGGAACAAGGTGGGGATAGCTGAGGATATTCCCACCTGTATATAGCAGCACTATATTAATCTGTCTTATTGACTAAACATTTGATGGAGAATTTTGGTTACTAAACAGTTCTCAGGCTGTATCTAATTCCAAGATGAGAATTCCACTAGCCATCTGGATAATGAATTCAGTCCAGAAATAGTCACATGACCTTTGTTACAATTAAAGATTGCATTTGGCCTCATGGAACAGAAAAGTGGACATATTCATTTGAATAACTAATGGGCTTCTTTTTGTGTATAGCAACGATGCACACGTAGTGACTACCAAGCAGCTGTAGTGCTGGGGTAGACAAAGTATCAGACACAGGCTTCTTTGGCTCACCCTCCTTAGAATGCAGTTTATTTCCCATTGCTGATCTTCTCATGGCCAGCAGATGGCTGCTTTACCTTTAGTATTTCAAGTGCATTATAGGCAGGAAAAAAGACAAGCTAAGGGCAAAAGGCCTGTGCAAGCTAAACCTACTGTCTTTTAAATAGCTTCCACAGAAGGTCCATTCAGTGATTTCTACTTATATCTTGCTCAAAACTGTATCACATGTTTAGTTAATGTTTAGCTTCAAGGAAGACTGGGGTGTAATTTTTTGATCAGAAGACTTCCCTGCTGCAAACAAAATAATATCAGATAGAGATAAGGGCTAATGAAAGATCAGAGTTAAAGGACAGAATGAAGTAGAGTGAGATTGGAGTGGAGCTGTTCCGTAGATAACACAAAGCTTTGTAGTATACTCTAAGAAGTTTGGATTTTATTATTTGATGCATAATTAGAGGACACTGAAGGATGTTAAGCAGATGAGTGCCCCTGTTTGGTGGAAAATAGGTTGAGAGAAGAAGAAAGAAAATGGGAGTGCTATTAAGGATTTCAAACTATTCTTGATCCAATAAATCATGGTAACTTGTGCTGGATTGGTTGAGTGAATATAGATGGAAGAAAACAATTTAAGAATATTTTAAACATAGAATTGAAAAGACTTTGAGATGGATTGAATGCAGATAGAAAAGAAGTGGGGAGGTTTCCAGGTGTTTAGCTAGAGAAACTGTATTAATATCCATGCCAATCACTGAAATGGGAAGAACCAAGAATAGACAATAGATCTGACAATGTGAGATTTCAAGTCATCAGATTTGGTTATGAAAAGTTTGAGATTTTAATGACACATCAAAGTCAAAGTGTCAAGGTGACAATGAATTATGTGAATTTGTAGCTCAGAGAATTGGCATGACCTACAGATATAATTTTTATGTCAACAACCAACAGATAATATTTAATGCCACATGTATAACAAAGTGGAGAAGGCAATGGCACCCCACTCCAGTACTCTTGCCTGGAAAATCCCATGGACGGAGGAGCCTGGTAGGCTGCAGTCCATAGGGTCGCTAAGAGTCGGACACGACTGAGCAACTTCACTTTCAATTTTCACTTTCATGCATTGGAGAAGGAAATGGCAACCCACTCCAGTGTTCTTGCCTGGAGAATCACAGGGACGGGTGGGCTGCCGTCTCTGGGGTCGCACAGAGTCGGACACCACTGAAGCAACTTAGCAGCAGCAGCAGCAGTATAACAAAGAGCCCATCAGGATAAAGCATAGACATTAAAGAGGATTTAAACTTTCAGGGTAAACCTGCAAAGAAATTGATAGAGTGACTGGAAAAGTGAACATGAACCAAGAGAAGTCCATGAATTCAAGAAAAAAGGGGTGCCTGAGAATTTTTAAAGAAAAAAATATATATATAAGTACATATTTTTTTCATATATTTCATTTAAGTGCCTTTAGATTCAGTTTCTTTGAAGGCAAAATTAATTCCTAGTAATTGGAAATGAGGCAAAACTAGTGGCTCTCAGTGTTGGAAATTATGACCTAAAGATACAATAAAAACAGAGGTGTCATTTTTTTATGTGTATTTTAGACATAGTTTATAGTCATATATGAATATGAATCCATGTACAAGTATATTTATCTATATACATTTTTATGTGTGCTCTGATCAAATCTAAGCAGTACTACATATCTTTATATTTTTAAAACATTATTTTTCTTTTCCTGGTAGAGGAAAATTCAAATTTTATTTTTTACTTTTAATTTTCCCTTAAGAGGTATAGTTTCTGGTTCAAGAAAAGCAATCTCTCATTGCAACATCACAAGGACTAGGAAAAAGTCAGAATGTCTGGAAAATGATAACGGGTTTAAACATGTGAAACAAATGTTCAAAGATAGAATCAAAGGGCAAACATCAAGGTGAAGATAAAGAAATAAATGATACAGAGATAATAAAGATAATCCACAAAACTAAACACACACACACACACACACACCTCTAATTTTATCTTGAGTAAATTGAGTGGATATTTTTGAACTTTGTTTTTCATTTACAGTTTGCCCCAGGATAAAACGATAAGCTCTATTAATCAGAAAAGGTTAATGGCATATTATTTCTTTGGTAGATGGATAACAGTTTCTGGACCAAGTTATTTGTAACTTCTGTCCAAGTGGACTATTGTACCTTAGCAGCAAATCACATGAAAATGTCAACCATGTGTTTGATTTTACCCACTTTACAGAAAAAAAAAAGAAAGAAAAATCCCACAGGGAGCATATAGGATAATAGAATATGTAAAATGAATCATTTTTTAGGGGTCTTTTTCAATTCTATTCTCCTTGGTTGAATTCCCTTCCCAATTTGGCCCTCAGAT
This sequence comes from Bos mutus, assembly GCF_027580195.1. NCBI lineage: Eukaryota > Metazoa > Chordata > Mammalia > Artiodactyla > Bovidae > Bos > Bos mutus. The sequence continues at coordinate 82,230,599 of NC_091618.1, forward strand.
ATGCATTTTATTATTGGAAGATGTGTTTGTGGCAAGGGTACTAAGAGCTCACTTTGAGTTAGCTCTCATTTATCAAACAATTCCCTCTCACCCAAAAATTCCCAGAGTAGTAACTACTAGCAATTCTCCTTTATTTGTACTCTCCATTTGTACCTGGTGAATTCTATATTATATTAATTCATAAAACCAGCTCTGCCAGACTCCCTATGGTTACAATTATTAAGGCTGTAACTGAAATGATATTTCTCATATTGATCTTCAACCAGAAGTTTTTGTCCTGAAGCTTTTGTTTCACATTAAGACACTAATGATCGCCTCCACCAAATGAGCAGCTTAATAGTCACAAAAAGCTGAATGAAAAGATTTTGATCATCACCTTGGAGAGCACTGTATTCCAACATCTTTCCCGTCCGTAATTGGCAAACACTAACAGAGCTTTCAGTTTAAAAAAACAAACAAAATGCTTTAAAGGAACTTTTTTTTTCTTTTTACAAAAATCATCTCTGTTTTCATTTGTTTTCACCAACTATTTTTAGCTTTACATACTCTGTTTGCTTTCCAGGTCATATCAAGACTGTTTGCCTAGGGATTATTTTTAATATTCTAATTTTTAACAGTGTTTCATTTTTTTTCTATGAGAACAAGATGTTGTGAATACAGTTAAAATGACAGAAATTAGGAAGCACTTTAAAGTGCCTATTTGATGTGTTAAGAGAATTGATACAGATTAGTCAGTGTAGACTCCCCCACATCTGGAGGGACAGAGGAGCTACTTGATGGTTCTTCCATATTCATATCTCCTCCTGGAAAAAAGTAGAATGATGACTCTATAATGAAGCTTTTATACAAACACAGTGTATCCTGAAAAATATTAACAATATTTTTGAAATTGATCAAATGGGGAAAAAATTTCTTTAGGTATTAATTAGACATATTAACGTTATTCACTCCACTGTTAAAATAGTAACACCACTACTGAGACTCTGTATCCAAGTTTTAAATCAACTTCATATTGTAGACTATTAATTTTCCTAGGAACCTCCAGATGCATAATTTAAAAATGGATACTTTGTAGTGGTGGACTTACACATACATAGAAAGAAAACTAGAGAGGGTTAAAAAACATCAAGCTGAATGTTTATGGGTCATTAGATCTTTAATGCATCTCATGGGCTCCTAAACCAATGAACTGAGAGCCTTGGGAAGCCTCTAGGCTGACCCAAGTGGAAGAAATGAGGAAGAGCACAAGTATTACCAGTGCTCAATGCTATTAAATATTCACAAAAGACTAATTTGGAAACGTATTAACCACATAGTAAGTTAAGGCCCATCACGGATCAAAAACTAAGTTTTGGGACAGAAAGCAATTGTTGGAAATGATTGGCTGATATTCAGGGAGGAAAGAGTGAAGAGAGAAGACTGATAGAAAATGACCTGATAGCCTTTTAAGGCCTGTGATTGGCAGAGTTCCCTGTGATAATGATCTGCTTCCCTTAGTGTTTCTTCTCTTAGGAGACACACGCCTGAAAAAAAGAAGCTCTGTTGTCTCTATGGATATGGAGCAGGCTTGTACATAGACTGAAGGAACAAAATTATCTCCACCATTTTTATTCTTGACCACAGATCCTGGGGTGAAAATGCTTTCTAAAATCATCTTCAGAAGCCACTATAATTCCTGTACACTTCAGACTTCTTCCTTGAACTTGGAAATTAGTACAGAATTTTTGGAGTGGCCTCCCTAACTACCACAAACCTTCAGTATCTCAAGGGCTGTGAAAAATGGTCATCTTGAAAACCCAAACTCATAGCAGATGTAGTTTCAACAAAAAAAAGGAAAAGTCAAATTTAAGTAATAGAGTCAGATATCTATTTGAATAATAGTAATAATGTAATGAATATAAGTGAGTAATATAATGTACGTATGTGCTGTGTGCTTAGTTGCTTGGTTGTGTCCGACTCTTTGTGACCCCGTGACTGTAACTCACCAGGCTGTTCTGTACAGGGGTTTTCTCCAGGCAAGAATACTGAAGGGGGTTGTCATGCCCTCCTTCAGAGGATCTTCCCAACCCAGGGATTGAACCCAGGTTTCCTGCATTGCAAGCTGATTCTTTATGGTCTGAGCCACCAGGGATGCCCAAGAATATTGGATTGCATAGCCTATCCCTTCTCCAGGGGAACTCCTTACACAGGAGTTGAACTGAGATCTCCTGCATTGCAGGCAGATTCTTTACAGCTGAGCTACCAGGGAAGCCCAATACAATGTATCTAATACCTTAAAGAAATTATTATTATATAATACATTAACAATAAAATACATATTACTATCTAGAGATAAATTTTTTATCATTGGCAAATATTAAAGGAATCACTACATGGTCAAGCTTGAAAAAAAACTGAGTTCCTCTATTTTGAAAGATTCTTCTATATTACCAGTTGATCATGTGAGAAAGAGAGATGACCTAATTCCTTAAGTAAAATACATAAGGATGCTGTTGTCACACATTATAAAGATTCAGCAAAGTTATTTTGTATTGATGAAAAATGTTAAGTGAGCAATGATATAGGAAACTTTACTAATATTCATCTATTCAGTGATCAGCTCAGTTCAGTTCAGTCACTCAGATATGTCTGATGCTTTGCAACCCCATGGACTGCAGCACGCCAAGCTTCCCTGTCCATCACCACTTCTGGAACTTGCTCAAACTCACGTCCATTGAGTCGGTGATTCCCTCCAACCATCTCATCCTTTTCATCCCCTTCTCCTTCATTCAATCTTCATCAGGGTCTATTCTAATAAGTCAATTCTTTGCATCAGGTGGCCAAATTATTGGAGCTTCAATTTCAACATCAGTGCTTCCAATGGATATTCAGGACTGATTTCCTTTACATTGACTGGTTTGATCTCCTTGCAGTCCAAGGGTCTCTCAAGAGTCTTCCCCAGCACCAAAGCTCAAAAGCATTCTTCAGCACTCAGCCTTCTTTATGGTCCAACTCTCACATCCATACATGACTACTGGAAAAACCATAGCTTTGACTAGATGGACCTTCATAGGCAAAGTAATGTCTCTGCTTTTTAATACACTGTCTACGTTTGTCACAGCTTTTCTTTCAAGGGGCAAGTGTCTTTTAATTTCATGACTGCAGTCACCATCTGCAGTGAGTTTGGAGCCCAAGAAAATAAAATCTGTCACTGTTTCCATTGTTTCCCCATTCATTTGCCATGAAGTGATGGGACCAGATGCCATGGTCTTAGTATTTTGGGTGTTGAGATGTAAACCAGCTTTTTCACTCTCTGCTTTCACTTTCCTCAAGAGGCTCTTTACTTCCTCTTTGCTTTCTGCCATAAGGATGGTGTCATCTGCATATCTGAGGTTATTAATATTTCTCCCAGCAATCTTGCTTCCAGCTTTTGCTTCATCCAGCCTGGCATTTTGCACAATGTACTCTGCATATAAGTTAAATAAGCAGGGTGACAATATACAGCCTTGATGTACTCCTTTTCCTATTTGGAACCAGTCCGTTTTTCCATGTCCAGTTCTAACTGTTGCTTCTTGACCTGCATACACATTTCTCAGGAGACAGGTAAGGTGGTCTGATATTCCCAACTCTTGAAGAATTTGCCACAGTTTGTTGTGATCCACATAGTCAAAGGCTTTAGCATAGTCAGTGAATCAGAGGTAAATGTTTTCTGGAATTCTCTTGCTTTTTCTGCAATCCAATGGATGTTGGCAATTTGACCTCTGGATCCTCTGCCTTTTCTAAATCCAGCTTGAACATCTGGAAGCCCTTGGTTCACATACTATTGAAGCCTAGCTTGGAGAATTTTGAGCATTGCTTTGCTAACATGTGAGATATGTGCAGTTGTGAGGTAGTTTGAACATTCTTTGGCATTGCCTTTCTTTGGGATTGGGGAGAAGGAAATGGAAACCCACTCCAGGTTTCTTGTCTGGAGAATTCAGACAGAATTCTTGTCTAAAGATGAGCCTGGTGGACTACAGTCCATGGGGTCACAAGAGTCGTACATGACTGAGTAACACTTTCGTTGGGATTGGCATGAAAACTGACCTTTTCCGGTCCTGTCGCCACTGCTGAGTTTTCCAAATTTGCTGGCATATTGAGTGCAGCAGTTTCACAGCATCATCTTTTAGGATTTGAAATAGCTTAGCTGGAATTTCATCACCTCCAGTAGCTTTGTTCATAGTGATGCTTTCTAAGGCCCACTTGACTTCACATTCTAGGATTCTGGTTCTAGTGAGTGATCACACCATCATGATTATCTGGGTCATGATCTTTATTATATAGTTCTTCTGTGTATTCTTGCTACCTCTTAATATCTTCTGCTTCTGTTAGGTCCATACCATTTCTGTCCTTTATTGTGCATGAAATGTTTCCTTCAGTTCAGTTCAGTCACTGTGTTCGACTCTTTGCAACCCCATGGACTGCAACACACCAGGCCTCCCTGTCCATCACCAACTCCTGGACTTTACCCAAACTCATGTCCATTGAGTCATTGATGTCATCCAACCATCTCATCCTTTGTTGTCCCCTTCTCCTCCCACCTGCAATCTTTCCTGCATCACAGTCTTTTCCAATGCGTCAGTTCTTCCCATTAGGTGGCCAAAGTATTGGAGTTTCAGCTTCAGCATCAGTCCTTCCAAAGAACACTCAGGACTGATCTTTTTTAGGATAGATTGGTTGGATCTTCTTGCACTCCAAGGGACTCTCAAGAGTCTTATCCAACACCACAGTTCAAAAGCATCAGTTCTTCAGCTCTCAGCTTTCTTTATAGTCCAACACTCACATCCATAGATGACTACTGGAAAAACCACAGCCTTGACTAGACAAACCTTTGTTGGCAAAGTAATGTCTCTGCTTTTTAATATGCTGTCTAGGTTGGTCATAACTTTTCTTCCAAGGAGTAAGCATCTTTTAATTTTATGGCTGCAGTCACCATCTGCAGTGGTTTAGGAGCTCAAAAAAATAAAGTCTGCAACTGTTTCCACTGTTTTCCCACTTATTTGCCATGAAGTGATGGGACCAGATGCCATGATCTTCGTTTTCTGAATGTTGAGCTTTAAGCCAACTTTTTCACTCTCCTCTTTCACTTTCATCAAGAGACTCTTTTGTTCTTCACTTTTTGCCATAAGGGTCGTGTCATCTGCATATTTGAAGTTATTGATATTTCTCCCAGCAATCTTGCTTCCAACTTGTGCTTCTTCCAGCCCAGCGTTTCTCATGATGTACTCTGCATATAAGTTAAATAAGCAGGGTGACAATATACAGCCTTGACGTACTCCTTTTCTTATTTAGAACCAGTCTGTTGTTCCATGTCCATTCTAACTGTTGCTTCCTGACTTGCATACAGATTTCTCAAGAGGCAGATCAGGTGGTCTGGTACTCCCATCTGTTTCAGAATTTTCCACAGTTTATTGTGATCCACACAGTCAAAGGCTTTGGCATAGTCAATAAAGCAGAAATAGATGTTTTTGGAACTCACTTGCTTTTTCGATGATTCAATGGATGTTGACAATTTGATCTCTGGTTCCTCTGCATTATCTAAAATCAGCTTGAACATCTCGAAGTTCATGGTTCACGTATTGCTAAAGCCTGGCTTGGAGAATTTTGAGCATTACTTTACTAGCATGTGAGATGAGTGCAATTGTGAGGTAGTTTGAGCATTCTTTAGCATTGCCTTTCCTTTGGGATTGGAATGAAAATTGACCTTTTCCAGTCCTGTAGCCACTGCTGAGTTTTCCAAATGTTCCCTTGGTATCACTAATTTTCTTGAAGAGATCTCTAGGCTTTCCCATTCTATTTTTTTCCTCTATTTCTTTGCAATAACCACCAAAGAATTCTTTCTTATCTCTCCTCGATGTTCTTTGGAACTCCACATTCAGATAGATATATCTTTCCTTTTCTCCTTTGTCTTTCACTTCAGTTCTTTTCTCGGCTGTCTGTAAGGCATCCTTAGGCAGCCATTTTGCCTTTTTGCTTTTTTTTTTTCCCCTTGGGGATGATTTTGATCACCACCTCCTGTACAAGTCATGAACCTCCGTCCATAGTTCTTCAGGCACTATCAGGTCTAATCCCTTGAATCTATACATTAATAGATTTTCTCAAAGTTTCATTTGCAGTTTTCAAAACAATTAGGGAAATTACTCAGTAAGAAAATAAATCTATTGCTTTGTTAATTTATTTGCTTCATATTTATCAAGAATAAAGTGGAGTTGATATTTATATGCAGAAGCCAACCTATTAATAAATGAACAATTATATATCCAAAATGACCCTGGCTTTTGGGCAACTGATACCTTCCATGATGGCTCAGTAGCTGAATAATCACCTGCAGTGCAGGAGCCACGGGCGATGCAGTTTCAATTGCTACATCAAGAAGATCCCCTGGTGGAGTGTGTGGTAAACTACTCTGGTATTCTCTGGTATTCTCTGGGAAATCCCATGGTCAGAGGAGCCTGACTGGCTACAGTCCAAAGGGTCACAGAGAGTCAGACATGTCTGAAGATACCAACATTGGGCAGCTGGCTAATATTGTTAGATAATAGCAGAGGAAATCACTTAATGTTAAATAGTGAAAAACAGCTAACAAATTGGAAAATCTATATTAAAATCATCTTGTCAGTTTTTTAGATTGCAAATATAGAAACCCAATTTAAACTAGTTTAACTAGAAAAACTATTAATTCTTATAGTGTGTATTAATTATTTATCATTGCATCTTTAACCATCCCCAAATGTTTATGTAACTTATAAATCTTCAGTTTGATGAGGATGCAGTAGGGAAGGCTCATCTCGTTGGCTGGGGCAATTCAACTCAGGCCTGGAGGATTTACTTCCAAGATAGCTCACTCACATTACTGGAACATCAGCTGTTGTCTCCTGGAAGCCCAATCGGAGGTGAGGGTTGAGGGGTGAGGGGATGCTATTTCCTTCCACATGAACTCTCCTTGGCCTATTCAGCTTCTTCATGACACAATGACTAGGTTCTAAGAGTTAGTGTCTCAAGAGGAAAGTTGTATGATCTTTTAGGTACTGGTTTTGGAAACCATGTTGTTCACTTTTGTGGTAGTTACAGACCCCTAATTTGAGAGAAAGGAATATATAAATTCTTAATGGACGAGTGTCAATGTGATGTTGTAAGAAGAACATGCGGAACAGCAGATCTTGTGAATGCCTTGGGAAACAAAATCAGCCACTTGGTCAAAATTTAAGAATTTTGACCTATCCTCTATCCTCTGCTCCTGCCCCTTGCTCTCTAAATGCTAGCTTTTTTCTCCCCTACTACAGTCTTTCTCAAGAAAGTGGGTAAGATGAGAGCTGGTAGTCTACATGTGTGGAGAGGTCTATTGTAGAAGAAAAATATCCTTCCCCATCACTTTGAGCCAGAAAAATCCCAGGCAAAGACTCAAATTGGCTTTGTTTTCGTCATGGAGCTATTCTTAGACCAGTGACTGGTCCAGTTGGATTGGGGACTTAAAAAAGAAAGGACAGAAAAGGCTATGTTATAATTTGGACAGAACCCACCAGGATGATTTCATTGGATTAGAAAAGGCCATCCTCGTTCTCACCAAAGAGGAACTGCATTCAGGACAGATAACATAAAGTATATACATTATAGCATTTGATAACAGGAAGAGGCTTTTGCATTTATCTACCTTTACTTTCTATTGTATATTCATTTGCTTATATAACCATGCATGGCGATCTGACAAACAGTGTCCTACATGAGTGATTGTCAAAGGGTGATCTAGAGATTCCTGTGGGTACCTTTGCATTTCAGGGGATCCCAGAGGTCCAATCGATTTTCACAACAATTCTAAATTAGTATATATATTTTAAAAATATAAACCAATGCCTTTCATCTCACTATTTTTTTGTTTTGAAAAAGCAGTTATTTTCATAAACATGTTATTTATGTTAATAAGCAAAGATTTTATTATTGCTACATGTAAATTAGTACACAAGTATTTTTTTAATTACTCAATTTTAGTTCCTAATGTGACAAATATTGTTTGATATATCTCCCATGGAAAAGGTTTTCAAGGTCTTTAAAGAACTGAAAATTTTTTGAGTGTAAAGTCTGCAGAAAAATGTTTGAGAACCCCTGCCTAAGTCAAGAATCTGGCATCCACGGGACTTCCCTGCCGGTCTGGTGGTTAAGAATCTGCCTTGCAATTCAGGGGATGCAGGTTTGATCCCTGTTTGGGGAAATAAGATCCCACATGCCACAGGACAACTAAGCCCACACATGCAACAACTAGAGGGAAGCCCACGAGCTGCAACTAAGAACCAACACGACCAAAAATAAGTAAATATCTTTTAAAAAGGAATCTGGAATCCAAGAAAGTAGACTAAGTCTCTACTGTGGAGTGCAGTAGATATGCTAACCTATTTTGAGAAGGATTCCAAAGTTTATCATGCAGCAATGTACCTATCTACCAAATTTTCAGCCACCTTCCTAAGACTCAAAGTTCTTAGAGGGTGAGGACTTTGTATTATTTTCAGAAAAAAATGTTAAATAATGATAGTTATTGATTTTACAAAGTGAACTACAAAGAAGCACTCAGTTTTATGCATGTATGAACCCCCCTGAGGGATAAAGTCTCTCTTTCATGCTAACTTATTCTTAAGGTGGCAAAAAATGAAACTGAGAACTTACCAATTTGTTTGAAAGTTCTCATTAAAATTTCCAGTTTGTCACAAACTGATATTGCCTAAATATTGTCTAAATTGACTAAGAAGTGTTCACGACAACTGGTTTGTAAAATTCATTATATCCAGAAAAATAGCATTGTGTCAAGCACATTTTGGTAATTTGGAATTGTTAGAAAAATAAAATAATTTGGCTGATTTTTTTTCTCTGGCATTGTGTTGAGTTCTGCTGTTTTTGATGGTATATTATATGTCCTTCATAAATCTTGAGTTTTGTTTTCTGAGATTAGGTGTGGAATGTAACATAGAAACAGTAAATTTTTTGAGCTGTTGAAGATTGTTGGCTCCAAGCTCCTAATTTCACAGGTAGGTTAAGTCATCAAGTAGCTAACTATCCCATATTGTGGCCAACGGGTCGATGGCCAAGAATCCACCTGAAATCCCCACTGAACATTATTTGGTGGATTAACAATGTGAGCAAACTAGGGTCAGATCCTGGTTTATGTACTAACTGGGGGATATTTTACATGTTCCATAACCTCTTTGTGTCTCAGTTTCCTCACTAAAAAAACAATGGTAACAGCCTTAAATTAGCTGAAAATGCACAGAATTTGGGCAGACCAAGTTGAATAGAAGCATCCCCTATAAGAGAATCAGTCCTTTAAATTCATGGTCTCACTTAATCTGCATACCTGCAAGGTATGCAGATTTTAGTAGTTTTAGTAGTATGGCAACTAACAAGGTTACGGAGCACAGATACAGCCCTAAATAAGGAAGCTAATTCCAGGGTGTAAATGGTGCTGTCATTCAGGAGTTCTTCCTGTCTTTTTAGCTATTTGAGGTTTAACCTCATTTACAGTCACCTAGATAGGTGCAATGGATTCATCAGCTCTGATTTAATCTCACTGGTTAAGGAGTAGTCCCTTTATTTGGCTGGCATTACCACTCACCTTTCCCGACGTTTCCAGGACTGTCTTCATACCCTTTCATCCTTACCATTGTTATGGGCAAGCCAAGTCTAGACATCCATTCAGGACCTAGAATAAGGTTAGCCCCCCTTTCCTCACTGTTGTTCTTTCATGCTGGAAAATGTTTTCCAGTTATTCAGCACTGTTTTCATTCACAGCCTGAGATTATCAGATTATTTTCTTTAACAATGATTTTGGAGTCTCCAGACATGGAGACGAATCCTAGACGACTGAAATCCTAGAAGTAGAGTCTTGGGCTTGCTTAGAGTAGGATATCCAAGGAAATTATTAACATGCTCTTCTGCAGTGATTACATGTGACTGATCACAAGAATCACTGGCAGAGCTTTTGAAAATACAGATTGCTGAACTTAACCTAGATCTTAGGAATTAGAATCCAGCTTATACCTATTCACTAGGTCCCAAAGCTTTCAGGCTTCAAAGTTAAACAAAACCAAGAGCACTCTTTATTGGTCAGACTCTGCTTTGAAACTGAGTCTGTAAAGCCAGTAGTACTACACTGTACAAAGTCAGTTTGCCTTAAGAAGCTAGAAATGTTCACCTTCTACTCTGCATGTAAGGTTCCACCTTCTTCTATGTTTTGGAAAAGTTAGACATATTTCATCTGTCTTTTTTAAATCAATAATTTCTAAAGGAGTGTGTGTGTGTGTGTTTGTGTGTGTGTGTGTGTGTGTTTGAGAAAGACAGAAAGATAGAGATAGAGAGGGACTTAAAGAAAGACAAGAGAATATTGGGTTATTGCAGAACCAACAGAGTATCACCTGTATGGCTCCGTAACCCTTTTAGGGACTTCTTTTATGCTGCCATTCGCATAAAAACTCAGCTCCTGCTAGGATGGGAATTACTACATTAGTAGAGACTGTCTCCAGTAAGGCAAATATTTGATGCTGAAGGAAACTCAGATATATTTTAGGTAACCATGTTTACCAGCTGGTTCAAGTGCTTGGTAGGAACAAGGTCACACAGAATTTGAATGAGATGTTATTCTGTAATAAGGGTTCTGTCTATATGTATCAGAGCCCTCACTAAGTAGCAGGGATACTAAAAATATAATCTAGTCCCAGGAAATAGAATGAGAAGGATTCCTTCAGCAACCAAGCATGAATCACATCAGGTCCTGTCTATCACTGGGGAAGATCAGGGGTGTAAAAGCTAGCTGTCAAGGCTGGGAGATCAATCTTATAGATTAAGTTGATACTAGAGGCCGGCAAGAAAGATATGAAAGGGTCACAGGAATTCTCAAATTTGGACCTAACATGTAGGCCTGACGGGCACTAGGAATTCAGGGTGGTTCTTCATGAACTTGGAGTCTTGAGAGGCTCACTGACTATTCATCTTCTTAAGGCAGTGGGACAAAGAAGACTGACATATTTTTGCTCCTGTTAGAACTGGTTCTGGAGCTCTGCTAAGCCACTTAGAACTACTCTTCAGAATCTAGGATAAGCAAAGGTAGAAGGTTTGCAGGGCTGTTGGGTGTTACCAGATGCTGTAATGTATTCATAACCAATGATTAATTATTATCAGCTTCAAGGGGTCCATGTTATTGGAATTATAAAGTTTTAAATTCTCTCTCAGATTTAAGGCATGTTTCTTCTGTGTAAAGGGAACAATGATTAATGAGGAAAATGGGAATGACTTTAGGGGACACCATCAAAGACTGCCATTTTTCTCTGTACTGTTATAAGCATATCTTTGAAAAAAATAATCAAGTATATTAAAGTATCAAAAATAGGATCAGGAAAGAAATAGGGTTACACAAAAGGGAAATAAAAATATATAGGGACTGAAAGAGTCACATCATTCCAATATGAGTATGAGAATAAGACTTGGTAAAACACTCTGTAGATTTCTCTGTTTTGAATCTTTATTTTAAGCTAAAGATAAAATGCTGTCAGATTAAAACTTTGTTTTTTTTTTTTACAAAATGATTTTTTTTTAAACTTTGTTTATTGTAAGCAAAATTGACCAAAAGAAATAGACACTGTCCTTAAATTAGAGTTTGAAGTTGGAACCACATAAAAAGGTAATCTTTTTAAATCATCAAGTTGACACAGCCGAGTAAAATAAAGGCATGCACTATTAGGCAAGCCAGAAGTTTCTCCTTTGTGACTGCCTTTGCTCTTCAGAGCTCTTTCCTTCTCTGACTAGTAGCCCATGGCAGTCCACTGCAACTAAGGAGGTCAGCAATCCAGCAGCCCAAGTTTCATGAAGAATGGACAGAAACATGTAACCTGAAATGACACAGACGCTGATGCAGCTTGTTGCTCCATTAGCTTATATTTTGAAGTATATTATGTGAGCTGAATTGCAAAGAATAGCATTCGACAGGGTGAAGGGTTGCGTATACTACAGAGAAGGCAAGATTCTTGGGGAGGCAAAAGTCTGAAGGACAAGTGCCTTTAGCACCAACTGAAAGTCTATCTGTATAAATGTGACCTCAAAAAACTGGACAGCACTGCATAGCCAATCGAGGGAGAGCAAACTGGACAAACTTATTTAGTTGTATTGCTTACTTAGAAATACTCCTCGATGACTTTGATTTGAATAAAGCAGGACTATTTTCTTTATCCTTATTTTCATCTGGGTTCATTTGGGTTGGCATGTCCCAGTTGAAAGAGAACTGCAGGTTTTACTCTTTGTGGCCTCAGGAAACACTGTGGATCACTACAGAATCTGATCTAATATCTAGTACTTAATATATCTGAACCTCAGCTTATAAATCTATGATACCAATTAAAGAGACTGATTTTTATAGATCAAATGACATTTGGGATGTAAGTAAAAAACAAATATTCTTTATTATCATAATAATCATACCTAGTTTGTGCTAGATTCAATACCGTATTTTGCTCATAGAACTAACCCAGGAAATACTCATTTATACTCTAGCCTAATTTCCTTATCTTCCAAAATGATATAATAATTTCCTGTATATTGTACAATACTGTTGTTTTTATAAATGAGCAAATTATATGAATTTATTTGGGGACATAAACAAATCTTTTATTGATATTTTAATATTCACCTTAACAACATTCATCCCATGCCTGTCATATGCCAAGTACTGTGCTGGTCTTTGGGATTAATAGGATGAACTGCATACAGTCACTACCTTAAAATCAAAATACATTTCTTCTCTTTTTAATTTACGTTATCCCTATGGAAACTTTCTTTGCCCCATTACTTTTAACTATTAACACAGATTTAAGCTCATGTACTTTGAACATTTTCCATATTTTTCCTGGGTTTAAACTTCGATTCTCTCTTTGATTTTTAATCTAAGATCAAGGTAGGAGCAGGTCCTTATGACATGGGAGGTATATATATGTATGTGTGTATATATATACATATATTTTTTTTTTTTTCAAATTACAGCCCCCTCTAATTGTAGTGCTACCTAAAGCCTATAATCCCTGCAACAATAAGAGTTGTTACTTACAATTGTGTTTTCTTCAAGTATGTTTGGAGGTCCAAAAATAGAAAGAGCTGTGATCCTTTCTCTAGAAATACCCTTTCTTTATGGTTAGGATGGATTTTACCTTCTTCACCACACGATGTAGACTACCCTTATTAATTGCTATTGTAAGAAGTCTTTTTATCTTTTGTCAGGATCATCAAAGGGACTTCATAAATCATATGAAAGTGATTTCTCCTAAGCAGAAATTTTAAATTATGTTTCAAAAAATGAAAGAAAAAAGTATTATATCCTAAGTTTACAATAAAGATATGAAATATATATTTTAAATAATTTCAATCTCAAATTCAATAGCTTTACCAAATCTTTCAACTCTTGTCTTATTCCTTTTCTTCTTTAAACTGAGACCTCAAATTAACTTCTCATAGCTGTCTGCAGTATGTCCTGCTCCCTGTGAAAAACCCCGCCAATCTCCTGTAAAGAATATTTAATAAATATCTTTTACATCCCTTCAGAAAACTCTGCCATTAAGTTATCATTGAGCTTGTGGCCAAATTTTCAAAAACAATTTTCAACTGTTTCTTTTTTATTGCTCCTGATTTGGGTGTGTCTTTCATTGTTGTTGGATGAGGAAAATCAAATCAGTAGTAAAGCCCCAAATAACCAAGGAAATTTGAGCATATAAAATAGGAACAAATTCATGTTTTCTTCATTTATGATTAAAAGTTAGCAATCTTTATTTAAATTATGTTGGCTTACAAAAAGCAAGAATGTGACATTTGCATCTTGAAAAAAATTATTTTGAAAACTTAATAAGTTAGTTTTCTGTTTCAAAGTTTAGTGTATATGGCTTTCATTTTAAGAGATTATATTACAAAACCCATTTATTATAAAAATTTCCTTTAGCATATGACCTGAAACTTTGGTTCCTAGGTTTATTTTGTACCTGTTTTTTTCCATGATTGAAAGTTCTTATTCATCATTTTGAACTGCCACTAAGTTCAAATCCCTATCCTCAAACTGATATAATGACCATTCTATATCCCTTTATCTTCAAAACATTCCCACTTGGTCCTATATTTTATTACCCTTCACATTTCCCTTAAAATATCTCTAAATGAACCACAGAGGATTCTCCCCTAAATGCTCAGGATCACAGTTTGGGAACAATTACTCCATGTGACTGATTTCTCCCCAAACACTTTGATCATTTAAAAATGATGGCCCTTGCCAAGAGCACTAATGAACTAACTTGTGCATTGTGGTGGGTACACAACGGAGGATAAAAAATGGGCTGGGAGTTAGACGTCCTGTTTATTCATCCAAGGGGAGCATTAGTGAGAGTGTTATTTTTAAAAAATTAATACAATTTTGGCAGCTTCTCTTGATTTGAAAATGAAAAGGTTTTAAGTAGGTGACTAGCAAAGAGGCTTTCTTTCTTCCTGGTTCAGTTCAGTTCAGTTCAGTCACTCATTCATGTCCGACTCTTTGTGACCCCATGGATTGCCGCACACCAGGCCTCCCTGTCTGTCACCAACTCCCCAAGTTTACTCAAACTCATGTCCATAAAGTTGGTGATGGTATCCAACCATCTCAGCCTCTGTTGTCCCCTTCTCCTCCTGCCTTCAATCTTTCCCAGCATCAGAGTCTTTTCAAATGAGTCAGTTCTTGGCATCAGGTGGTCAAAGTATCGGAGTTTCAGCTTCAGCATCAGTCCTTCCCAATGAATATTCAGGACTGATTTCCTTTAGGATGGGCTGGTTGGATCTCCTTGCTGTCCAAGGGACTCTCAAGAGTCTTCTCTAACACCACAATTCAAAAGCATCAATTCTTCAGAGCTCAGCTTTCTTTATGGTTCAACTCTCACATCCATACATGACTACTGGAAAAACCATGGCTTTGACTAGATGGGCCTTTGTTGGTAAAGTAATGTTTCTGCTTTTTAATATGCTGTCTAGGTTGGTCATAACTTTCCTTCCAAGGAGTAAGCATCTTTTAATTTCATGGCTGCAGTCACCATCTGCAGTGATTTTGGAGCCCCCAAAATAAAGTCTGTCACTGTTTCCACTGTTTCCCCATCTATTTGTTGTGAAGTGATGGGACCAGATGCTATGATCTTAGTTTTCTGAGTGTTGAGTTTTAAGCCAACTTTTTCACTCTCCACTTTCACTTTCATCAAGAGGCTCTTCAGTTCTTCGCTTTCTGCTGTAAGGGTGGTGTCATCTGCATATCTGAGGTTATTGATATTTCTCCCAGCGATCTTGATTCCAGCTTATGCTTCATCCAGTCCAGCATTTCTAGTGATGTACTCTGCATATAAATTAAATAAGCAGGGTGACAATATATAGTTTTCACATACTCCTTTCCTGATTTGGAACCAGTCTGTTGTTCCATGTCCAGTTAGCTGTTGCTTCTTGACTTGCATACAGATTTCTCAGGAGGCAGGTCATGTGGTCTGGTATTCCCATCTCTTTCAGAATTTTCCACAGTTTATTGTGATCCACACAGTCAAAGGCTTTGGCATAGTCAAAAAGCAGAAGTAGATGTTTTTCTGGTACTCTTGCTTTTCCGATGATCCAACGTTTGTTGGCAATTTGATGTCTGATTCCTCTACCTTTTCTAAATTCAGTTTGAACATCTGGAAGTTCATGGTTCACGTACTGTTGAAGCCTGGCTTGGAGAAGTTTGAGCATTACTTTGCTAGCATGTGAGATGGGTGCAATTTTGTGGTAGTTTGAGCATTCTTTGGCATTGCTTTTTTTCTTGGTAGATTTCTGTAAAAAACAGAAACATGAAAAGCTTTCCTTGAACATCATAGAATCAGGGACCTAATAGCACCTTATCCTCTAATAACAACCTCTGGGTTATTTCTCAACTTCTTCCACTTAATGTCCAGAAAGATACAAATCTGGTTAATTAATAGCATGCATGCTTTTTAGGATATGGAGCTAAATACAAATGTAACCATTTCATTCCTTAGCTCTTTGTTTTGTTAAGGCCATTTGTCTGTGTAAAATGCTTTCACTGGAGAAGAGATAATGTGGCCAGAGAAAATAAAAGAGGGGCCACCTCCATTGATTTCTCCTTTGACCCTGACTGTCACTGAAGGTGCATTATGGAGTGAGTCTTCCATTGGAAACTCAAGAAAGATCAAAGGGCTAAGGAAGACATTACTTTAAGAGGGCTCTCTTCAGTTCAGTTCAGTTCAGTCGCTCAGTCGTGTCCGACTCTTTGCGACCCCATGAATTGCAGCACGCCAGGCCTCCCGTCCATCACCAACTCCCGGAGTTCACTCAGACTCACATCCATTGAGTCAGTGATGCCATCCAGCCATCTCATCCTCTGTCGTCCCCTTCTCCTCCTGCCCCCCATCCCTCCCAGCATCAGAGTCTTTTCCAATGGGTCAACTCTTCACATGAGGTGGCCAAAGTACTGGAGTTTCAGCTTTAGCATCATTCCTTCCAAAGAAATCCCAGGGCTGATCTCCTTCAATATTAAAAGAGTTCTTTTGATAATGATAATGACTAACATGTATTGAGTACTTATTACATACCAGGTGCTCTCATATTCACTTTCAAAGTATTAATCCATTTAATATCCAATCTAACAGTGTAACCTATTATATTCCCTGTTTTGTAGATGAGGAAACCAAGACACAGAGATGTTAAATAACTTTCCTTAAATCATGCAGATTAATGGTGAATGCAGAGCTTGAATCCACAAATTGTTATGTGGTTGTGATTTTGTAACAATTATTGCAATTGTTCTCTGCTGATTCAGACTTAATTCAGCTTGTGTTCAAGGCTCAGATACGCAAGTGGAACTTTTTCATGATATAGATTGAATGCTAAGACTCCAGGTTGGATATTCATCCAATTTGGTGTGAGAATTCCTGCTTTCTCTCTCTTTCAAGTCCATTTGGGGAAATTTTTAATTTTTCCATGATAAGTTACACTTGTCAGAATTTATTTTTTATCAAAGTTACACATGAATTTACAATATTAGTCTAGAAAGCTTTTAATTAAACAGCGTATCTCTGGTTTCTGCATCTATCTGCTCATCAATTTCACTTCCTAGAGGCTACCAATTTTAACAGCTTTAGTTTTTTTGATAAAATTTTTTACATCAACCTTCATGTTTTCAACACTGTATGCAATACAGATTTTTCCTGATTTATCTATTTTAGGCATTACAGATTGACTTTGTTATGATACTTTAAACCCCACACTCTTAAACTCCACACCTTCCTTTCCCTCTCTCTTTTCATTATAGTTCTGTCACAATTTTTGTTTCAATCACTAGTTGACCTTACTGTGATTTTCTAAATATCTTCAGCTGAGCTGATAATTATTATATAATTATCATTCATTTTCTATTCAGCATTCTTTCATGAAGTTAATAATTGCCTTAGTTTAAATTACTTATATTTTATCATATCTATAGCTAATTTACCCAACAGTGCCAGCAAATCTGTCAAACTCCTACCAATCTTTTTCTAAGACACTGAAACATTAAATATTGTCTACTCCCATTTATTTATTTATTTATTTTCTGTTTCTTTCCATCACCTTCCTTCAATTTGGACTGTAGACTGTTGGCCTGACACACATCTGTGAACTTCTCTTTACCATGTTCCTAGGTCTCCAGGCCTTATTTATAATGCCTTCTTATCTTTGGTCAAGTATTTCTTTCTTTTTTTTTTTTTCAGGAGTTTCCCAACGAGAATTTAGTGGAAGCAAATACTGAGAACCTTTCATTTTTGGAGATGTCTTTATTCAGTTCTGATTTTGATTGATAGTTTAACAAGCTGCGTAATTCTAGGTTGACAATATTTTCTCCTTAAATTGTGAAAACATTTGTCTAGCCTTCAGTCAGCCAACACCATTCTGATTCCCATACTTTTGTATGTGATATTTGTCTTTCTATTTCCAGTGTTCTATAATTGCATGACCAACCTATTAATTTACTGCTCTGGACACCTGATAGGTTCTTTTAATCAGAAGGCTCATATTTATAAACTTCTATGATATTTTCTTGTAGTTTATTTTAAAATTTCTTACTATACTTTTAAAATGTTGGTTTTATCTTTTAGGGTTTTCCTGTAATGTAGATGAACTTCTTAGATTATTTTTTTCATTTGTTCTTTTTATGATTCAGCTCTTTGTTTTTCTATTTCTTGACTTGTTATTCCTATCCTCCAAGAATTATATTGATTTAATACATTTATCTAGATTTTTAACTTACAAATGCCTCTCTTTATTATTTTCTTTCTGTTTTCATGAATCCTATGTATTTTCTTATCTTTTAATAATATTATCAATAGTATTTTTAAAATATTTTATTCCTTTTTGTATTATTTCTGCTTATTTTGAATTCCTTTTTGTATTTGCTTTTTTGATATTCCTCTTCCATTTTGGGACTTTCCCAAAGACTTTTTCATTAAAGCAGAAGCTATTTTTCTTCAGCACTTAGAATATATTGCACATATTTAGTTATCAATAAATAAATGTATAATATAGTGATTATAATTTATTACATGTGTAATATAGTAATTATATATGTATTATATAATATCTGATCTATAAGTATAATATATAAAGATTATATATTATGTAGTGTTATATATTATATATTAATTAACTTCTTTTAGCTATTCCTACATGTTCATTTTTTTAAAAGAGGCACTATAATGTCTCTTTTGGAGTTGGTATGTTGGTCTTGTTGACAGTCAGGCTTCTTTGTAATGCATGCTCATGCATGCTTTTCACTGAGGATGTCTGAGTTTCAGGATCCAAAGGGCTTTAGAACCATTCAGTCTTCAAGAGTAGATTCCTTAAATCTTCTGGGTGAAGGAATACATTCTTTGCCACTGGCATTTCTGGGAGAGAGGCTGAGAATGGGAGCTGAGGGTTCCATTGCTCAGTGTGTAGGCTTTAATTCCCTAGTTCGGAGTATCGAACTCTTCTCTTCCCTCTGTGATGCCAGGTAATCCTGAGTCAAGACTCTGGAAACTGCCTGATTTAATGTCTGTCTCATGTAAATCTGGGACTGATCTCTGGATTTGAATGAATGAGTGAGCCTGGGAGTCCAGTTTTTTCAATGATGGTTCTTGTAGGCAGTCTTGATCTTGTCTTTATCTGGTGCTTCCAAGTGATGAGCCTTGGGGAGGGAGGGACTGACTGACATTTTTGTCATTAATAACATCAGCTTCTCCTGCTGCAACACTGAAGCTGTAGAATTTTCATTTTACAAGGTAATATACAATGTTTTCATACATTTTCTATATTCTAAGCATTTTTGAGATACAGTATCCACTTTTGCTCATATTTTCATTCTATGCAAATATATTTTTTATCTTTTTACTCTTATTTTAGTACATAGGAGGGATTAAGATGTATGGTCAGTCCACAAGTGTCAACTAGAAATCTACCCTGGCAACGTTACCTCAGCTGGCATATTATTAACATCTAGAGCAGATAGTCACTTTTCAGTTCCAGGATATACCAAATACAAAATCGTAGCACTATTTTTGAGTGGATACTATAGTTAAGTATATGCACCTTTAGTCCATTCATCTTCCTGACTTCCAAAACATTGCTATCATTATTTTATCTTAATGCTCAAGATGATTATAAAGATCTTTTATTTGAAATATGATTAAAATAGAATAGACACTTAAGCATAAGTAAAATAATTGAGTAGAAGTGTAATAAACAAGGATTTCCCTTGTGGTCCAATCTCTAAGACTCCACATTCCCAATGCAGAGGGCCTGGGTTTGATCCCTGATCAGGAAACTAGATCTCACAGGCTGCAACTAAAAATCTCCCATGCTGCAACCAAGATTTGGCACAGCCAAAAAAAAAAAAAAAAAGAAGAAGAAGAAGAGTGATAAACATCAGTGTATATTTTGATCTACAAACAGTGCAATATGTTGATGGGCAGACAACAACCATTTGCTGAGTTTCCACTTTGAAAGGTGGAAGGGTAGGGTCAGCTTTGGAGTCAGTATGCATGGAGTTTTGAATTGAATGAATCTAGATTAATCAAAAGCCTCTGACCCTCACTTAACTTTCAGTCTTTTCCCACTTGCCTTAGATTTATCATCTATGCAGTGAGGGCAATAATCATAACTGCTTCATAGCATGGATAGTGCATACTATTAAAGTTGTTAAAGACCACTGGCTATAGAATCAAATTACTTGTGTTTGAATCCCACCTCTGCAATTTAATAGTTGATCTGAAACTCAACTTATTTCAAAACTGAATCTAGATTTTGGTCTTTAAACTGGTGAGATGAGATTTACATTTGTATGATGAGATTTTGGACTTTGAGTGGATGCTATAATAAAATAAGACTCTTTGGAATCATGGGAAGAGATGATGTATTTTGCTTGAGGAAGGGACATAATTTGTTGAGGGCCAGAGGTGGGATTGTGGTAGACAGAATTCTAAACCACCAAGAGCCCCACCTCCTGGTGTGCATGTCCAGTATAACTAGATTTCTGAGTATTTAAAGCATTTTCTAATGAAATGATTTCAAAATGCCCTAAAAAAATAGTTGGAATTTTTTGAAGATATAAATTATTTTAAAAGAGTTTTTAAAAGCATCAAAGATTTTAAGAGAATGTTAGCTTAATTTTTTTTAATTTAAATTTATTTATTTTAATTGGAGGCTAATTACTTTACAATATTGTATTGGTTTTGCCATACATTAACGTGAATCCACCACGGTGTACACGTGTTCCCCATCCTGAACCCCCCTCCCACTTCCCTCCCCAACCATCCCTCTGGGTCATCCCAGTGCACCAGCCCCAAGCATCCTGTATCCTGCATCGAACCTGGACTGGCGACTCGTTTCTTATATGATATTATACATGTTTCAATGCCATTCTCCCAAATCATCCCACCCTCTCCCTCTCCCACAGAGTCCAAAAGACTGTTCTATACACATGTGTCTCTTTTGCTGTCTCGCATACAGGGTTATCATTACCATCTTTCTAAATTCCATATATATGCGTTAGTATACTGTATTGGTGTTTTTCTTTCTGGCTGACTTCATTCTGTATAATAGGCTCCAGTTTCAACCACCTCATTAGAACTCATTCAAATGTATTCTTTTTAATGGCTGAGTAATACTCCATGGTGTATATGTACCAAGCTTTCTTATCCATTCATCTGCTGATGGACATCTAGGTTGCTTCCATGTCCTGGCTATTATAAACAGTGCTGCGATCAACATTGGGGTACATGTGTCTCTTTCAATTCTGATTTCCTCAGTGTGTATGCCCAGCAGTGGGATTGCTTAATTATTCATGTACAAGAAGATATTTACCTATTTACTGGTATACTGGAAGAGGAATTATATAATTGGTATAGCAGAGGTTATACTAACAAGGACCTACCATATGACAAGCTGTATATGTTTTAATTTACTTATTTCTAATGCAATCCTATGAGAAATAACTTCTATATTATGCATATGTTGAGGAAATAGAGACACCAGAAGTTAAAACAATATGCCCAGAAGGTAAGTGATAATAGAATATGAGTGTGTGTATGTGTGTGTGTGTGTGTGTGTGTGTGTGAATCACTCAGTCATGTCTGACTCTTTGCGACTCCATGGACTGTAGCCCATCTGGCTCTTCTGTCTATGGGATTTCCCAGGCAAGAATACTGGAGTGGGTTGCCATCTCCTTCTCCAGGGGATATTCCCAACCTAAGGGTCAAACCTACATCTCCAGCATTGCAGGCAGATTCTTCAGTATCTAGCCACCAGGGTACCCCCTAATAGAATAGAGAACTCTTCAAAACAATAATCTAAATAATTGGGTAATGTTATTTAAAAGCAGAAATACATCTACCTAAATCTATATCCACAGGTTTCCATGGTGACTTAGATGGTAGAAAATCTGCCTGCAATTCAGGAGACCCGGGTTTGATTCCTGGGTCAAGAAGATCCCTTGGAGAAGAGAGTGGCAACCCATTCCAGTATTCTTTCCTGGAGAATTCCATGGACAGAGAAACCTGGCAGGCTACAGTCCTAGGGTCACAAAGAGTCGGACGTGCCTGAGGGACTAACAAACACACATATCCACCCTATGCCTATTTATATCTTTTTATCTTCTCAGATTTTTCCTCTGGAAGAGGTATATAAGCCTCAAGCATAGGGCATACAACATAGATGAGTAAATTATTATCCTACTAGTATCTGTTATTTCAGTTGTAGGCTAATGAAGGTATCGTTTTGAAAGTTCAACCTTATTTCAGTAAAGATAGATGGCAAATCTCCTATAAGAAACTATGGAACTTCATCTAGAAATGACTACTGACTTGATTTATATTTTGGAAAGAATGGTAAATATGTTTATAACAAGATATCATAAGGCAAGATATTATACAATTTGAAGGTCATGGTGAATTCAATGAAAAGTAAGTCACATGTATCAGATGATGCAAAATGGAGTGTGGAGTTTTCATACTATACTAAACTCCATTGATTTAAAGATAAATAAAACATGGCTCATCCTCAAGAGTTTCTGAAGAGCATGTTTGCTTTTCTTTTTTCATTTTCAAAGAAGTTAGTAGTATGTAATTATTACTGTAATATACTCAAGGTGTGATAAATCATGAGGAAAATTGTTTATTCTGGGAGCTCTGAGAGTTATAGCATAGAAACCAGAATAAGAGTTTTGGATGATTATATACATTCTTTGTCTATTTTCACCAGAAGCTCCCAGATAATTCCAAATTGAGTTTTTCGTAAATACTTTTTCAAACTATTCAAACTTACCTCTTCTTTGACTAGTTCTTTCTTAAGTATATATCTAAGCACATTGTGCTAACTTGAAGGTCAATAAGGAAAACAGAATGAGGGATCTGTCTTTTATGAAAATGTGCTGCCTTTGAGAATTTTTTTGGTAGGAAAAAAATGGCAGATTTTCTCTTATAAACCGTATGTTCTTGCATTTCTGATATCTGGAGTCAGTAGCTTGCCAGAAATATTCCCAATCAAAAGCCAGACTAACCCATAAAGGTGTCCAAAGAAGTCTGTTCTGATTACTGAAGATGTTGAACTAGTCCTGACTTCAAACAGTAGATATTTCCACACTTTAGTGGTATATGACAGCTCTATTCATTCCACAATGTCAAATTCTTTGGTTTAGGCCATTGGGTATTTATGCATTTCTGGCTAGGGAAGCAGAGAAACCTAATTTGATTCTCGAGCCAAAAGTTTTTAGGCCCTGTTCCTTTGGAACTTGGACTGGAGGATTTTGGCACTGTATAAAGACCAGGACAGAGCAAGTAGTCACACATAACTAACTGACTCAACAGAGCATATTCAGGGAGAAAGATCATGCCTACACATTGGATAACCATTCTCCAAGGCAGACTGACAACACCCTGAATTCAATCACCCTTAAATAAACACACAAGGAAAGCAAGCCTTTAACATACCTTCCGGCACTGCTCTCCAATGCTGCCTGATTAGTTTGAGTGCCATAGGCCAGGCTGCAGATGCAACCATTACTGTTGTTCTTACTTATGTCTGTCTGCTGTCTGCTAACAAGCATTCATATGCTTTGGATCATTAAAGTCACAACCTCCTAAGCCAATCTATTCCTCTCCACGGGTTTGTTGTAGATTGGAAAGAGAGATGCTATTTCTGTTTCGTTCTCTATTAAGTCTTCCATTCAGGGTTATTTCTGAGGTCTGAATATCATAGCTTGCACCCTTGCCCCCATTGAGCATATAAATTGTGTTCCCATTAAGCTTGTTCTTTTTGCCTGATTTATTTTGTTTTCTGTTGTATGTGCCTTTTCAATGCAAGGCAAGTGATTTGTGCTGGAGCCGCGACAGACAAAAAGTGCTGTAACTTAAGCTATTTCCTGGTGCCATTGCTGTCTGTGAGAGATCTGCCGTACTTACACCCTTGCTAAATTTCTTCTGACAGACTCCAGGTGGTCGGGATTTTCACAATCCAACCCATTTCTGTGTTAGAACTTGTCATTTGGGGCTCTGTGGATTCTTCCCTTTCGTCTCCCTGTTGGTAGCAGGTTGAGGGTATTTATATATCTACCTGTAAAAGGCCACATGTGTCCACAGGATTATCAGAGGTAGAGAAACATACAGTTTCTCTTTCAGAGAAGGCACAGAAGACAGATACTGGAGAGAGAGAGAAAGAGAAAATTGTCACTTGTAGTATTATGCAGGCTGCCCATCTAAACCCATCATTGCCTGGCACCTACACACTAAGGGCAAGGATCCAGCCAACTTGTGAGCGGGCACCATGCCATTTGAGCAGATGGGCATGGAAGTCGGCAGCCAGTAGACCATGTATGTGCATCAGCGGTGGGTGTTGAGGGCACGATTCCCAGAGGAGAATGTCCTAACAGCTGTCTGGCCTGAGCCAACATACTTACGACCAAGGAAAAGTGCCATCCTTCAATCCTGCTGAGTTGGATTAACCTTCAGAACTAAATCTGCTTTTTTCGGCAGCAGAAGGTGAGTTTAGGGGTCTATGAAAACCTCAAAGAATAACTGAAGAAAGGAAACTGGAAAGATACAGTTATTAGACATTCACTAAAGATGCCAAGGGTATTCATATGCATGTTTTAAACATTTGACCAAAAGTCCATTAATTCTTGAAAGAACGTCACAGTTGTTAAAAGTTCTGCCTCCCACAATGCTTTTACAAGTGATCTTTCCACACAGGCAGAGCATTTATAGTGAGTTAGATAGTACATTCCCATCTTTGCACTATGAAATAATGATGTACAAGGAAAGGTGTCAAAAGACTATAGAAATCTGACTGAGGGTAGATGTATTTGTCAAACTTTACATATCATAGATCAAACTAGATATTGCGTAGATTACAGTTTTTCAAAGAAGAGAATTTCTTCTTTAGTGATTGAACATATCCCTGAAAAAAAAATAAGAAGGCAACTTCATAATTCAACTTAAGCTCTTCTGGGCAATGAAAGAGACTTATATTTGAGACTGTAAATAAAGCCTGATTCTGATTTGAGAATTTCCAGATAGTTACATATCCAGAAATTAGACATAGGTCGTTTCTGCCCAGTGTGGCCAAATGGTGATTTGACAATGATTTGTTTCAGTTAGCTAAAAATTGGTAGGCCATTTTAATAATTTAGACTCTCAATAATTGTTTCCTATTTTTCTTTGTTTTGAGGTGTTTGTGAGATAGTTCTCTTGGTATCGTTTTATACTGTCTTGAATCTTTCTATTTAAACAATAAATTATGACTTGCAATTGTGGAGAAAATAGCAATTTGGCCCGAGTGTTCTACATACCTATCTATATTTTCTTAATCTGTTCTCTAAATTCTTTCCTTTAGTTTACACCAACAAAGGAAATATCTCTGTTATAGAGAGTAAAAGAGACAAATAAATTATTTTACCAGCTAACTTTCTATCTGGCTCTAATGAATTATCTAATGATTTAGATTTAATACCATTAGACCTAATACCATTAGTAGTATTATGAGTGAAATAAGATGTCTTTGTGTCTATTTGGCCTTTATTTGCTCATTATATCAATTTAGAAATTCATGATTGAAGTATATCTTTGTTGTTGTTCAGTTGCTAAGTAGTGCCCAACTCGTTGTGTCCCCACAGACTGCAGTATGCTGGGCTGCTCTGTCCTCAACTACCTCCTGGAGCTTGCTCAAATTCTTGTCCATTGTGTTAGCTATCTAACCATCTCACCTGCATCTCTGCATCTCCCGCATCAGCAGGCAGATTCTTTACCACTGTGTCACCAGAAAAGCCCTGACTTAGTATAGATGAAACGATAAAGTAAAAAAAGAAAGTAAACTAAAAATTTAAGATGGACATAAGAGCCCTTCATTGAAGAAATTATAGAAAATTTTATTACCCAGAATCTGTGTTTCTTATTTCTGATAGTTTTTGTCTTACAAGCATAATTGAAGGTTAAAATTATGGAGTGTCCAAGTTCCATATGAATGTTACTTCTCAGTCTGAGAAAATTATTGGAGATAAATGTTCTATTTACGGTGAATGGACGTTGCTTCAGTCACGTCTGACTTTCTGTGACCATATGGACTGTAGCCCTCCAGGCTCCTCTGTCCATGGGCTTCTCCAGGGAAGGATACTGGAGTGGGTTGCCATGCCCTCCTCCAGGATATCTTCCCTACCCAGGGATTGAACCTGTATCTCTTACATCTCCCTTATTGGCAGGCAGGTTCTTTACCACTACTATTGATAGTATGCAAAAAGATATGAGAAGACTAAAATAAATAGTATTTAACAATAAACAAGGAAATACATGTAATATATAGTTCATTTATAATTAAACAGGAGGTAAAAGGCAGTTTGATTTTCTTCTTCGTGGTATACACATGTTTGAGGGAAAATATGAAGGAGTAAGAATCATTCCAGCAAACACTTATCTTTGGCTATCTGGGAGAAGAATATGTGGCTGAAGCTGTTTCACTCAACTAGACTTATCCCAGGATTGACAAATTGGTGAGAGCTTCAGGTGGCCCAGATGCTGACTAAAGAATATTCAAGAAACTAAAAAAAAAAAAAAAAATGCTGATAAACTTTAATACATCTTGCAAATGTTTCTGAATCACTCTTTCATTTTCTACAGGGGATAAAAGAGATTATCAGATTTCTGACTGACAATCAGTTCAGTTCAGTCGTTCAGTCGTGTCTGACTCTTTGCGACCCCATGGACTGAAGCACGCCAGGACTCCCTGCTTTCACCAACTCCCAAAGTCCACTCAAACTCATGTCCATTGAGTCGGTGATGCCATCCAACCATCTCATCCTCTGTCATCCTCTTCTTCTCCCGCCTTCAATCCTTCCCAGCATCGGGGTCTTTTCCAATGAGTCAGTACTTCACATCAGGTGGCCAAAATATTGAAGTTTCAGCTTCAGCATCAGTCCTTCTGATATATATTCAGGACTGATTTCCTTTAGGATGGGCTGGTTGGATCTCCTTGCAATTCAAGTTACCCTCAAGAGTCTTCTCCAACACCACAGCTCAAAAGCATCAGTTCTTCAGTGCTCAGCTTGCTTCATAGTCCAACTCTCACACCATACATGACTACTGGAAAAACCATAGCCTTGACTAGATGAACCTTTGTTGACAAAGTAATGTCTCTGCTTTTAAATATGTTGTCTAGGTTGGTCATAACTTTTCTTCTAAGGAGTAAGTGTCTTTTAATTTTATGGCTGCAGTCACCATCTGCAGTGATATTGGAGCCCCAACAAAAAATAAAGTCTGCCACTGTTTCTACTTTTCCCCATCTATTTGCCATGAAGTGATGAGACCAGATGCCATGATGTTAGTTTTCTGAATGTTGAGCTTTAAGCCAACTTCTTCACTCTACTCTTTCACTTTCATCAAGAGTCTCTTTAGTTCTTCTTCACTTTCTGCCATAAGGGTGGTATCATCTGCATATCTGAGGTTATTGATATTTCTCCCGGCAATCTTGATGCCAGCTTGTGCTTCTTCCAGCCCAGTGTTTCTCATGATGTACTCCACATATAAGTTAAATAAGCAGAGTGACAATATACAGCCTTAACATACTATTTTTCCTATTTGGAACCAGTCTGTTGTTCCATGTCCGGTTCTCACTGTTGCCTCCTGGCCTGCATACAGATTTCTCAAGAGGCAGGTCAGGTGATCAGGTATTCCCATCTCTTTCAGAATTTTCCACAGTTTATTGTGATCCACACAGTCAAAGGCTTTGGGATAGTCAGTAAAGCAGAAATATGTTTTTCTGGAACTCTTCTGCTTTTTTGATGATCCAGCAGATGTTGGCAATTTGATCTCTGGTTTCTCTGCCTTTTCTAAAACCAGCTGGTACATCTGGAAGTTCACAGTTCATGTATTGTTGAAGCCTGGCTTGGAGAAATTTGAGCATTAGTTTACTAGCGTGTGAGATGAGAGTAATTGTGCGGTGATTTGAGCATTCTTTGGCATTGTCTTTCTTTGGGATTGGAATGAAAACTAACCTTTTCCAGTCCTGTGGCCACTGCTGAGTTTTCAAAATTTACTGGCATATTGAGTGCAGCACTTTCACAGCATCATCTTTCAGGATTTGAAATTGCTCAACTAGAATTCCATCACTTCCACTAGCTTTTTCGTAGTGATGCTTCCTAAGGCCCACTTGACTTCACATGCCTGGATGTCTGGCTCTAGGTGACTGACAATATACAACCAAAAAAGACTTATGGAAAAATAGAAAAAGAAAGGCATTTGTATGCCCACTATAGTAATTGAATGCTATTATGGGCAGATGGAAGATGAGAACCAAATTGTCAAACAATATACCGTAGTACATTAATAATGAGTAAAACAGAAGATTTGGTTTTTCTACAATTTATGTTATTACCTCTCATGAGGACTATGAAAGATACATTTAGTAAGGGTAGAATAATTATGAGGCATGGACAAATTTCACATGTGCCTACAAATATTTGTAAAGTTAGAAGATTAAATGCATGATAAGATAATGTTCTTATATCTTAACTGCCTTTTGTTTTCAAAAGCAATTACCTACCACATATACATGATTGAAAACATATAGCCATCACTTATGTTGACATTTATTATCTCTAAACAATTAAGTTGCTGTAAGTACAGGAAATACTGACTACCTTTCCACATGAACCCCCCCACACACAAAAAGCATCACTAACTTTCCTTAGTTTCTGATTATAGTAGCTTTAAGAAAAAGATATTGGTGAAACATATGAAGATTTGAACATAAAACTTGGGATATACTAAAAAAAAAAAGAAAAAGAAGAAAAACTTTTGAGAAACTGTGAAGATAAAAACTAAACTTAACCACAAATTTATTTCTGTTTTTCATCCAAGTATCCAGGGAGGTTGCTAATGAGAGGTATGCCTCAGAAAATGTACATGTCTGTGAAAATGTTGGAACAAACTAATGCTTTTATTCAAGTGATTTTATTTCAATTTTAAGCCACAAGCTATAAACTTTCATCAAAAATGGTAATCTATTTAAAATCAGAGCTATGTGGAATGTTTCATGTTTATGTATAACTTTCATAGTAGACCCTCCTACACAAGAAAAATAATATGCTCAAATTCTGCTATTTTTATAGTTTGTGTCAAGTATCAAGTGCTAGTCCCACCTATCAGCTTCATATTTTAAAATAGATTATGGAAAAAGGAATGGAAGGACAAAATGAAAACATTGAAAAAGTGACTTTTTAATTCCTCTTTTTGGAGGAAAAGATATCTGAAAAACTTAACTATAATGCATATTCTAATAAGAACAAAAAGAAATTTAAAGGGGAATATGCACTGCACATCTTGAATACTTTATTTTTCCACCTTGCAGTACACAACTAGAAAGGGGAGTACCTGGGGAGGTTAGAGGAGTGGAAGTAGAGAGAGTGGTAGGTGGTGACAAAGAAGGAAAAACTCATAGACTTGACCTAAAAGAATTTCAGTGATATATTAACTTAATATTGAGTTCAAAAAAATCCAAGTCAAAAGATATTTGTTTTTCAATTTTTTTCAGTGGTAGCTCCAAATCATTTCTATTTACTGGAAAAATAAATCAATAGGAAGATGGCATCACTGAAAATAGATGAGGTCTGACTTTTTTCCCTCCTCAAAAGAAAAGAAGGGTTGCCATCCACACAACTACTATCTATTATGAAAGCTTAGCTTATTATGATGCAGAATACCATGATAAAAAAAACAGTTTATGACATAACCATGTCACCTCAAAAGACACTGTTAAGTAACATTCCTTAATAAACAGGTCAGAGAAGTGTGGAAATTTTAAGGTTTCTTTCTGCTTAAAAGCTAGAAGTGAATTGAAAAGTAGCAATTCATAAAATTCTCAAATGGGAATTGTAAAATCATATTGAAAAAAATATGTCATAATTTAAGAGTATGAGAACAAGCCAAAAAAATCAGGGTAGAACACAAATATGTGGTGGGTATACATACATGTTCATTTATGTTTAAAAGGAAGATCTGTATATGATTTAAGATATTTGGAAACAAAAAAGAAAGCAGACACACATAAAAAAAATCATATTTCCAGGCTTCCTCAGAAAAAATACTTCTGTAATTCACAAATAAAATAATGTGTTAAAAATTTTGTATCAAGCTACTGCTAATATTTTGACCGTTATTTAGGTTTAACAAATTCAATGATTAGCAATTCCTGCAAAAATGAAAAGGACCTAAGATTAAACAATGGAGCCTGACCTTGCCAGCATTCTGAAACTTATCCAAAAGCAATTTTCAAAACAAGATATAGGGGTTTTTGTTGTCAGGTACTTTTAAAAGCTCTGATATTCTGGGAAAAAAGTTAGGATTGTCCAAAATAAAGTACGTGCTTTATTTGCAACACTAGTAAGAGATTTTTTTGTAATGTCAACAAACAAGTACATTTTAAGCACTCATTATTAGAAATTACTGGCATATGTGTGTACTAAACATGAAATGTTTGTTGGCTAAAATGAATGGCTCATCAAAACATCTGTGGAAAAGAATAAAAATTATATATATGGCTTCCCCAATGACTCAGCAGTAAGGAATTCGACTGCATTGCAGGAAATGCAGGTTCAATCCCTGAATTGGAAATATCCCTTGGAGATGAGCATGGCAACCCACTCCAGTTTTCTTGCCTGGAGAATCCAATGAACAGTGGAGCCTGTCATGCTACAGTCCGCAGAGTCACAAAGAGTCGGGTATGACTAAAGCAACTGAGCATGCACGGACTCGTGTATGTGTGTATATCTGAATCACTTTGCTGCAGAGCAGATAAGCAGAAAAACACAACATGGTAAATAAACTACATTTCACTACAAAAAGTCTAATGTCTTAAGTGGTAATGTTTCTTAAGAGGTCATCCCTTAAAAATTTGAAAAATTATCAGATACTATTATATTAATTATCATATACTATTATCAGATTAATTATCAGATACTATAAAATTATCAGATACTATTATATTAATATTACATTATTAATAAATAATTCTGTAAACTGTAAGATATTCTGTTGTTTATGCTATGATTTAGGAGAATCCTGTCTTTTCCCTTCAAACTTACCTCATGAGATTGTGATTGACCTCAAATTTTCTTTATAATTATTATTTCAATTACATATGTCACAGAAAGACAGTTCTTTTGAAACATTCTAAGTTTTTCAGATATCAATACAAGACAACTGAGCAATTTTGGATCAAGAATTTCCTAAATCATAAGTCTCAGTCAGCATAATCTGATTTGGCATAATAGCATATTTCTGTACCTAATACTTAACTGAGAAAGACATTAAAGCAAAAGACAGGTGATGAAAGTTTTCTTTTCTTCCATATCTTTGTAACTTGGTTGAATATGATAGATTGGTTAGCTTATTGATTTAGGAATGATCAGCAATATTACTTCCCCCAGAGGAATATTAACATGTTTCATAACAGATTCAAAACCTGATTTCTAGCTTCCTGCGTAAACGTGTACAAATTTATAGGTTTAGGTCTCCTCAAATTTCTACCTTACGAATATCCACTTATGCACACAGGAGATCTCTGCAGTTCCCCAAGAATTTAGTGACTGTTTTTATACATAAACATTTTTATTGCTGGAAAAATAGTAAAGTGCAATAACTAAGGGCTGAAGTCCACATTAAAATATCACCTATGCTTTTCCTAGCTGTGGATTTTCAAAGTTCCCTAAAAGGTCTATGTTTATCTTTTTAAAATATATGTCTCTGATCCCTTAATTTCTGGGTAATAATTATTTTAGTATATTCAAAAACACTTTGAACAATGCCTAGCAAATAATAGGTACTTACTAAATGTTGGCAGGCAGTATTGTATCATATCTCAAGTTGAATTCTTGTTTATACCATGGAACCAAAGGTCTCCCTCAAAAGTGGTACATGCTCAGTAAATGGTCATTTCTGATCCAATTTCTTTCTATTAAAATTTGTTTCCCAAGCTTCAGTCATTCACTTATTGTGTTTGTGGGGTTTTTTTCACATTTCATTTACTTAAATAAGAAAACTCCTTCTATCCCAGAATTCTCCCACCATTGTAAGTTGAGTATAAGACATAATACTAAATTCCAGTATAATGAGTAATAATTAAAAGTACTAAATTATAAACACATAGTCACATAAAATAAATTCCTAGTTCTTTAAGAGGCTTAAATCTCAAATATATACATATATATATACACACACACACACACACACACACACACAACATCCTCCTGTTGAAAAGCTGAAGTATCAGTGAATAACAGATATGAAGTTTTGGTTCTAGGATTTCTCCCATTAACTGCTATTCTGTTCACAGTTTTCTTATGCAGAAGATCTTTCATTTCAACACTAACTAACCATCAATTATGGTTATCTTACTTAGGGTAATGCTAACAAATATAAAATTATCTAAAATATATCATGGCTCCACAAAATAAAAGTTTATTCCTCACTATTTAAAAGTTCAAAGGACATTTCCTACCTGAACTTTCTGTTCTCGCTACAACTTTTCTCTTAGTATAAAATTATTCCAAAATAAAGTTTACTAAATAAGACAAAGTGAGTTTTCCTGAACTATGCTTGGGTTTTCTTGACCTGGTGATTCAGCATTCTCCCATCTTGCATTTTCATTCTGCCATAAGGCCTCGGTTGATGTTTATTCCCAGCTAGTATCCCAAGAAAGGGAATGTGGTGGGACAAGCACTCACTGGTTAATAGCTTTGAAAGGGAAGTGGTTCTCATTGTTTCTACTCATTTGTTTTTGGTCTAAACTACTCACATGGACACTCTCAACTGTAATGCAGTCTGGAAATGTGCCCTGGAAGGAGAGGACAGAATCTGGTGAGAGATTTCCAGATTCTTCCTCCCTCCCATATATCAATTTGCACCTGTCTTCTAACACTTAGGAATAAACTCCCACACCTCCTCAAAGGAGACAACCAAAAACCTCACTTAGTTACTGCCTTGAACTCCAATTCCAGAATCTCTGGTGGCAAACAGCTTTCTGCATCAGGTCCAAATTTTCACCAGGGGATTAAGAATGTCAAACTCGAAAACTAAGCTCTCCATCCTGTTTTCTCCATCATATCTAACAGACAATGTTAGGGCAAGAAATTGATACCTGAAAATAAGCAAAAAACAAAAATCCTCTCATTTATAAAGGAAAGAATGGTAAACAACGGACAGCCACTGGATGCAAGCGATGACTAACCTCCCGGTCAGGTCCTGTGAGACGTGTCCAGGCAGTAGCGACAGTTTCTGCCTCTTCTTTCTAGAAGAATTTCCCATTACATTGTTCTCCAGGGTTTCTGGCTGGGCTTTCTGGAGTCTCTTCCTTCTCCATCATCCTTCATGGACACCACATCTGAAGAGGACATGGACGAGAATGGCCTCCTTGAAGGCTGTACTGCCTTCATAATTGTTTTTGTGGAGCAAATATGGAATTCAGGGATTGAATAGAATCACAGGGTCTTTATATCAGGCTTTTGGTTCCTTTGGGAATACAATTTCCTCAGAATCTTACCAGACCACCTTACCTGCCTCCTGCGAAACCTGTATACAGGGCAAGAAACAACAGAACCGGTCATGGAACAGCAGACTTTCCAAATTGGGAAAGGAGTATGTCAAGGCTCTATATTGTCATTTTGCTTATTTAACTTATATGCAGAGGACATCATGCAAAATTCCAAGCTGAATGAAGCACAAACTGGAATAAAGATTGCCAGGAGAAATATCAATAACTGCAGATACGCAGATGACGCCACCCTTATGGCAGAAAGTGAAGAGGAATTAAAGAACCTCTTGATGAAGGTGAAAGAGGAGCATGAATAAGCTGGCTAAAAGCTCAACATTCAGAAAACTAAAATCATGGCATCCAGTCCCATCACTTCATGGCAAATGGATGGGAAACAATGGAAACAGTGACAGACTTTATTTTCTTGGGCTCCAAAATCACTGCCTATGGTGACTGCAGCCGTGAAATGAAAAGATGCTTGCTCCTTGGAAGAAAGTCATGACCAACCTAGACAGCATATTAAAAAGCAGAAACATTACTTTGCTAACAAAAGTCTGTATAGTCAAAGCTATGTTTTTTCCAGTAGTCATGTAAGGATGTGAGAGTTGGGCCATAAAGAAGGCTGAGCACCACAGAATTGATGCTTTTGAACTGTGGTGTTGCAGAAGACTCTTGAGAATCCCTTGGACTGCAAAGAGATCAAACCAGTCAATCCTAAAGGAAATCAATCATGAATATTCATGGAAGGCCTGATGCTGAAGCTGAAACTCCAATACATTAGTGACCTGTTGTGAGGAGCTGACTCATTAGAAAAGACCCTGATGCTGGGAAAGATTGAATGCAGGATGAGAAGGGGTCGACAGAGGACGAGATGGTTGGATGGCATCACTGATTCAATGGACATGAGTTTGAGCAAGCTCCAGGAGATGGTAAAGGACAGGGAAGTCTGGCGTTCTGCAGTTCATGGGGTTACAGAGTCTGACATGACTGAGCAACTGAACAACACCACCACAATCTTAGCTGGCATTGAACTGATCTTTTCAGTCTGTTTTATGTGCTGGTAAACAGAGCCAAAATCAGCCAAAATTATTTTCTAGACATAGTGCTTAATTTAAAGATTCCTTACACTCATGTCTCTCTCTCTTTCTCTTCTATCTCTGTCTCTTTCTTTCTCTTCCTACTGATTTGTCCCACCACCTTCTCTTCTTAATGTAAAGTACTGGAAAATCCCTTTATAGTGAAATTGTACTATTAATGACAGCTTTTATTTAAATTTTAAAATATGATTTTTAATTATAAATTCCTTTTTTTTTTTTTACTATAGAATCTATGATACTTCTTCAGGAGAAAAGATAAGGCATTTAAAGCAAATTTGTTCTGAAAACACTTACTGTGTGTTTTGTGTATTTATATATATATATGGATAACAGTGGAAGACATGGAGATTAATAGCACATTAACTCTGAAGAAGCTAAGTTTATAAACACACAGATAAACACAAAAGTTTCAATATTAAATATTTTGTCCCAGTTACTTCTACAGCATTGCAGATCACTCTGAAACATAGAGGTGTAAAACAATGATTTTTTTTTTTTGCTGATGCAATCTGGTCAAAAATTCAGATAAAGCACAATAAGAGTAGCTATTGCAGTGTTTGATATCTCTACTGAGAAGACCTGAAAGCTGTGGGGATTCAATGCCTAGAAAAAGGAATCATGAAGATACTTTTTGTTCACATGGTCAGTGGCTGATTTTGGCTCTCTGCTGGAAACTCAACTAGTCTGTCAGCTAGAAAACTGGTCTCTCTGAATGGGCCAATTTGGGTTTCCTCTCAACATGGTGCCTTTTTTTTTTTCTTTTTAACAAAAAACAGCAATTGTATTATTCAATATCCGATATCACACCACGACACCACCTAGAAACCTCACCTTCCTTCCTTACCTGTCCCCAAGGGTACACCCGAAATGGAAAAAAATAAAAGTAAACCCAGATCTCAGCTCCTTCTCTGGAAGAAGGGGTGTTGGCCTTGGGAGCCCCTTTCCGCTGGTCCCAGGAGGCTGGAGAGCAGATCCTTCCTGTGCCCAGAGAACTGGGCTCCAGCCTTCAACAACAGAAAGAACATTCAAACAGGAGCAGAGCCGTTTCTGCAGAGGAGGAGGATTTGGGAGGGTTCCAAGAGAACAAGTGGGGAGTGAGTGGTATTTTTATACTCTAATATTTGGAGTCATATATGTCACTTCTGCCATGTATTCTGGTTAAAGCATGTATAAAGGTCCACCCAAGTTCAAAATGAAACAGCATACACCCCACCATTTGATAGGAAGGCTATCAAGGTCAAAGGGTAAGGAGACCACATGGAATATGAGATATCATTGCAGCCAGCCATCTTTGAGTACACCTTTTATCCAAATTAGTTAATGTCCAAAACATTTACTTCCCATTTAAACTTACTTTATTCACTTTTTTGAGTGAATTTGAATATGGTGATTCTCATGTGCACTGTTACAAAATTATGCTCTTTTATTTAAAGATTTTTTAATATAAATTATATAATGGTATCAAATGTCACTGTTTTTTCAGATATCCCGGCACAGAAGAAATCATTCACAGCATATCTTGAAAGATGTCATTCCTCCATTGGAACAATTGGTAAGTATTTCACTTCAGTACTGTATTATTTGTCTACTGTCAACAAAATAAATTACCTCAGAGCTCAGCAACTTAGGACAGCATATACTTCACATTTCTGTGGGTCCGAAATTTGGGCATAAGCTAATAGGGTCCTGTGGCTCAGAGTCTTTCAAAAGTTTTCACTCAAAAGTTAAGCTAAAATTGGGGTAACATCTGAAGGCTTGAAGGGGGAAGAATCTGTTTTCAAGCTCAAGTACATGGCTGTTGGCACGATTTCATTCCTTTGAGGCTTTTGGCCAGAGGCTGCTCTTACTTCCTTGCAACTTGTATGTTTGCTTTCTTCTCCCAAGCATGCCAGCTGGGAAGGCAAGAGAGTCTGTTGGGTGTGCTTAGTCACTTCAGTCATATCTGATTCTTTGTGACCCCCATGGGCGATAGCCCACCAGGCTCTTCTGTCCATGAGATTTTCCCAGCAAGAATATTAGAGTGGGTTGCCATGCTCTCCTCCAGGAGATCTTCCTGATGCAGAGATTGAACCCAAGTCTTCTGCATTGCAGGCAAATTATTTACCACTTGAGCCTCAGGGAAGCACCAGAGAGTCTATTAGTAAGGTGAAAAATAGAATCTTTTGCAACCTAATCATAGAAATGATATCCCATCAGTTTTGCTACATTCTCTTGGTCACTAAATTCAGTCTATACTTAAGGAGGAGGGATTACAGAACAGCGTGAGTAACAGGTGGTAGTGGTGATTTAGGTGCTAGGTTGTGTCCCACTCTTTGTGACCCTATGGACTGTAAACTGCCAGGCTCCTCTGTCCATGGGATTTCCCAGGCAAGAACACTGGACTGGGTTGCCATTTCCTTCTCCAGTGAAGTAAAGGTTATCAGGCACCTACTGCAAATTTTGACATTTTTAAGGAAAAATTAATCCCTTATCTGTAGATTCTAAGAGTGAGACCAAGTTTTGTGTGTTTTTTAATCTTCTTGTTGTTTATTGTTGTATCCTATGGCACCCCACTCCAATACTCTTGCCTGGAAAATCCCATGGATGGAGGAGCCTGGTAGGCTTCAGTCCATGGGGTCGCAAAGAGTCGGACACGACTGAGCGACTTCACTTTCACTTTTCACTTTCATGCATTGGAGAAGGAAATGGCAACCCACTCCAGTGTTCAGTCTATGGGGTCCCACAGAGTCGGACACGACTAAAGTGACTTAGCAGTAGCAGTAATGACAATTAAGAATACCTGAAACATCCTACAAAACATAAAAGAATGAAGTAGATATAAATAACTTATAGATGTCTCAGAGATATCTTCAGTTCAGTTCAGTTCAGTCACTCAGTCGTGTCTGACTCTTTGCGACCCCATGAACCACAGCACCCCAGGCATCCCTGTCCATCACCAACTCCTGGAGTCCACACAAACCTATGTCCATTGAGTCGGTGATGCCATCCTCATCTTATCCTCTGTAGTCCCCTTCTCCTCCTGCCCTCAATCTTTTCCAACATCAGGGTCTTTTCAAATGAGTCAACTCTTCGCATCAGGTGGCCAAAGTATTGGGGTTTAAGCTTCAAAATCAGTCCTTCCAATGAACACCCAGGACTGATCTCCTTTAGGATGGACTGATTGGATCCCCTTGCAGTCCAAGGGACTCTCAAGAGTCTTCTCCAACACCATATTTCAAAAGCATCAATTCTTCGGTGCTCAGCTTTCTTTGTAGTCCAACTCTCCATCTATACATGACCACTGGAAAAACCATAGCCTTGACTAAATGGACCTTTGTTGACAAAGTAATATCTCTGTTTTTCAATATGCTGTCTAAGTTGGTCATAACTTTCCTTCCAAGGAGTAAGTGTCTTTTAATTTCATGGCTGCAATCACCATCTGCAGTGATTTTGGAGCCCCAAAAAATAGTCAGCCACTGTTTGCACTGTTTCCCCATCTATTTGCCATGAAATGATGGGATCGGATGCCATGATCTTAGTTTTCTGAATGTTGAGCTTTAAGCCAACTTTTTCAGTCTCTTCTTTCACTTTCATCAAGAGGCTCTTTAGTTCCTCTTCACTTTCTGCCATAAGGGTGGTGTCGTCTGCATATCTGAGGTTATTGATATTTCTCCTAGCAATCTTGATTCCAGCTTGTGCTTCTTCCAGCCCAGCGTTTCTCATGATGTACTCTGCATATAAGTTAAATAAGCAGGGTGACAATATACAGCCTTGACATACTCCTTAAAGACACATAAACACAAACTTTTTGATATGTAACTTTCTTTTTATTAATGATCTCCTTTTTGATAAATATAATGCCCCCTTTCTCCTTGCTTATCCTTCTTGTACTTCATATTAGTCAACATGCTTCCAGTTCAAAATGATTTTTTTCTTGGCTCAGTTCCATGATTTTCTTTGCTTGGCATGTTTTAGGTCACTTATGTCCACTCTAGCTAATTGCTTCGTTATTCTGTTTTACTTTAGAATAAAAAATTCTTTAAAATATTGTCTACCTTTAATGTCCCTAAAATCTCCCCTCCTTTTACTTCTTGCAGCAACTCCATTTAGGCACTTATCCCAACCACTCACCTCTTAACGAGGTCATCTGTTACTTTCATGTTACTAAATTTGGTACCAACATGGGCACATGTTGGTAAAGTTTTGGTTTTCTCCTTAGAATATCTATCTCAGAATTTAATCCAGTTAATAACTTTTTGGAAACATTTTCCTTACATGACTACCAGGAAACTGCTGTCTTTTGGATATCCAAATAATTAAGTGGCCACTGACTTTCCATCTCCTTTGCTGGTTCTCATTCATCTTGGAGATTGACTCTTAACTTTTCTTCTTTCTGTCTACATTTATTCACTAAGGAATCTCATTTCAGTGTTGTTGTTTCATATACTGTGTTACACTAACCACTTCTAATATTCAGTCTCCAGGATAGACCATTACCCTAAACTACAATATTGTACACTGTGGCATTTTCATTTATATGTCTACATCTCAAATTTAACATCCAAAAGTAATTCTGATTTCCCTCCAAACCTGCTTCTCCCAGTCTTCTCCATTTCATAGGATGTAACTCCATTCTTCTAGGTTTTACAGTCAAAACTGTTAGTCATCTTCAACTTTTG
The DNA here is from genome assembly GCF_027580195.1 of Bos mutus. Taxonomy (NCBI): domain Eukaryota; kingdom Metazoa; phylum Chordata; class Mammalia; order Artiodactyla; family Bovidae; genus Bos; species Bos mutus. The sequence continues at coordinate 82,269,963 of NC_091618.1, forward strand.
TTTATTTCATTAGATAAACTAAAACACCAAAGAACCACATTTACTCTGTCTTTAAAATCCATCTGGAATCATTTCACTCTCTCCCATCTTTATGCTATGTCATTCATCTCCTAGTTTATTACATGTGTATGCTTTAGTTGCTCGGTTATGTCTGACTCTTTGAGACCCCATGGACTGTAGCCCACCAGGCTCCCCTATCCATGGAATTTTCCAGGCAAGAATACTGGAGAGGGTTGCCATTCCCTTCTCCAAGGGATCTTCCCAACCCAAGGATCAAACCTGAGCCTCCTATATTGCTGGCAGATTCTTTACTGCCTGAGCTACCAGGGAAGACTTTGGGCTTCCCTGGTGGCTCAGACGGTAAAGTTTATTATAATGCCTTCCTAATGCACGTATCTACTTTCATTCTTGCTTTCTATTTTTTTTTTTTTTTTTTTTGATACAACAGCTAGCATGAGATTGTTAAAATGTAAGTTAGTTGATGTCACGCTTTGGCTCAAATACCTCTCTGATTTCCAGTGTCTCCAGGGTAAAACCTAAAAGACATGAAGTTACTTACCAGATTCTATAGGACCCAGCCACCTCTGTGCTTCACCCTTTCCTCTCTTCTGCTGACACTGTGCTCCAGCCAAGATTACCTCTTTACTTTTTCCTTAGGGCCATTTCACCTGCTCTTTGTTCTGTCTAGTACAGAATAGTTCAGTTGGCACCCAGAAATTTGTAAGCCTTGTTCCTTCCTTTTCGTTGCATCTTTATTCAAATATCATCTTTTAAAATAGCTCTTCTCCAGTCTCCCCTAAATACAAATGAACAAATTAAGAAAACCACCATTTCAGTCCACACTCCTTTTCTCTTACCCTAATTTAATTTTCTCCATACAACTTATCACCATGTGCTATACTCTGCATTTTCCTTTTGTTTGTCATCTCCTTAGAGTGTTCTGTTGTCGCCTATGTTTAGATCTTGATTCCCATGATTCTATTAACTGTAAGAACATAATAAAATTTCAGTAAATATGTGTTAACTGAATGCACAAATGAGATAGCTATGAGATAAATGAGATAGTTAAAGACTTTTTTTTTTACTTCCAGGCTTATAATACACTGATGCATACTTGTGTATTTTCTCTTCATTATCTCATCATATATCTTGAAGTGTTACTTAGTCATTTGTTCTAGCATATCTTAGGGCCACTCTAGATATGAAATATTCCAAGTTGAACCCATCATCACCTTCTTCTCAAATTGACTCCCATTTCCATTGACCCTACCATTATTTTTTATACTTACTTAAAAGAACAAGTTACCTCTTTTTAATAGAGAAGAGACTTTTAAAATTTTTGTTCACATTTAATTTTAATTTTTTTTAGTTTATATTGGAGTCTAGTTGATTAACAATGTTGTGTTAGCTTCAAGTGTATAGCAAAATGCTTCAGGTATATCTATATATTCTTTTTAAAATTATTTTTCCATTTAGGTTATTGCAGAATATTAATCAGCATTCCCTGTACCATATATATAGTAGGTCCTTGTGAGTTATCTAGTTTATATATAGTAGTGTGTACATGGGGCTTTCCAGGTGGTGCTAGTGGTAAAGAACCCTCCTGCCAATGCAGGAGATGTAAGAGACTGGGTTCCATCCCTGGGTCAGGAAGATCCCCTGGAGAAGTGCATGGCAACCTACTCCAGGATTCTAGCCTAGATAATCCTACGGACAGAGGAGCCTGACAGGCTATACAGTCCATAGGGTTGTAAAGAATCGAACACAACTGAAGAGATTTAGCACACACACAGTGTGTACATGTTAATCCCGAATTCCTAATCTACCACATCCCTGTTAGTAGTAAACATTTATCTAGGCTGAGAATACATTTTCTCTGGATCCTTTATTTACCCTATGGCCCTTCATGTAAGTCAACATTTTCTGAAGTGTTTTCTCCACGGTGGGTGTGATGTTCTCATCTTTTTTCCATGTGTGCAAGCACATGTTCCCCAAGCCTTTCAATGCTCTGGCCTCACCCCACTGTATCCACCACACCTCTCCCACTGATTCTGCAGTAATTCCACACCAGCCTTCTTTAAATAGAAGCTTCATTATTTCATGCTCCTAGTCACAACTTTCAGCAGCTTCCTATTTTCTATAGCATCAAGTCTATAGACTTTCTCACAGCCCTGATTTACCTTATTTATTATCTACTGCCAAATACATACCCTCAAGCCAGCAATAGTAACATGATTAAGACATGGCTCTTACCCTGAAGGAGCTCGGATTTTCTGTAACAATTATAGTTCCTTCATCTCAACACTCTTTTGTGTTGTCCACTCTTATTTCATGGGTAATAGACTTGTTCCATGGCTAGACTATAAATGCTTTTTAGTTAGGGGTCATGACTTGTATTTTCTTTATTATGTCATACTTCCCCTTACATTGTTTCTGGCACTAGTGTTTGTAAAAGACACACATGTCAATGGTTTAATTATAAGATATTAAAGATTTATTAAAATAATATCATTGATTTCAGAGATTAATACATATATGACTGTTAATCATAGTGAAAGACATTTTTAAAATTTAATTAGATGTAACAATATCTTATATTCAAAATTGACCACTTAGGTTTCAACTTAGAGAACATTTTCCCTGGAAAGTATTTCTTTGATTCCTCAACTTTGAATCAGGTAGCCCTTCTTTATTCTGCCTTTCTGTAGCAGCTTTCCTTGCCTCTATCTCTAAATTGACTCTATCTCTGATCACATTGAAATTGCCTGTTTCCTTTTATATCTCTCTTACTGCATTGCAAGGTATTTGAGGGGAGAGCTATGCTTCACTTACTGTTTTCTTATTAAAACTTCATGGAAGGCCTGGCACAGTAGAGCTGTACAGTGAATAGAAAAGTAATGGTGTTTCTTTTGTATACATTTGCCTTACAGAACAAATAAAGTACATATAAATAAAATGCTTTATTTTAAGTATAGCACATGCAAATGTCTCTCTGAAGTGTTTGATGAAACATGGCAAAAGTTAAACTGAAAATGAAGCTATATGAGTGTGTGTATGTAATATAAATATGTATGAAATTATATGTAATTTTATATGTGCGAATATATATGAGATTATATTTGAAAAATGCCATAAACTTTCAAATTTTTACATGAAATGTGTATTAATTATGAATTTTAAAAATTAAAATTATGATTATTACTTAAATTTAACCAATAACTAATGGTATACTTTTGCTATGCCTGTATATAAAGCATAGGCTAATATTGAAAGAATTAAAATATTCCAGAAACAGTTTTCTTAATGTACCTTCCTAACTTCAAGGTTATTTGTTGGTTTGTTGGCTGGAGAAGGCAATGGCACCCCACTCCAGTTCTCTTGCCTGGAAAATCCCATGGATGGAGGAGTCTGGTAGGCTGCAGTCCATGGGGTCGCTAAGAGTCGGAAACAACTGAGCGACTTCACTTTCACTTCTCACTTTCATGCATTGGAGAAGGAAATGGCAACCCACTCCAGTGTTCTTGCCTGGAGAATCTGAGGGACGGGCGAGCCTGGTGGGCTGCTGTCTATGGGGTTACACAGAGTGGGACACGACTGAAGCGACTTAGCAGCAGCAGCAGCAGTTATATGCCTTAACTCTGCAGCCTCAATTCTCAATAAATTAAACTTATTTTTAAAAGATCTCAAATTATGTATAATGTAACTAAGAAAAAATATATCTATATGCTTAATACACTATTCTAGATCAGATAAACTTGGAAAAGTGGCATTGGGAACTACTGCTAGATAAAAGGAAAAAAACAGTAATTTGTTGATCTCTTTAGCTTTCAGTCTCTGTAAATCTCTTTCCCTGCATTTCTATTCAATCTCTCTGTTTATACACACACACACACACACACACACACACAAGCTCTAAAAACTCTATTGGAACTACCAAGTAATCTACTTTCTATGCCTGCACTGGGTTTCCCTGGATCCTTTCTATGAGTACTTGTTTAGCTCTCATTTCCCTTGTGAACAGAGGTTAGGTTCAACTTTTATTCAGTCTCTACTTGAATTAAATTGCTTATTTAATGTTATTTTAAAGATAGAAATGTTTATCTTTTCCCTACAAGTCTTACTTATGAACTACTCCATTATGATAGACAATGAGAAAATAATCACCAATTCCTTCTAACAACAAATTTGTATTGATTTTTAAGTATCCATTGCTGTTTACATCAAAACTTGAACTATTTTTCCACAACCTATAGAGCTGCTTTTATATTTGCCTAATAAAACTAACATTCAGAAAACGAAGATCATGGCATCTGGTCCCATCACTTCATGGGAAATAGATGGGGAAACAGTGGAAATGGTGGCTGACTTTATTTTTTGGGCTCCAAAATCACTGCGGATGGTGACTGCAGCAATGAAATTAAAAGACGCTTACTCTTTGGAAGAAAAGTTATGACCAACCTAGATAGCATATTCAAAAGCAGAGACACTACTTTGCCAACAAAGGTCCGTCTAGTCAAGGCTATGATTTTTCCAGTGGTCATGTATAGATGTGAGAGTTGGACTGTGAAGAAAGCTGAGTGATGAAGAATTGACGCCTTTGAACTGTGGTGTTGGAGAAGACTCTTGAGAGTCCCTTGGACTGCAAGGAGATCCAACCAGTCCGTTCTGAAGGAGATCAGCCCTGGGATTTCTTTGGAAGGAATGATGCTAAAGCTGAAACTCCAGTACTTTGGCCACCTCATGCGAAGAGTTGACTCATTGGAAAAGACTCTGATGCTGGCAGGGATTGGGGGCAGGAGGAGAAGGGGACAACAGAGGATGAGATGGCTGGATGGCATCACCAACTCGATGGATGTGAGTCTGAGTAAACTCTGGGAGTTGGTGATGGACAGGGAGGCCTGGTGTGCTGCAATTCATGGGATCGCAAAGAGTTGGACACGACTGAGTGACTGAACTGAACTGAACTGAATAAAACTGTATACTTATTTTTAACCTAGATTCAAATATTTTTTCCACAATCTGACATGTTCCTTCCTTCTGTCTCTACATCTCTTTTTCTTTCCCCCAACCCTGCCTCAGGGTTGCTTCTGTAGTCATCCATAAGTTCTTGCAGTGTTTTTCCTTGTCAATACCTACCAAGATGAGCTACCATATATAAAATGATATGTACCAAAACACTTTATAAAATAGTAAAATCCTTGCTGCTGCTGCTGCTAAGTCGCTTCAGTCGTGTCCCACTCTGTGCGACCCCATAGACGGCAGCCCACTAGGCTCCTCTCTCCCTGGGATTCTCCAGGCAAGAATACTGGAGTGGGTTGCCATTTCCTTCTCCAATGCATGAAAGTGAAAAGTGAAAGTGAAGTCACTCAGTCGTGTCCGACTCTTAGTGACCCCATGGACTGCAGCCTACCTCTGTCCATGGGATTTTTCCAGGCAAGAGTACTGGAGTGGGGTGCCATTGCCTTCTCAGTAAAATCCTTGAGTAGATGTTATTACTCATTATTTTTACCATCTGGATCTTTGAGCTTATTTATATCCCACATTTTGTGCTAAAAATCTCATTTCCTTTATCTCTCATATTTAGAAATTCTTTGAACATTATCCAGCAGTCATTAGAGCCTTTGGCTTTAAGCGTAACTGACCCAAAGTATGCCATTCCACCCACTCCTTTTGGAGGAAAATAATTCACTTTCTGAGAGTGGAGTCTGCTATGGTGGGTGATCCCCTAGATGGTGTCACCCTTCAGTAACCATAATTTACCACTTTACTTCCCCTTTAAGAAAGAAGTTGCAATCAGCATGGTTAAACAGCAACATAATGCATTTCTTTCGAATACTGGCAAAAATATATTCCTAGCTGGAACCTGAAATCTCAGGGTGCAAACTACCCAGTTCACTGACAGCTGACGTCACTTACGCCACTTGGTATGCAAATCCATATGCTATCAATGCAAGAGACTAAATTATTTTCTGAGAAGCTGTGTTGTTTCTTAACCAGCTCTGTAACACAGTGAAGATTTTAAACATGAAACGTCAAATGTACTAATATGTGTTTGTTTCCTGATGTTGTATATTTCACATTACAACTCTTTGTGAGACCTAATTATTTTCAGAGTATTTCCCCTTTTTCCTTTAATGAAATATTCAAGAAAAATAACCCTGTTTATAGCATGTTAAATCTTTATCATCTTTATGTTTATCAAAAGTGTATAAGGCATGTCTGGGGATAACCCTGCAGGACTCAAAAGCCTGTGGCAGGTTTTAGAGAATCATCTGCTGCCTCCTGAGCTGGAAGGATTTGCAGGCCAGAGCTCAGGAAGTTGCCATGGCTTGAGGGCAAAGCAGGCTTTTGCAGATAAACCTTAAGTCACAGATTCTACCTTTTGGAGCCAGATATCATTTTGTGGATTAATTAATACTTGTGAGGGCTTTAAGGATGAAAGACATTGTGAGCATACAGCATTTCTTATGTTAAAACAAAGGACAGCCTCTTTGTGGGGAATCATGCTATTGATTAGGCTGTGCTTTCCTTAAATTGCAAAAAAAATTACCAAAAGCTCTTTAGTCTTTCAAAATTCTACTTTGTTAAGATAAAAATTAGGTTTTTGGAAAAAGCACTCTCCCAAATCTTCAAGATGTTAGTATATTAATAATGCTATATAATTTAAGAACCCTTATACAAACCATCTCCAAGTTTTCATTGTTTTATGTGCCCTTCCTTTACTCAAACAGGAGTGTTTTTTATTTTTTTTTTTTCATTTAAAAAGTGTTATCAGCATATAGATTTTACAGTGTTGTGTAGGAGTGTGTTAACTCCAATATTTGTTGAGGCCATCCCTGAGCTAGGTTTGGGTGTGATATGATATGCTAAATAGTCATGTCGTTTTCTGGAGGGCCTGTCAGTCCAGAGGTGAAGAGAAATATTAAACAAAGAAAGAAAGTCATAATTCTATAAATGCAAATTACACAACATGCTATGACAGCAGACAAACAAGTTTCTATGAGAGAGGGAGAGCCTACTTTGGATTAAGTATTTATAAAAGCACAATTTGAAAGAGCCATTTAAATTGAGATTTACAGGGTGAATAGAGCTTGTTAAGCAAATAACTGGAAGGATGCTGCAAACAGAAGGACTAGCAAGTACAGAGGTCTGGGAGTCAGAACAAAGTTGTTAATATTGGAAAAACTGCATGAATGCTGCACTGACTAGAAAAGAAAGAAAAAAAGTGAAGCTGCTCAGTCGTGTCTGACTCTTTGTGACCCCATGGACTATAGCCTACCAGGCTCCTCCGTTCATGGGATTTTCCAGGCAAGAATACTGGAGTGGGGTGCCATTTCCTTCTCCAGGAGAACTTCCTGACCCAGCTCTTGAACCCGGGTCTCCCGCATTGTAGGCAGATGCTGTACGGTTTGAGCCACCAGGGAAGTGGTAGACTGACTAGGGATATAAATCTGGAAATGTGGGTAGAGGGAGACAGTTCTCAGATAATGGTAAGGAGTTCAGAAGCCATTAAAATACAAAAACAGGTTACAGTAACTTTTCCCATCCAGGCCTACATTTGAAATTCATTTAACTCTACAGAAGAGAAGAACATTCACACAACAACAATGAAAAAGGTTATTAACATTGAGCAATCTTGTTTTCCCTATTGCCTTGACCAAAACTAGTTATAACAAAACAATTGAATTATGCTAATAAATTTCCCAGACAGTAACCAGGAAGGCCATTCTCACTGAATCCCAATAACAGTTAAAGAAAGAACACCATATTTGTATCAATGGCACAAAGAAATAGAATTCAGGGAAGAAGAGAGAAAAAAAGGAAGGGAAAGGAGATGCATTTGTACAGGAAAAGCTCCAAAAGACTGAATTTCTTGAGACAGAAAGAAGTGCCCTCATCAGCCTGTTTCCCAAATAGAACCTGGATTTTTATGGTGGTGACCAAATGAAACACACTGGTTACAAGATGAAAGGCTAAGGGGGTTCTTAAACATCAAATGCTAGCTTATTCAAGATGATATTTTGATGAGTTAAGGGTAAATAAATCAGAGACATGTGGGTAAAATTTCCCTTGAAATACACAGGGGTTTAAGATGATGGGGAAATGCATTTGGCAAAACATAATATGTACTTTGCCAAACCCAACATTTGAAAACCGGTTCAAGACATTCAGCAGAGCCCCAGAGCACAACATATTCTCTCATCCTGAGAGCAAAAGAAGGAGAAAACCCATGAAAGCAATGTACAATACACACTGCAGGGTATAAATAATTTGCATTCAGCAAACCATGCCTAACTTTAAGACCTGAAGTCAAGACCAGCTTTTCCAGATCTTTAAGCATGCTTAATTACTCCTTTATAGGCACTGCTCATGTATGACACAGCATCCTTTTTCTTCTATTCTCCTTTCATGTAATTATTGTTTTCAACTTGAAAATTTTGGTTTACCACTTTTTAAACGTATGTACACAATTATGTATCTTTGTTACACAGAGATTTTATATTTCATGTCTCCAAGAGCATCATAGTTCATTTTCCAACTATATGTGAGATGGCCCTAAAATCGAAGTGAAGTGAAGTAGCTCAGTCATGTCTCTTTGCGACCCCGTGGACTGTAGCCTACCAGGCTCCTCCCTCCATGGACTTCTCCAGACAAGAATACTAGAGTGGGTTGCCATTTAAAATTAAGCATTTATATTTTAAATTAGTACTTTATATGATATAAAGATAAGCTACATTTTGAAGGTGATTTTTTTCCCTTTATTTTTGTTTTTGTTCCCCTACAAGACCACACACACGGTCAGCAGATCTGATGTAGCAAGAAAGCTAGAGTCAATACATAAATAACTGGAAACTGAGAAGAAAAAAATGTAAGCAGTGAATCCCAAAGAGGAAAGTAGAGCAAGAGAGGGAAAGCCAGTGGAGTTCTGTAATGACTAAGTTCTAGAGATTGACTGTACATTAGGGTGATTATACCGGTTAATAAGGCTGTGTTGTACACTGAAAATTTGCTGAGAGAGTTGACCTTACATGCTCTCACCATAGAAAAATCTTCAAAAGTAACTATGTGAGGAAGTGGATATGTTAAGTAGCTTGACTATAGTAATCGTTTCACTGGTTGTCTGTTATTTTTTAGTCACTAAGTCATGTCTAGCTCTTTGCAACCCCATGGACTGTAGCCCTCCAGGCTCCTCTATCCACGGAGTTTCCCAGGCAACAATTTTGGAGTGAGTTGCTGTTTCCTTATCCAGGGGATCTTCCTGACTCAGGGATTGAACACACACCTTCTGCATTGCAGGGAGATTCTTTACCACTGAGCCACCAGGGAAGCCCAAACATTTCATTATGTATATGTAAATCAAAATATCATGTTGTACACATTAAATATATACATTTTTTATTTTAAAGACAGAAACAAAAAAATAATTTTAAAAAGAAAGCCATTGGAAAAAATACACAACATTTCTATTTCTGTGAGTAGTGGAAAAGTTAAGAGATTTAAAAAGGAAGAGAAACGTCATTGGGGGTAATATGATGTAACCAGATATCCTCCTTCTGTGCTTTATAATAGAAATTATCAAAAACAAGATTATCAGCAAAGTACTTTGATCAATTGAAAGTTCAGAAAAAAATATAACGTCTAATTACTAAATTGGAAAAGCGTTAAATGCAAAATCTGTTTGAAAATTATAGTAGCTCATGTGTGTAGTTATGGAGATTCGATACAAGGTTCTCCCAGGAAGCAGGTTAGTCATACAGAAAGTTTCACAGGTGCCACTACTTTGGAGGGTTCTCTCCAGTTCAGGCCTGAGGCTTGTCTCAGTTCGGTGGATCTTGATAGATTACATGTATCAATATTACCAGTGTTTACAGAGATGATGAACATTTACCTAGGGTTTCCTTGGTAGCTCAGTGGTCAAGAATCCTCCTGCTAACGCAGATGTGGGTTCTATCTGTGGGTCCAGAAGTTCCCCTGGAGAAGGAAATGGCAACCCACTCCGGTATACTTGCCTGGGAAATCCCATAGACTGAGGAGCCTACTGTCTGTGGGCTACAGTCCATAGGGTCACAAAACAGTCAGACACAACTTGGCAACTAAACAACAATGGGATTACCTCACATAATGAAATTTCTAAGAGTCTGCTGTATAAACTTGAAATCTGATTTATTAATTTGTAATGGTGCATATACTGATATTGACTATGGTCCATCACATTCTGTGTGAGAGGACCGAGGAAGCTGAATTAGGAGTCAGAAGATTGCCAGTGAACACAGGAATCAGAACAAAGGAGAAAAGAGCAACCACTCACATATATCAGCAGAGCAAAGGCTCTATGTTTCTGGTACTGAACATCAGTCTTTTCTCGTAAAAATGCGCTGAAAGTTTTAGATTCAATGTATTTTCATTTATAAACATGTATTTCAACAGGACTCTTGTACTGGTGTAGATAAAACTCTATTGTTTTCAATTCTACTTATTTTATCTGAGAACTATTTTATCTTATTTTATAAGATAAAGATATAAGAACTTATTTTATCTGAGAACTGAAGACTTCACATTAAAAAAATTGCAGTGTCTGTAGTTATGGTTACAGTCTGGTCTTTCTGCCTGACTGTTAGCATTAATCACAGGTTGTCTTCTGCTCTCTTGCCTTGTGTCTGGCTTCCAACTTAGGCTGATAAACAGGTGCTATCTGGATATCCCACCACCATTCATTCTTTTCATATGTATCTCAGCACAGTTGTGTCTGCTGAGTACTCCCTCACTGCTAGCAGACTGGCTGGCATCCAATCTGGACAAATTGCTGATCTTTCCTGCCACTTAACATTAAATAGGGCTTCTGAGGAACGTTGAACAAATAGCACAAGAAGCCAGATTCAGCATCTAAAGACTGGTTGATGTTTCTAAGTATATGGTTTAGGAAATGCTACAACTTTAAAGAACTTCAAGCTGGCCTGGAACTTGGCATGTGGTATCCCAAAGTGAAAGAAAATGAACATTTCAGTTGTTCAGTACTGTCTCTTTGTGGCCTCATGGACTGTACCTCACCAGTCTCCTCTGTCCATAGAATTCTCAGGCAAGATTATTGGAATGGGTAGCCATTCTTTTCCCCAGGATATCTTCCCAACCCAGGGACTGAACCCAGGTCTCCCGCATTACAGGCAGATTCTTTACCATCTGGTCCACCAGGGAAACACACTCCTAAACCTAAACATAATTTTGTAAATTACCAGAGGCAAGACCATCTGGGTCCTAGACGACCAACTTAGTCCACTGTAATTCATAGATTACTGTCCATTCAAACCATGGGATTAACATAAAAGAGGAATAAGTAATTAAAATAATTAATATGGTACCATACATAAACCCACATGCAAAATACAGAGCAATCTTCTGCTTGCCCTAAAACTTCTTTTGGCTCCTATGAGCCTCCTGGAATAAGTGATTCCTAGTGCCTGGAACATGAAAAAGTATTTCAAAATATGATGACAAGGAATAATAAAGTAATAAAGTGTATTAATGGAAACTTTGCTTTTCAGCATGGGACTTGAATAATGCAGTGCTTTCAGTATAGGAAACCTGACTGGAATTTTCTATTCCAGGACAAAAGCTGTTCTCATCTCGGAGGTAACTGGAGGCAAGTAGGGTATCCATTCCCTCCAAAAGAGGAATAGGAGTATCTTGAAATGTGATCTCACAATGATATAAACCGCAATAAGATCAAGGTTGTCCTATTAGTCTTTGTGGGCCTTCCCCAGTGGCTTGGCGGTAAGAATCCACTTGCAATGCAGGAGACAAGGGTTTGATCCCCAGGTCGGATAGATCCCCTGGAGAAGGGCATGGCAACCCTCTCTAGTACGCTTGCCTAGAGAATCCCATGGACAGAGGAACCTGGCAGACTGCAGCCCATAGGGTCACACAGAGTCAGACACGACTGAAGCGACGAGGCAGCAGAAACATTAACTTTTGCAGTCCCCTTGTGAGAAGAGCAACTGGTATTTAGTGGAAGGGGGTGTTATTTTAAAATGTATAAAAAAAAGGTTGTATATTAAATATGAAAGAAACAATGGAGAGAAATGAACAGACATGGGAATAGTTCATGATGGTTGCACATGTATATAATTACATGTAAAATGTATATGCAGATACACAGATATGTAAAAATATGCACTGTAGAAATAAATATAATAGGTAAAAGTACACACTAGAAGGATTACTAGTGTCTCCCAATGACTAGGAAGGCAACTTGGACGTTAGAAGATAATATAAAAGAAGATTCCTTACCTGTTTTCTCTGAGACCTCTGTGTGGACATGCCTAGCAACTCTATTGCATTGATCAAAAGCCATGAAAACTGACTCAGCCTGTTTGATGGCAACGATGTCCATTTATAGAAGCCTAATATGAGAAATCCAGCCCCTGGCCTCAATCTCAGTTATCCTGAAAAGGTCCAGTGCATAGAGGAACATTACTTATTCAAGGAGAGAGAATTTTAAGGTATATAACTCAAGCCAGCTTATGTAGATTTCTCCTTGCGAGAGTATTAGGTTTCTACTTTCACATTTTCCGTCTCTTTTTAGACAAGTGGTCATCAATAATACATCTCTGGCAACTAAATATCCACCTAGTAGCCTTTTAGTGATTTTTTTTTTCTGGGGGGAGGCAATATTCTTAGCTAATAATGTTTGCATAAAATTTTATTATGGGTTGAGAGATTTTGTAGGTTTTTGGTAGACAGATTCAGTCTTTTGGTAACTTATTTTCATCAGAAGAAATCTTAAATAAAGAGGTAAATTTTATCTATCATTCGTTCAGTTCACTTCAGTTGCTCAGTCGTGTCTGACTCTTTGTGAACCCATGGACTACAGCACACCAGGCTTCCCTGTCCATCACCAACTCCCGGAGCTTGCTCAAAATAATGTCCAGTGAGTCAGTGATGCCATCCAGCCATCAACCATCTATTATTTGTTACACAACAAAATTTCTAAATATACATTCATAAAGAAAGGGACATCTTCTGTGATGCTAATTGCTCTTAAAAACATCTCTCTTCCAAATCTTTGTAGAAACGAGTGATGCCCACAATTAATTACTAAATGTATTATATGAATTTAGGGGATAGACAAATAAGATTTTCTGGCACTAAAAGAAGAGACTGTATACATTAGGTGAAAAGGTGATTAAAGCAAATGAATATTCATATCTAAGTACAAAAGAGGCACCACTGAACATCATGATTCTAAAAGTTATCTAAGAGAGCTTCCTTATATTCTTCTAGGCTTATGGAAAGTACGCTGAAATAAAAGAAATTCTCTGGAAATGTAGCTATGTGAAAAGTAGTATGCTATGATTATCATAAATCTTCATTATCTTCATTATTTTTTAAAATATGTATTCATCCAATATATTTTGAAAGCTAAGTATTGTGCTATGTATTGTGAATATAATAATAAACAAATCAGAAAAGAACTCACTCATATCAGAGTGAGTCTTGTAAATAGCCAGTTTTTTAACTGATGAAATTTTAGTGGTTTGGGAAAAGTATTAGTCGTTCAGTTGTGTCTGACTCTTTGTGACCCCATGGACCCCCTGTAGCCTGCCAGGCTCCTCTGTCCATGGAATTCTCCAGGCAAGAATATTGGGGTGGGTAGCCATTTCTTTCTTCAGGAGATCTTCCTGACCCAGGGACAACTCACTCCCAAATATCTCTTTTTTTAATCTATCGTAATGCATACATAGGTTTTTTGTTTTTTTTTTTTTTGGGTTTTTTTTTGCTTGTTTGTTTGCTTACCCAGTTTCCTATAAAAATTTAGATAAACATTTAAGCAGCCATTCATTCATCATTTATCCACTCATTTGTTCAAACAATATTTATTATTGTAATTATTGGTGGCAGCAAGTACTCTCTCTGCTGGGAACCCTGATGTGAAAGGAAGAGTCACAGCACAGGTGCAGGTACAACCCAACAAGCCCTATGATAATGATAACAGCAGAATGAAAAATGAAGATTCAGAAAAGGGCATTTAAAAGGGACTGCAGAGGAACCATGGAAGAACTGTATAACAGCAGAGATACATAATACGTTTTAAAGTGGATTCAATATGTTTGGAAATTTATGTGATGACAATATGGTGGGAGTGAAGTATTACAGTCAGGAGAAAAGCATGTAGGATGGCACTGAGGGGTATGATCGTTTGTTAGTAGGCAGCTGACTCCTAAAAGCTTACAGCATATAGGATGGGACATGGGTCAATGTTGTTGGCAATTCACCAAGATTGTTTCAATCTTGCAGCAAGGGTAAGAACTAGGGATGAGAAGAGTGCAGGACTGTCAGAGGAAGATAGAAACAGGGCACTAAGAAATTAGAACATCTATTGCAGACTTTGATGGGAGTCAATTCAGCTCAGTCACTCAGTTGTTTCCAACTCTTTGTGACCCCATGAGCTGCAGCATGCCAGACCTCCCAATCCATCACCAATTGCCCGAGTTTACTCAAACTCATGTCCATTGAGTCGGTGATGCCATCCAGCCATCTCATCCTCTGTCGTCCCCTTTTCCTCCCACCTTCAGTCTTTTCAGGATCAGGGTCTTTTCAAATGAGTCAGCTCTTCACATCAGGTGGCCAAAGTACTGGAGTTTCAGCTTCAACATCAGTCTTTCCAATGAATATTCAGGACTGATTTCCTTTAGGATGGACTGGTTGGATCTCCTTGCTGTTCAAGGGACTCTCAAGAGTCTTCTCCAACACGACAGTTCAAAAGTATCAGTTCTTCGGTGCTCAGCTTTCTTTATAGTCCAACTCTCACTTCCATACAGGACTACTGGAAAAACCATAGCTTTGAATAGACAGGCCTTCGTTGGTAAAGCAATGTCTCTGCTTTTTAATATGCTCTCTAGGTTGGTCATAACTTTTCTTCCAAGGAGTAAGCGTCTTTTAATTTCATGGCCGCAGCCACCATCTGTGACTGGGATGTCACTGCATCACAACTTACATTCTGTATATACTTACCCTGCCGCTGCTGCTGCTAAGTCGCTTCAGTCATGTCCGACTCTGTGCGACCCCATAGACGGGAGCCTACTAGGCTCCTCTGTCCCTGGGATTCTCCAAGCAAAAATACTGGAGTGGGTTGCCATTGCCTTCTCCAATGCATGAAAGTGAAAAGTGAAAGTGAAGTCGCTCATTCATGCCCAACTCTTAGAGACCCCATGGACTGCAGCCTACCAGGCTCCTCCGTCCATGGGATTTTCCAGGCAAGAGTACTGGAGTGGGATGCCATTGCCTTCTCCAATATATTTACCCTAGAACTCAACAAAAATCTCTGTGGAGTGATAAGGAATAGTTGAATCTCTCTTAAGCAATATGCAGTTATATTAACAGTGAAAGCCAATAAATACAAATAGGAAAGGAAGCAAGCCCACCCCATGGAGGAAGATAATGAGATAATGCTGCCACAGTATTTCTTGGTAGCTAGCTGAACAAAATGTATGGAATATCAGGGTTTTAAATTCTTCTCCAGTTTAACCAGCTACCTAGTTCTATTGAATTGTTTGCTCTCACTGGCCTCAGCAGGTACATGGAAGGGGAAGTAGAAATGAGGGGTGAAAAGGAGGAACTTTTCCAAGGATGATAAGTAAAATTAAGGAAGGCATTAAATTTATCTTTGTTTTACCATTTGTAATCAATTTTGTAAGCAAGTGATTTCAATGCCCTGAAGGAAGTGTGAGTAAAGGTGTATCACTATTCAACAAATCATTCACATTACTCTTTGTAATATTTCTTTTGGATACTTAACATCTTGTAATGACTATGATCTTGCAGGCACTTCCCATAAGCTATATATGCATTATTGATGAAGTTCTATGACTGGAAACTTCCATCACTGCAGTGACTGTTGGAAAGCATAGGTTCTTTCAAACTAATAATGTGTATGAGTTTGTCACAGTTTTAATATATGCATTCTTTTTGCAGATGGTTGAAAAAGAAGGTTATCTTCAAAAAGCTAAAATTGCAGATGGAGGAAAGAAACTAAGGTAATAAACTTTTTTTTAATTCACTTGTATATAACTATGCTAGTTCTCCATCTCCTCAATTTGTATTGCTGTTATTGTTTAGAAAGGTAGGCCCTATGATGCAGGACTAGAATATTCCTCTCTGTTATCACTAAGGTCAACATTATTTTTAATGTAACTATAGGTTTCCAACAAAGCACTACATTTTATTTTATTGCACAGAATATGAATGAACTGCTTCGTGACCCTCTAAAACTTGAAATTAAAAAAATATGCAAAGAAATAAGAAAGTCAGTCAGTTAGTCAGTTCAGTCGCTCAGTCATGTCCGACTCTTTGCGACCCCATGAATCGCAGCACGCCAGGCTTCCCTGTCCACCACCAACTCCCGGAGTTCACTCAAACTCACGTCCATCGAGTCAGTGATGCCATCCAGCCATCTCATCCTCTGTCGTCCCCTTCTCCTCCTGCCCACAATCCCTCCCAGAATCAGAGTCTTTTCCAATGAGTCAACTCTTCACATGAGGTGGCCAAAGTACTGGAGTTTCAGCTTTAGCATCATTCCTTCCAAAGAAATCCCAGGGCTGATCTCCAGGTCTTTATTTCTGTGATTAACAGATTAAAGGGTGAAGGGACTCATTTTGCAGTGTAAAAAATCTCCTATAATACATTGAGAGCATAATTTTTTGAAGGATGGAGGATTTGAGATACATTTGTTGCTCAGTAAAAATCATTTGAGAAAGAAAAATGAGAGAAAAATATCATCTGTTAGATAAAAAGTTGGAAGTTGCTGCATTTGGAGATGAGAGTGGCACAGAGTAGGTGAGAGAAATTAGACAATGCAGGAAGAATTTACTTAGGCGACAGGAAGAAAAAACTTTAATAATAAAAAATGAGGTTGATAGGAGGGTAGTCAAAGATGCTACATATTTTTTTTTAATATATGGGCTACTTAGAAGTAAACATCTCTATTTTAGAATGTCCCCTATTTCTTATGTAAGTCTTATTAAATACTTAGTTTTGTGATAGGTTAAATGCAAACTGCAAAGGTATGTAGAAAGTACTCACAGTGGCAGACAAAGCATTTATTCATGACTGTATAGTTAACAATTAAAATCATAAAGGATAAATGTACTAATTAGCTACACAATGGGACACTTATTAATTGTATAATATAGTTTATTAGTGGGATGGAACTCTGGCCAACACTAGAAAATAAAGTATGTTATTGTACTTATTTATTTAAAATAAGTAAAATTGGAGAAAACTATCATCCATAATCCCACTACTTAAAATAACTCTTTCAAGTTTAAAGAACAAATTCTATTTTCCATCCATATTGTGTTTTATTCTGGGTTAAGATTTTAAAAGCTCTTTTAAAGAAGAGCATATAAAATATTGTGTTTTATTCTGGGGTAAACAGGGCCTTCAACCTTCTCCTAGACTACTTTTCTGCAGTATCTCTGCAGCCACCCTCCCTTGAAGGTTCAAGGAGTGAGCTACACAGGAGACAAGATCAAATGCAATACTGTTTTCAAAGACTCATCTAGTCCAGGCTCCAGTGGAGAACCTGACTTAATGTGTTAAGTTCTGAAAGAGCAGTAGGGATTCTTTGACTAACCCAACCTAGTGCCAACTTTCCCCTGGACTTCACTCCCAGGTATATTAGCCCGTGGAAGGAGTGTGGAGGGTGCAGCAATAAGCCTTCCCAGGATAAACCAAAGCCCTTTCTTACCTTACCAGCTATGTGGACATCACATCCAAAGAAGGATAGAAAAGGGCTTGTCAAAGTTCCCACTTCAGCCTTTCCCTGGGGCTTGGTAGGAAGGAGGAGGTGATAGCTTTGGTAGGTCTTGGATCCCAGCCTCATGCAAGGAAGAGGAGAAGATCCTAAAAGGGATTCCAAGCAAATTTTGTACAGTGTCCTTGCCATAAGCCCTCCATAAACCATTCTTGTAAAATGTTTTCCTAGAAGGTGGTGTCAAGAAAAATTAAGGGGCAGAACCAGGCCTTTTCCCTCACCAGCTCGCATGAACAGCATATTTTTAGGTAGCTTCAATCAGTGTGTATACCATTTTGTATTTGTTTTGTTTGTTTGTTTAACCAGTTTACATACCATTGATGTGTTCCAGCTTAAATTCATATAAACATTAGTTTGTACTATGTTTCATTGTTATTTCAATCATCTTGCATGAAATTATGCATTCTTTCAGCTTTTTTTCATTTAAAATCATATCCATTTTAGTTTTCCTTTTGTTTTGTTTTTAACCTCAGGTGCACAAATTGAGTTGATTATCCTCTTCAGTGTGTGGCCTTGTATTATCATCTTTCTGGGCAAGACTCCTAGCTGGGCTTACTTTATT